>NC_136549.1:1285000-1863460 GCF_910591455.1 Pholis gunnellus
GATCTGAGGCACAAACTGATGTTTTTACTGTAAAGGCAAAGCTCTGATTTAAATCACTCTGTTAGGGATTACAACTTTTTCTTGGCATTCACGAACCTATTTGGATCAACGTTATTATATCACTAGATAATAATTAATTCATCATGGATGTACTTTTACATATCTGGACCTTATTAGATTCTGAGTGTATACGATGGGCCTCCGAAAAGAATGCCTTTTGTGTATAAAATGCAATCTAGCTGGGGCCAGCTGGTGAGGGAGGCATGTAGTGTGAATTGCCTGCAAAGCGCTGTTCCATTTGAATTGTCAATGTGGTTCCTCCATTTGACTCATACAGAGAGCATTTTGGCTCAGATAGAGCAAAGACAGATTCCATCAGGTCCTTATCTGTTACAAGTTGCATTGCTTGCAACTGGATTCAATAGGTACCAATAATGGTGTTATTTTTTAAACATTAGGATACCTGGGTTTTCTGCACTGGTCAGCAGTGGGGTGTACGAGTATGAGAGAAGCATTTAGAACATGCCCGGCTTCCTTCCTCTCCCTGCTGTCCGATATCATGAATGGTGTATTATTCCTATCATTTTTCTGACTTTCTGGGGGAAAAAGTAATTTTATCTTGTAAAGGGATGTATTTTTTTCTGTAGCCCCCCCCACACACACACACACCCCTGTCCCCTGAGTGGTGTATATTGTTCTGGGATGAAGTCTTCCAGCTGCATTGATACATCATCGCAGCCATCCACAATCACTGTCAGTAGAGACCAATTTAGACCACATACCCTCTGACCATGACATTTAAGAAAAATTAATCCCACTCTAAGCCTTCGAAGAGAATTAACTCTGCTACAAAAAAAAAAGACTATCACCAAAACCTCTTCAGAGGGCCGGTGATGCGTGGGCTCTGCCATTCTCTTGTGTTGATCAATAGGAAAGAAAGTGTTTGACAGCTTCTGTGCGAGTCTGCTGATTCTTATGTTGCACAAGCAGATGACGCCAGCAGAAGCGACTCTCACCCTGGTGCAGATATGCCTAACGTTTGAATTGTTGAGTGAGAAGCTCTGAGTAACCACTTATGGAGCTGCCAATCACACCAATGACGTTGCTGATTTTACTGCGTGTTGCGATGGAGGCGACGGCATATCGCCAGGCCTGCGAACAACAACCGAAGGTGCTGCCTTCAAAAGAAGAGCATCCAGCAGCTGTGGGAAGCTTTCATCAATCTGGCGAGGAACAACTCTCTTCCCTCAACACAATTCATGTGGAGCCAAAGCATTTGGATAATAGCCACGTCTCGGCTATGATAGAGACTGAAAGGATGAAGGCTTTTTGCCCATTAAGGCGGCAGCAACACTCACAGATACACTATTGCAGGTTATTAGTTGGCTGGAGCAAAAAAAGCACTCAACGACATGACAGTAAGACAAGACATTTCACCGAGACACAAACATGCATCCCACCCAAGTGCTGTGTCGGAGCATGAAAGGTAGTCTAGGCAGGAACAGACTGATCATCCCCGCTATAAACTAAAAGCCTCACAAAGAGGAAGTCTTTGACAATTCCGAATATTTTCTCTTTACATGCTTGCGTATTTCTGCTTATATCAGGTTGAACAACGTGTGCATCCCTTTCCCAACTCTGAAAAACTTGCTTCACGTGAAGTCCCTTTGATTGCTTGAGACACCTTGCATGCTCCGTTTTGCAGCAGAATGAGATGGGCCACAGACTCCATCTTATTTACATTTCCCTTTTCATAACCCGCTCCGTTGCAGCCAGAGCACAGAGAAGGCAGCGAGAGGAGAAAGGAAGGAAGGAAGGAAGGATGGAAGGAGGGAGGGAGAAACAGACAAGAAAAAGAAACAGTGTGATCCAATGCCAAGGTGCCCGGGCTTCTTTGTAAGCGGTAAATGTTCTGACGGGGGGAAGAAGGGAAGGCGATAATGAGAGCAGAACTCCTTTCCAAGACAGCCGCATTGTTTTAATTGTTCAGACTGGAGAAACGAGGGAGAAGGAAGCCGAGTCTGTTTTCGCCGAGCCAATGTTAAAAAAAAAGGAACAACCTGGCTTTTTCCCGGCAATGTGTTGGAGCAATTATATACAAACCCTGTAATTATGCATATCTTTTGGAAACATGTAAAAGCTGTATGGAAATGAGACTGGGCTGCTTAAGCAGCCCCCCCCCCCCCCCCCCACACACACACACACACACACACACATGGCTGCATATTGTTTGATATTTTAGGCAGTTTTGGCAAAGTAATGGCGAGTTTAAGGCACATCGCTTTTGTTGCATGTGTTTGTTCGTGAAACTGTGTCTGCATGCAGCCACGGAGGGAGGCAGGTTGGTCATTGTGGACGCTAGCTGGTGGGCAACAAAATGAAGCACAAACATATTATTCTGTATCAGTGTACCCACCCCCACCATTTCCATACCTCCTCCTTCCTCCTCAATCTGCTCTCCTTCCTCCTCTCTTCCTTCTCCTCACTCGTCTATGCATGCGCTAGGTCCCACCCTTAATTAAGTCTGCTGGGGTTTAAAGTGTTGGATCTTGTTTAAAGCCCATATCAGCACATTTAAAAGGACTGTGAGAGTGTGCATGGTAATCAGGACATCCATAGCTGTTTGGGTAGCAGCAATGGCCACTGAGAGCTTGATTTCAGACTTGATTCCTTCACAGTTTTCCTTTCTTTTTCTTTTTTTCCTCTGCATATGTTCTTGGGAGGCAAGGAGAGGGTGTGATTATTCCCAACAGTCATCCAGTATTTTGTAGTGACTCAAGGCTCCTACTGCTCACAATTACCACAAGTTAATCTTATCACAGTAAAATTCAATTACTTTTATCAAGGTTATTTCATAGGCTACAGACGTAGCCTGGGTGGACCCTATTCTGCTGGCCATTGTGTGCTTTTACATGTTTCTCTGCCAATAATTGAGCTCTGCTTTTGCCCGCAGAATGCCGTGTCCCGAGCAGCAACTATGCAACATGTAACAGCTCTATGAGAAACCAATAATGGGGGCATTGCTGCAGTTCACCTCGGGCCGAGCACCTGTTACTGCGCCTCCATTCTGTGCTCACACTGACATTTAAAATGGGCATTTTTCGCCATTGATAACAGGTTAGTGGCAGGGCTGCAAGCCAGGAGTCTGATGAAGGCTATTTAAATGCTTACAAAGTGGCGAGATTAAAATCGAATAAGTGCAGCTTTTTCCCTCCCTTTTTCTGCTTGACTTATCTGGATTCGTTCCCCCAGACCCTTGCCGCAGTGGATTCTGGGTGACTCCCCCCCCCACCCAACACACCAATTACCCCTGGATGGATTTTTTTGGAGTGAAGCGGGATAATTGTGTAATTATCTGGGTGAAATGGGAAGTCTAATGTGTTAAAGTGGGATTTTTTTTTTATTAAGCCGCTGTGAAAAGTGAAGACAGCAGGTTGGAATTGTGACGCTAGTGACGTTGCAGCGCCTCCTGCTAACAAAACAGATAAATAAATAGATCTGGCCAGAAAGGTATCAAGTCAGATTGCTGACCTGGGAGACCTTTAGGCCGAGAGCGTCGGCTGCAGCCAATCCTTAACTGTCCATAAAGTAACCCTTGTATTGCAGAGCAATATCTTTCTAACACTTTTTCCTTCAGTACACACCGTCAATTATCGTACTTTTTTACACGCAAGATTTGTATCTACTTCCGGTATTGCCTGAAGGGCTTCAAAATAAGGACCCGAAACATAAAAAGGCCCCTATCAAATAAAAGCTTGCAAGAAATTGTTGTCTTTGGTAACTAGCAAAATAAAGGTTTGTAGGAAATAGTCAACTTATTAACAGAATATTTTGAGAGCCATTTACAGAGTTGTTTTGTGTCAACTTGTTTCACGGATTTTTTCAAATAGGATTTGTAAGAAATGCAGTTATCTGAATACATTCTCTGGCTTACAGACGACACCAGTCCAGGGAGTACTGCATTTCTGTACTGCACATATATCATAGGTCTTCGGAGATGGTCGGGGTGGATGGTGGAAGTACAAAATACAGGACTTTTACACTGAAGACCTGGATTTGCTTTATGACTCTTACAAGATCAGGGTCGGTTTACTGCAATACTTTGATTGAGCTTTGGTTTGATAATGAAAAAGTCAACTTTTTTTCATTTTTAACCATGTCCATATCCTAACATTTAGTTGCCTTAACAGAACCATAAACAACTAAATACTTTTGTCACCTCAACCATATAGTGTAGGGAAACTAGTAAATGTGTTGACAATAAATATATGTTCAGTTTTGACATTTTCCAACTTTGCAGATTTTCAAAGCCTATGTATTCCCTCCACACAGCTCTAAACATGGCAACGATTGAGCCAGCAGGTAGCAGCTGATGGTGCTAAAAGTGCAAACAACGGCAACAGTACTGATGGAGCTAAAAGTGTGAACCTGATGAGGAACCACATGGTGGGTGCTAAATTTCTGTGATGATGTTGTTGGTCGGGACAGTGTTATCACCTGTAACCGCCGTATAAGAGCAGTGCAGAGCGGCGGCCATAAGGTAGCCAGTGCAATTGAAGCAAAGGTGTTCTGAAAGATTGTGGCGTTTTATCATTCAAAAGTTACATCCTTTAAACTGACAGAAGACTAGATTCACTTCTACATTGCGCTTCATACATACACATGTACATAACTTTAAATGTACAAACCTCAAATTTAAAGTTAGACTTTCTTGATGTAAAACCAATATGTCATCTTCAATAATACCACAAAAGCATGCAACAAAAAGAATACAAAATGCGTTTATGCTGTATGTTCTTGCAGATACTGTATAAAAAGGCCAAATTGCAACATAGCATTATGTAGAAGCTTAACACTGGCAGCATACAGGCCATTCCATTTTTGCAAAGACTACGTTTCTAGCTCTGTAGTCCTAATTGATATAAAAAAGAGGGGGAAAAAAATCAATGGAAAGCTATGAAGGTATTTTTTCCCAAAATAACACATTGCATTGACCCTAATCCAAATCCACTCAGTAACCAGGCAATTTCTCACTGCCAGTCTCCAGACCCCAGCTCTCGTCGTGGCTTCAAGCGGGCAGTAAACACTCACTTGTGAAATGGGGGAGGAGTGGGGAGGGGCATAAATGAAAATTCAAGGAAAGGGAACATAAGATATGTTGTCTGCTTTCAGCAGTTGTTAGAAAATAAATTGCTTTTGAAAGTAGAAATGTTTACCTCAATTGAGAACCGTTTTATGCCCTTGACAGGAAATTATTTCACAGCTTCTCAAGCAGCCACTCTTTCCAATGGTTATGTTTCCTTAACCCCACCAAATAACATTGGCTTTCACATTCAGCTAGAGTATAAATAGCCTACTTTGCGCATGTTTGGAGGACTTTCTCAGTTGGTTCCTCAACTAATTTCTCTCCTCTATAGTGCAGCTGAAGGAACAGAATAGAAGGAAAATGGCACATTGGTGTTCCTGTAGCTCCAGTATCTGGAGTGACTTTGTAGGAAAACAATGAGAAGATTGGATATGAAATAACACGGCAAGCACTGAGCAAACATTGGTGTAACAGCAAATGGAAAACCAACAAAGTTGCCAAATACATGGAAAAGGTTATTGTACGTTTACATTTTCCCCTGAAAACAAACTTGCTGTGGTTGTGTGACTGTTTAGGCATAATTTTTTTTTGACTTTCAAAGTGGAGGACTTGCATCATGTCTCCTGCCAACAGTCAAAGTTGATCGTTTTCCACCATGATCACAATCTTCAACTTACCTTGCTTGACCACAGTTGCCTTGCAGACCGATCCTGAGTCATGCAGCCCCTTAGTTACTGTTGCTAGATCGGACAAGCTTGACAAATATAAAATTTGTTTTAAATAGAAAGCATTTTGCCGGGTGCCCCAGTGTGTATTATGGGACTCTGGTGCTCAGAAACACTACTATTTTGGACCACCAAAATCAACACAAAATGTTGAATGTTCGTTTTGTCTGTAATAAAATGCACTTGTACCACCAGTAACCATGGATGTCACCAGTGGCGGGCCGTCAGGGCCTGCAAAACCTTCTCTGCTGGCCTAAACAGAATCACAAAGTTATAGCTATTTTATAATTTAATAATTTTTCTTAAATACACTACATGTATCATCATTTATAAAAATATTTCCCCATTATCTTATTTTCTCATTGCACAGCTACTGTGCTCCTCAGTTGCTCTGCTTCCAGTGCAGCTTGTTTTAAGTAGAGCTTTTATCCAATCAGATTTCACCTCTGTGTCTCTAGGTAAGCAGAGAGGCCCCAGGCCTGCAGACTCACCAGTGAATCCATGTGCAGTTTAAGTGAATGGGGACGATATTGTTGATTGGCATAGTCTTCAACCAATCAGAGCTTTAGTTTAACATTCTTTGACACGCCAGAGCGGCCTGCAGGCCTACAACTATGTCAGCATTAGCAGCAGCGCTGCAGTGAGATTCTGTTCTGTAATTGGTCAGTGGGCGAGCACGTGACTATTTTTAACCGAAATTTACAGCAGAGGCTTAGTCGGAGTAGTGAGACGAGTTCAAATTGAAAGATACATGAAATTATGATATTTTTTGCATTTTTTTTGGTGTAGATTTAAAAATGTTTTACCTAGCTTTGTTTTTTAACACTCAATGGCTGAAACTGGAAGATAAACAGATTTG
This sequence comes from Pholis gunnellus, assembly GCF_910591455.1. Taxonomy (NCBI): domain Eukaryota; kingdom Metazoa; phylum Chordata; class Actinopteri; order Perciformes; family Pholidae; genus Pholis; species Pholis gunnellus. Next base: position 1,291,671 of record NC_136549.1, read on the forward strand.
TGAGTTGGGATTTAACCGTGGGATTAATCTTTGTCAACAAAGAAAAGAGGATGTGATCAGCATTTGGTAAGTCAACTGGTTCGTTTTTTTACATCTAATATCTGAATGGCCTTTGAGTGTGTAGCAGAATGCGTGTTGCTGCTGTTGTTTTTCCGTTAAGCTAGTTAGCCTAGCCTCCCGGAACACTTGCGGGGCACAGCTGTTTTTGTTCCGGTTCAGAGGTCACACAGACTGTTGTCTCCTAGTGAGCGCAGAAAACATTATATTTCCTACAATTTAAGCTTCTGCATTTTCCAAATGCACTAGTATTATTCAAACGTATTGTTCGGTTTGTAAGCCTCGTTCCGAACGGTTTAATACAAATACGTAATGTTATATAGTTACAGCCCAAGAAACGAATAATAACCCTAGCTGTGGCGCCATCATGTGGTTATAAGGTGGTATTTCAGCAGTAAAGGCCCAGGTATAAAATGCACGGCCCGCAACTGGATGTCACTAAATTAACCACGAGAGAATTGTTAAGGCTTATAACTTTAACTGAGCAGTTTTTGTTGCCTAAACCTAACCAAACTTAAATGTAATCAAACCTTAAACAGAGAACTGCTAGATCGTCCTTTTGTAATGAGTTTGTTCTTGATGTACTAGTCTCAGCAAATGGGAGTTAATACTCAGAAGACGACCTGATCTGTCTTCAAAGATCAGTGGCTCAATCCCCAGATCCACTAGTCTAAGGTCATGTCCACACTGCTCCGTTTTCATTTTAAAACGAAAGCAATCTCCGTCCACACGGCGTTTCAGCATCGTTTTCGAAATGATCTCTGTCCAGACTAAAACGCCTGAAAAGGAATATCACGTGACTATTCACGTACACTGGGCATGCGCGTTGGTGCCGATGTAAACAGGAAGTGGATTGGTTGCTTTGTTAAAAAAGATACTAGTAATAAAGTAGTCTTTAATAATGAAAGGTCATGTTTGATACTTAAGATCTTCTCTAAAATCTTCCTCTATGAACTCAAACAGACATTTCGTGGAAAGTTTTATTTTTCAGCGCTGCAGGTCTTGCTCTCTCTCTCTCACACATCAAATTTACTTTAAAATCAACACTTACACATAAAAGTTTACTTAAGATTATTGGTCCATAAATGTGGTCAACACACGTCTCTCACTCGTAGCTCTGCTGGTGTCTGAAGTCTCTGTCCTACTGGAGAGCAATTACTCTTTTGTTCCTTTACATTTTATCTGCGGACTTCACAATAGTTGTGTTGAACAAAATAAGCATTAATAAGAAAAGGAAAGTCCTCCGTTTTGTGTCCATCACCCTCCCTAAAGCCGCTAACCGTGACTTCAGACGTCCGCTCCGTAGGGCTGATAACGCCACTGGTCACGCTGCTCGCTAATCGCTCCAATAACAGCTGCTTCCTCCGTAATAATGCAGACTTTAACTGGACAACAGCTGCTAGTAAAGACAACAAGGTCAGCATTGCCTGTAATTAGTTGTCCATGTTAAATTAACCTGGTAGTTGATCAGTAATCAATGTTGTTGTTTGTGAGCTTCCGGGAAAGGGTCACGTGATAGGGGAGTGACGAATCAGGGAAGTACAGTCGTGACTGCTAAGAACCAATCAAGTAGCGAACGCGGGTGTGGGCGTCATTCAAACCATCCACACGAATACGCAACCCCGGTGTTTTCAAACTTATTCGTCATTGGGAGCGTTTTCAAAATCCTCCGTTTTCGGTGCTCGAAAACGCCGACGTAGTGTGGATGCTCAGTGTAAACGTAGCAAAACATGCGTTTTCAAATGGAAACAGAGTAGTGTGGACGTGGCCTAAGACTGTCACGAATTCCCCTTCATATTAGTTTGTTTTCATCCTGTCTGCTTGTTTAATTAACTCTCCTGTCATTTCAGATCCTACCATTTGTCATATACGGTAGGCTAATGCACTTACACATATACTGGGGTTTATACGGGAAGTTCCAAACGGCATGTAGAGTGAGACACACGGTGATCCATAAAAGACAGCTGAGCAAACTAAGAAGCCTCTATTGCATTGATTTACATGGTGACAGAAGTGAAAACTGAGTCGTGGCAAAGTTCAACCCCCCGACAAACTTTTCCTTCGATAAGCCAGGAGAATGGCCGGAGTGGAAGCAGCGTTTTGTGAGATTCAGAACCGCCACCAAGCTGGACAAAGAAGATGGCGCCGTGCAGGTTAGCAGCCTGATATACGCTATGGCAGGGGTGTCCAAACTTTTTTCAAAGAGGGCCAGATTTGATAATGTGAAGATGCCCAAGGGCCAACAGTCCCTGCTGACATTAATTTAAACAATACAAGTTGCCTATACATACACTATTATTTAAGAATTATATTTTCAATGACACAGCAGGGATAATTTTATTTTAAATATGATCTTTAAAATGTAGCATTCTGGTGTACTCTGAGAAGAAAATTAAGTGATAAGACATTTACTTTAAGCAAAAAACTAATTTATTATTCAGTTATTAATCAGTATTTCAGCTCTGGTTGAATAGCTGGATAGTTTTTTTCAATCTATTATTATTATTAACCTTTTATGTGGACAAAATCCATTGAGAACGAGGTCTCATTTTCAAAAGTTTGTCATTTAAAAACAAAGATAGCAAGAGTAGCGAGAACCATCGCCTGTACAAATAAAGTGATTAGTTTTCATTGAACCCTGTTACTGTATTAACTTCTACTGTTACTGTAAAGCTGTTAGAATTGTGGCCTATCTTCTATTTGCAAATAATATGCATTCAATCCAGTTCAATTATTTAAATTAGAATGAAGAGTAAAGTAATAGCTGTGATCTATACACACCTCTGCATTAGCAACCCGCTGAAATGAAGATACAGGCACCTTAACCCTCTCTATCATTACTTCAGGGCCCTGTTGGGACCGGAAGTCATCCGGCTGTGGTCATCACAGTGAACAGTGTCTGGGAGTGTGATGACAGGGCACGTGAACCCTTGTTACTGTAGTTCATCTCCTTGGAGCAGAGGCAGCATTTAGCATACCCTGCCTTATCAATATTTCTAAAACACTGCGACAGCAGGAAGCTGTACTCACGTCTGTTTAGAGTAGACCTCCACCTTTATCCAGGCCCAGCTCCTTCACATCTCAGCCCTGCATCAAGCTGCGCTACACAAACAGCGTCCTCTCCCTGAAGCTCTTTGACCTCATCATCTCATCAGTATCTGGGCCTCATCATCGTGGTCTTAAAAGTTATTGTCACCACGAAATCATCCTCATTCTACTTTGAGTTAAAAAAAACAACCTGCCAGCAGATCCGCCGGTGTTCCGGTTTAACGTTAACGAGTGACCGCGTGAACTGAACCGGGCATGTTTCATCGCGTTACGTTTTTTTTCCTCCTAAATCGCGATAATGACGAATGTTAACAAACAAAGTTCCGCATGCAGTGGACGTTATCCTTAACCGAGCAAGTCTGAACTGTAACGGAGGGAAAGATGGTGTAGACATCTTAACGCTGATTGGCCAAGACTCGACACATCAAAGATGTTTTATTGCGAAGATCACGTCATCACCTTTTTTCCTCGTCTCAATCCAATCTGAGAAATGCTGGCTGGCCAGATGACCCCCCCCCCCCCCCCCCCCCTAAAGAGAAAACATCTACGGATCACGTGGATGATATATTTTCATTCAAAACGGCTAATTTCGCTGAAAAGCAACACGTTTGCAGGTATGCATTTGACTCGTGGGCCCGCGAAAAAGACCGCTGCTGTGTGGCCAAGTTATCTTGGAGTTGCTTCACTTTTCTAGCACGGTCGCTCTCTGATAGCTTGTTGAAGTATTAGCATGTTTTTTCTCGTAGTGTCTCTTTACATTATATCACTTAAACAAGGCAACAGTCTCATGACAAATTAGGCAGACACAGTTGTTTCGGTTTTCGGTGAAAAAATATGAAAGCGGCGGCCCTCTGTATCGACTTTCCTTATTTTACTTGCCGTAGCCATGACAGTTGAAGGGTCAGAGACAATTAAAAAAAGCCAGACAGTTACAGAGTGGTGCTGCCACCATGAGGTGAAAAGAGGAATTGCATGTTGAATTTGTATGATTTATTCATTCCGTTTTGACTGTGCTGGCGGGCCATAAATAATGCATTTTAAGACAGAATGCGCGGGCCGTATAAAATCTGACCTCGGGCCGTGATTGGCCCGCGGGGCGGTCTTTGGACATGCCTGCGCTATGGGAAGCGATTCGGAGAACATCTTCCGTTCGTTTGCATTTACCGAAGATGGACATATAGATGATTTTGTTAGGGTGCTTGGAAAGTTTGATGAGTACTTTGTGCCGAGAAGGAATGTAATACACGAACGTGCTTGTTTCCATCTGCGCGTGCAAAGACCGGGAGAGAAAGCTGAGACTTTTATCAGGGCTTTGTACGAACTGGCAGAGCATTGCGAATCGTCGTTGGAATACTTGACAAAGAAGTCTCACGGAAGTTGCAGCTGACAAAGGACCTGACGCTAGCGCTGACCATAGAGACAGTCAGGTAGTCAGAAGAGGTTGCTTCGCAAGTCAGCATGCAAGGAGAGACAACGGGGGTGATACAAGAAGTCACTCACGAGCGCAGCAAATACCCCAACCACTACGGTAAGCCAAAAGGGGGAAATAAAGGACAATGTCGACAGTGTGGGAAAGCGTGGCACAGTAAAGATGAACATTGCCCGGCCAGAAACTCCACATGCAATACATGCAACAAAGTTGGACATTGGAGTAGAGTGTGTAGGAGCAGGAAGGCAGTGAGTGAGGTTACAGAGCAAACGGAGCAACAGCAATCATACTTTCTTGGGGCTGTGAGTAAAGCAGGTGGGTCACCAGAGCAATGGGCCGTCGAGTTGCTGGTGGGCTCTACACCAGTTGACTTCAAAATCGACACAGGGGCTGATGTAAACGTCATCCGCGAGGAGACCTACCACTCACTCATCCCCAAAAGACCACTGGAGCCTGCAGATATACCACTGGACAGCCCAGGCGGAGAGCTGCAGTGCATAGGACAGATCCAGAGCACTGTGACCTACAAAGGGAAGACTCACCCACTCACAGCATATGTCATCCGCGGACGTACTGTATCAACCTACTCAGCAGGCCGTTGTCCGTGGAAATGAATCTGGTGAGGAGAGTGGAAGAAACGGTGTGCGACAGATGACATCCACAGGCATATGGCGAGCATGGGACATTAAAGACTGAACCGGTGAGAATACTGCTGAAAGACAACGCTCAGCCATATGCTATATATACAGCACGACGCGTACCTCTCCCTATGCTGCAAAAGGTAAAGGAGGAGCTCCAGAGTATGGAGGGAAATGGCATCGTCGAGAGGGTGACACAGCCCACGGACTGGTGTGCACCCATGGTGCCAGTCTTGAAGAAGAGTACAGGTAAAGCCCGCATCTGTGTTGATTTGAAGAGGCTGTGAAAAGAGAGCAGTATATCCTGCCTACTACTGATGAGATTACAGCAAAGCTGAGTGGGGCCACTGTCTTCTCTTCACTCGATGCCACCAGTGGGTTCTTCCAGATACCGTTGCACCCAGACAGCTGTAAGCTCACTACCTTCATTACGCCATTTGGCAGATTCAACTTCAAGCGGCTACCGTTCGGAATAACGAGCGCTCCGGAAATCTTCCAGAGGAAGATGATGGAGACCCTGCAGGGGTTGGAGGGTGTCGAGGTCTTCATGGACGACATTCTGGTCTATGGGGCCACAGAGGAGGAGCATGACGGTCGCCTGGAGAAGGTAATGCAGCGCATAGAGACAGCTGGTCTGAAGCTAAATCGTGAGAAGTGCTCCATCAAGCAGAGTCAGCTGCGGTTCCTTGGGCATCTCATTGACCGGTCCGGGATCCGGCCTGACCCAGACAAAGTGGAAGCTATTTGGCAGCTGTCACCACCAGCAGACGTGCATGCAAGAGTTGAGAAGAATACTGGGAATGGTGAATTATCTCGGAAGATACATCCCCAAACTCTCAACGGTAGGACAGCCGCTGTACCAGCTCCTGAAGGACAAGAATACATGGACATGGAGTCACGCACAACAAACAGCTTTTGAACACATCAAGGAGCTGTTGACAACTGCACCAGTACTCGCTTTCTATGACTTGAGCAAGCCCACGTCTGTGTCAGCGGACGCAAGTAGTTATGGATTGGGGGGGTGTACTCCTTCAACTCCACGGGGAGCAGTGGAAGCCTGTGGCATATTGCTCCAGACGCCTCACTGAAGCAGAAACATGCTATGCCCAAATAGAAAAGGAAGGTCTGGCTGGTGTGTGGGCATGCGAGAAGTTCGACAGATACCTCAATGGACTGGAGCAGTTCAAGCTAACCACAAGCCACACTGACCACAAGCCGCTAATGCCTCTCATTAACAGCCGCAGCCTGGACAATGTACCTGTACGATGTCAGTGTCTCCTCATGAGGCTCATGAGATTCAATCCAGTGGCAGAGTATGCTCCAGGGAAAACTCTGATTGTCGCGGACACCCTGTCACGCAGCCCACTGGCCAGCACGTGCACAGAGACAGACACACACAGTGAGGTGGCATGCTACGTGGCTAGTGTAGTAGAGGGGATCCCTGCGTCTACAAGCAAGATGGATGAAATCAGAATGGCGACAACAGCCGACGCTGAACTGCTGTCAGTTGTGAAGCTCATAAAGAAAGGATGGCCTGAACACTTAAGCAATGTGCCCATGGACGCGAGAGAGTACGTCCAAGTGAAATCAGAGCTATCGGAACACAATGGCCTTGTCCTCAGAGGATGCAGGATTGTTGTGCCAAGGCCAATGAGAGGTGAGATCCTCCAGAAAATTCACGAAGGGCACCAGGGCCTAGTCAAATGTAGGGAGAGAGCGTGCTCATCTGTGTGGTGGCCCGGACTCTCTACGGAGATAAACAAGCTTGTGACGTCATGTCAGGTGTGCTGTGAACTGAAAAGAACACCACAAAAGGAACCTCTCATCTTCACACCGCTTCCGGAGCGACCCTGGAAGAGAATTGCAATGGACCTTTGTGAGCACAACCACCACAACTACCTGGTAATCTCAGATTATTACTCCAGGTTTCTAGAGATACTGGAGCTGCCCTCGACAACGAGTGCACAAGTTATCCAAAGACTGAAAACAGTCTTCGCCAGGTTTGGCATTCCAGATGAGGTGATGAGCGATAATGTACCCCAATTTTCAAGTGCGGAGTTCAAGGAGTGTGCGAGGCAGCTTGACTTCAAGCACTGCACATCCAGCCCTCACCACCCACAGGGCAATGGGCACGCAGAGAGAGCCATACAGACGGCAAAGAAAATTCTGAAGCTAGAAGATCCTGTGATGGCTCTGATGAGCTATAGGTCCACCCCCTGCTCCACCACAGGCTTCAGTCCAGCCGAGCTGTTGATGGTGAGGAAAATCAGAACCACACTCCCCACTCTGGAGAAAAATCTCCTACCCAAATGGCCCAGCAGGACAGCTGTGAAAGAGAGGGATGGGAGGGAAAAGGCTAAACAGGCTCACTACTTCAACCGCCGTCATGGAGCCAGGCCCTTACCTGCCCTGCGACCAGGAGATGTTGTATTCTCCAAGTTGGACCATGAAAAGTCATGGTCTTTGCCAGCGGTGATCTCAAGCGAGAGCACCACCCCGAGATCCTTCGTCATCTCCAACCAGTGCCGGTTCCCCAGCCCATCCCAGCAGCGCACGGGGAGATCACAGGGACAGACACACACTCTGGCGGAGCCACCATGTTAGAGACTGTTCCTGTCAGTCAGAGTGTGGCTACACCCACAACCCCTCTACCCGGTCAGACTGTGACCAGATCTGGACGGGTGTGCAAGCAAGTCGACAGGCTTGACCTGTAGATAAGTGCAGATCATATGGCCTTTGGAGGGGGGGGGGGGGAGAAAAGAAAAGTTGTACTGACATTAATGTTGATAATGTTTATTTGTTGGTTGATTGGAAAGAGACCAGGTTATGTTGAAATGTTGAAATTAGTTGATTTGAGTTAATCTTGGTTTACGCTATGTGCTGTCTGAATAGCCATCTTCAGTTAAAGTGTTCCTTGATGTTGTTGACATAACACTCAAAAGAGGGGGAGATGTCATATACGGTAGTCTAATGCGCTTGTGCATATACTGGGGTTTATACGGGAAGTTCCAAACGGCATGTAGAGTGAGACACACGGTGATCCATAAAAGACAGCTGAGCAAACTAAGAAGCCTCTATTGCATTGATGTACACCATTCACACCCAATCACCTCTCATTCCCCTCACCTGGTCCTCCACACCATCTCACCTGCAGCCCATTCCCTCATTAACCCTCACTAGGTCCCCTCACTTGCACTTGTTCCCTGCCAGATTGTCTTGTGTGTTATTGCCAAGTTCTCCAGCGTATCTTTATATTGTTCCTGATCTGCCTGTTCCGACCCTTTCTGCCTGTTTTCGACCTTGGATTTTTGCCTGCCCCTTATTGGATTTGTTCGCCTATTTGACTGACATCCCGGTTTTGACCCTGTCTGAACTCAAGTAAAATAACTAAACTTGTATTTTGTCTCAGAGTTGTGCTTTTGGGTTCAAGTATCTGTAATCCTTACAAAGACAGTGTATGAAGTGAAGTGTTAATGTGAATTAGTTAGTCCTGATGGGGAGGTGGCATCTTGCAAAGTAGCCCCTGCCATCAGTGTGTGAAATAGTGTATGACCTCTCATACCTAGTGTTTACCATAATGTTTACCATAGTGTTTACCATAAACACTAGGATGGAGAGTAAAGCTGTGGCTCTTGCCCTTAGTTGCTGCTGAGCCTCCTATCAGCCTGTGCTCCTGCTCCTCCTACTGTGCTGCTGCAAGGACAGTCTTGGAAGAAACTACTAGTGTGGATCAATTCCCTTAAAGTAAACTCTGCTAAATAACCCTAGGTAATCATATGGCTCATCTAACCTCGTCAGAGACTGTTGATACTGGGTGATTCTGCAAAACCCAGAAATACATTCGATGGCAGCTAGGTTATGACTGGTAAACTACAGGGAATAAACAAGAGTCAATTGCACGACCAGGATAAGGTGTAGGTAACTCAGAGTACAGCTGATCAACTATCAATGCATTTTTGCTGTGATATTAACACAAATCACAATGATGTTGAATTTTTAGTAGTCATTTAATGAGCACTACACCACATTGCTGGACAAAGTGGCACCTCTTAAGGAAAGGGCTGCCTACAACACTTCTCCATGGATGACAGACACTGTCTGCAGCCTGAGACGGAAGTGTTGTATAGAGCGGCTCTGGAAAGCCACTGAGCTTGTTATGGTCGGTTATTCTGGACCCATACGCAGAGATCGGGACAACAGGGTAGGTGAATAAAACTCCTCCGAGGCTGCAGAGTCAGAGTCCACAGCCGGGTGGATGGAGGTAGGGTTCCTCGGACCCAGAGGAAGGACCCTCATTGTCCGCACAGGGAGCCTGCTGGGTGTTCCCAGCAGTCCTGGAAGGTTGTTCCGAGTGCTGTTGATGAAACCTGGCGATGAGTAGGGGCTCGCAGATGTTACGAGACGGAACCCATTGCCTCTCCACCGGACCGTATCCCTCCCAGTCGACCAGGTACTGAAGACCTCGCCCCCAGCGGCGGGAGCGCAGCAGGCGATGAACCGTGTAGACCGTACCTCCTTCGATGAGGCGAGGAGGCGGAGAAGCCGGCACCAACGGACTCTCCCGGACAGGTTTGACCATGTATATGTGGAACGTGGGGTGGATGCTCATGGATTTGGGGAGCTTGAGCCTCACTGCCGCCGGGTTGATGATCCTCTGATCTCGAAAGGCCCAAGATGAATCTTGGGTCCAGTTTCTTGGACTCTACCCACAGGGTAGGTCCCGGTGTAACAGACCATAGTACAGTATACCCCCAGTCCGGACTATACCTGGGGTTAAAGAGGCCTAGGCTAGATTATACCCCGAGTATATTATGGCCTAGGCCAATTTATACTCCGGGGTATAAATTGGCCTAGGCTAATTTATACCCCTCAGGCCAGATTATACCCTCATGATATCAGTAGTGTTGAGTGATATACACAAGAATTACTTAATTTTTCAACATTTTATTGGGGGTTCAGCTTTGTCAGTTAAGTTAAGTGAGAAAGCTAACTGACTTAAATTTTAAAACTCTAAAACATAGACTTTAATTAATTCAACCAGAAAAACTATTAGACTTCCACAAAGATTACTACGTCCTGAAACTTCAACTTCTAAGACTAGCAAATCCTTGCTACAATATAAATATTCAAAGTTAAACACTGATAACATCAAAACATCCACAAAGATCAAAGATTACTACCACACTTCTCAGTAGTGTTACATATTAAAATAAAAGCACACACCCAAAACATAATGCAATTGTAACATAATGTAATAAAAGTCATAACGTCCTGAAACTTTAACTTCTAAGACTAGCAAGTCCTCGCTACAATATAAATGTTCAAAGTTAAACACTGATAACAACATTTAAAATGATCATGCTTGTTTTCAAGATAAAGTGCATGTTCTGTTGAAGACTGCAGATTGAAGCTTGCGGGATAGGTCAACCAATCCATGGCGTCACCGACTTTTGTGTGGATGACGATGTCGCAACTCAACAGATTCGCTGTGGCCATGATCTCTGCATCAGTTGCCCAGACTCCATCACAAGAGATGCCAGAGGTGTTCTCATATTCATTCACATTTTGGTTCAAGTAGTCCTGTAGATTTTTTGTCAAGTCAGTGTTCATGTGGTGGACGACTTTATCTCTGAGAAGGGAGTGGTTGTCCTCTGATCCTGCCAGGATGTAGCTGATGGCCCGGAAGTAGCAGTTCCCCATCACCTTTGGTTTTATATGTACGCCGTGGTTGGCAAAATAAACAAACAAATAAATAAATAGTACAAATTAACTTTAGCTAAGTATCACAATTACCTGACATTATGATCCCTATAGGAAGGACCGGCCCTGCCTGGAGGGGTATAGTCTGGCCTAGGCTATTTTACACCCCCGGGTATAGTTTGGCCTAGGACAGTTTATCCCCGGGGTATACTCTGGCCTGGGCCAAAGTATACCCAGGTTTAATCTGGGCGGCGGTTAATTTGGCCTGCTACACCGGGTCGACAACCACACCCTCTGACCCTCCTGGTAGATGGGGGCTGGAGTGCGGTGTCGGTTAGCCGCTGTAGCATAGCGGTCAGCAAACCGAAGCAGGGATGCTCGGGCCCTTGCCTAGGTCTGGCAGCAGCGGCGGATGAAGGTCTGGATTGAAAGGCAGGAAACCACCTCCTCCAACGCGGGGAGCAGAGGTGGCTGGAACCCATATGCACACTGGAAGGGGGAGAAGCCTGTGGCGGAGCTGGTCAGGGTGTTATGAGCATACTCCACCCACATCAGCAGCCGGGACCAGGAGGCATGATTCCGGGAGACCAAGCAGCGGAGGGCCGTTTCCATCTTCTGGTTCTTCTTCTCCGTCTGACCGTTGGATTGGGGGTTAAACCCAGAGGACAGACCGACGGTGGCCCCCAGCAGAGTGCAGAATTCCCTCCAGAAGATGGAGGTGAACTGAGGACCTTGGTCGGAGACTACGTCGACTGGAATCCCATGCAGTCGGAAGACGTGCAGGGAGATGAGTTCTGCCAAGAGACGGGAGCTTGAGCAGAGGAATAAAATGGGCCATCTTACTAAATCTGTCGACCACTGTCAGGATGGCGGTGTGGCCCTCATATGGTGGTAGCCCAGTGACAAAGTCCAGGGAGATGTGAGACCACGGACGATGAGACACTGGGAGAGGCTGCAGGAGGCCGGTCGGAGCCTGGTAAGAAGGCTTGTTGATTGCAAACTGGGCAGGCGTTGATGAATTACCTGGTGTCCTCGTTGCCAAAATGGACTCTGCTGACACCAACCCCATTCAGTGAGCACTCGTTGCCCAAGCGTGCACTTTTCACAGACACAAACAGCAGCTCTGTCACGGGCAGCCTTCAGAAGATCTCCGCCCATCATGAAGGACAGGGACAGAACATCTTCTCTCCCACTCAAAGGTGTTTCTCCGGGGACTCTGGTTCATGTCACCCTTTCCTGATACACTGTTTCTTGGTGTTCCAGTGCAAGCCTTCTTACATAAACAAGTATTGTCTCTCGACAAACTTCCTACTGACTTAGATGCCCTGTGAACTCAGAGGTAGAGCGACAGGTTCACTAATAATCAGCAGGTCAATCCCCGGCTCCTCCACATGTTGAAGTGTCCTTGTGCAAGATACTGAACCCTAAACTGCTCCCGAAGGCTGTGCCATCAATGAGATAGTGCATGCTTGAAGGAGATCCTAATAGGCAGGTTGAGAGAATGTTGACATGTAGTGTAAAACACTTTGAATGGATTGGAAGTCTAGAGGACGCTATATGTAAGTCTATTGAACATTTACAGTCAACACCCATCTCTCAGAAAAAAGGAAAGAGGAGGGATTCTGTCTCTGCTGTCAGAGGGCCACCATCGGCGTACTGTCTTCAGCGGTATTCTAGTTCCCCATCCCGAACCTGCCTGATTGCAGTGCCCCTGCCACTTGAGGAATGCCAACACCACCTCCAGGAAAGGAGGTGTACCTACATTAGCCAGGCCGGCCACTTGGTCTCAGCCTATCCAGTCAAAAGAGTCCAGGAGAATACTAGAGGGGGCTGGTGAGCCAACCTCGCAAACTCGGAAGTCCCCTCTGCTCCTCATCTCCAAGCCCAGTTAATTCTGTCTGTCCCCCTCACCATCTCTGTGTTACACTAGCGGGCCGTGCATTTTATACCTGGGCCTTCAGTGCTGTCCTATTACAGTTGAACCACCTCCTAATAACCTCATTATGACATCACAGCTACAGTTATTATTTGTTTCTATGTATGTAACAATACACGTATTCGTATTAAACCATTCGGTACGAGACTTATGAACCAAACAAACATTTGAATAATACTATTGCATTTGGAAAATGCAGAAGCTTAAATTGTGGGAAATATAATGTTTTCGGTGGACTTCGCAACCCATCACGTAAGAGACACTCTGACCCCGGAAACAAAACATTGTACCCTGGTGAGGTGCGTGTGTTCTGGGAGGTGCGCTAAACTAGCTTAGCAGGAAAACAACAGCAGCACACACGCTACAAACTCTTTTTGTAGCTTTGCAGCTGTAGCTGTTCCCTACTGATTCAAACAGGGCTAAAGCAATCACCATATAATCCCCATTTCTCCAGACCATCATTTTTGCTTTGTTAAAAAAGAAAGAAAGCCCAAACAGAATCAAATGTCCGGACCCTAACCCCGTGCATGACTGGATGCTTTGTCATTAACGGACAATGCATATAGTCAAAATCAATGTAATTAACACAATGTCAAGAATAAACTCACAAGAACCAGTCACATATATGACAACAAAGCAATCCAGCAACACTGCAGCCCTAAAACACGCATCCCACTGCACACTGAAGAGCATGAGCCATTCAAATATTATTCACATCAGAGGGAACAATATTAACCATATCATAAAAACGACACCATGGACAAATGAACACAGTAGTAACGCTACTGCAGATGTAAAAACACGAAAGCACTCAACTTAGCTGCAGTTCACTTACCTCTTGGACCAGAGCGAGCCCCATTTGGGATTGAGAGCGAGATATTTAATCGAAGAGAGCATCGTAGAAATCAAAGTTCATAAAGAAATAATTCATTTTTTTTTTTTTTTTAAAAGTCTCCTTAACTTAATCATGTAAACCATTTTACACACTGCAAACACCATTATAAACTATTCTACTAACTAACTAAGAAGATCCGCCACAATATCATGCATTTTACGCCACAGCCGGCGAGCCAACTACTCAGAAAACGCTTCAAACATCGGGGCCATTGCATCTCCCCCAGCATATCACACAGCTACCAGCACGAGCATTTCCCACAGATTTCAGCGATAACATCCGTATTTCTCTACGTGAAAGCACAACTCCAACACTGTCAAATATTAGAACTGTATCATAACGTGAGTCGGTTTTCAGGGCGAAAACCGAGAAATCCCAAATAATCCTTATTAGAAATGTGCTCGCTAGCTCACTATGCACGTCTGAAACTTAAAATGGTGATTCTCCGTACATTTGAGCCAAAATGGTGGTCAATATGCCGGCTGGCGAATTATACAGGGGCTTGGGGCTTGGGGAATGATCGCGGCACGGTTTTGGAGTTTTAGTGGCTGAAAATTCTGTCAATCACTTCATGGAACATATGGGTGTGTTCCAAATATCCTCCCGGTTCTAACGAGTGGTCACATGATAAGATCCGCCCACCATAGGCTGAGCAAGCACTCCATAGACACAGACAGATACGAGGAAAATGCATGGAGGAGAGATATGAGAGGTCAAAATGGCTCAAAATGATGCCAAACAGCTCTGTTATGATGGATTTTACAATAGATTGTACATATGAGTGATAAACAAAGTGAAATATATAGTTATATAGTATAGGAAAGTACAATGGAACAGCTGCAAATCCTGGTTCGAAAATGAGAATTTTTTTACATAAACACCTATAACTGGGGTTTGCTTCACTTTATGTACACCAATTCTTTTTGTGAGGCACCTGCACCCTTTTTGCTATGAATTGGGAATGTTTATAGGCTAGCCAGGGCCTTATTTAATAAATTAGTGCTTTTTCTTCAGGCGAACCTGGGAATTTCCCCTGTTTGCTGTGTTCTGTCTTCAGCTACTATTAACCAGTAACATATACACAATATTTACTCATCTCATCAAATCTCACAATTCCTAGTGTTATTGAACCATCAACATTTTTTAAATAGACCTTGTAGTTACAGAATTGTAGTCTCTTTAGTATGGGCTACAATTTTCAAGAAGAGGCCTAAAAAAAGGCTTAGGGCTCAATAGGTTAAGACAAAGTCCATCATCCTCTCTTTGATTACAAAGAGTTTAATGACGCGGTTGTACAGAACAAGCAAAAGTTTGTCTCAGCAAAAGTTTTCAAAAGCACCGTAGCTTGTAAGTGTCCAGTCGCTGCCTTGGTTAGCCAACTCAGGTTAGCATAGCGTAGCTCCAAACACCAAGACGCTCAGTTGCAAATAAAACGCATTCTTAGACATAAAATGTGCAATGCTTCTCCAACACTGTGAGCCAGAAATACCGTTTGTACAAATCCTTTTCCTGGCTGGGTCAGGGCTGCTAGCTGTGGGGTTGGCCGACCCTTTCTAACGATGTCCAGTTTTTCTGGAAATGTCCTTCTTGAGAAATCTGTTTCTATTGAGTGTTAAAAAAACAAAGCTAGGTAAAAAAAAAAGAATCTACACCAAGCAAAATGCTAAAAATGTCATGTAAATGTCTTGCATATCTTTTAACTTGAACGGTTACTACTAATACTAACTTCTGCTAGCTGCTTCAGTGTCAAAACAGCCAAACTAGAATAGGTTGAAGACTATGACAATCAACAATATCGTCCCCATTTACTTTAATCTGCAAAGTCTACCTAGAGGGCCTCGGGCCTCTATTCTTGCCTAGAGAAATAGGGTAGTACTACATGTTTGTGAAAAATTATGAAATTATAAAATAGCTATAATTTTGTGATTCTGTTTAGGCCAGCAGAAAAGGCTTTGCTGGCCCTGACGACCCACCACTGCTGCTTCCCTAACCTGATGCGGATGAACATTTCATGGACATTGTGTTGGCCAAGCACTTTGGGTTAGGCATGGAACCTACATGGGGGGGGGCATTTGTCTTCTCCTTTCAGAACAAACTTCTTCTTTGTGGAAAAGAAAGACAAGATGCACCTGTTCTGAGGATTGAACATCACCATTAAGAACAGATTCCCCCTCCCACTCATTTTCTCTGCATTAAAGGCAATTTTGAGAGGAAGACAGTCATTAACATACGTCATGCCATTTGGCTGTCCTCCAGGATCTTGTCAGTGACATCATTTGGTTCATGTTGGACCGCTTTGTCTTTGTCTAGCATATTCTGATCTTCTCCAAGAATGAGCAGGAATATATGCAGAGCATGCATCAGGTGTTGCGACAGCTCCTGGAGATTCAACCAGGAGTTGGCTGAAAGGTGCGCAACTTCCATAACTTGACAATCTCCTTCATGGGCTTCATTGTTTCTGCTGGCAGCATCTGATGGACCACATTAAGGTCAGCGCTGTCACTGAATGCCCTACTCCACGAACCACAGCTGTAGAGGTTCCTGGTGTTTGCTGATTTCGGTAGATGATTTATCTACAGTGCTGTTGCTGCTTCTTATCTCAAGTATCGCTTTACCTCAGCTCCCATTCTGATTCTACCAGATACATTCTTCTCCCTCAGCTGCTGGTAGTCATGTTGGCATTGAAATCCTGCCTGCAGCTGCATTGCATGCCATTTCTTTGGAATTCAAGAAAAAGCTAAAGGAAGCCTTAAATTATACCCTGCCGCCAACGGCTGCCCACATAGACATTTTTTTGTCACAGTCTCAATCCATTACAAGGAAATATAGTAGGGTCACTTCTCCTGTCTCATCTGTCATCCGGCATATTCTGAGGTTTCTGAAGCAGCGACTGTGGCAGTCCACCATGAAGTTTAACATTGGGGAGTTCATCACTGGCAGTACACTGCATGCGCAGAACAAGGCCCCTCGACACATATCAGTAGACCTCCTTCAACCTCTCCCAGTTGCTCATCACCCATTTGTCTGGATTGTAACTGGTTTGCCTCTGTCCTGCTTTTGAGCCCACATGTAGAACTGTTTCAACAGTATGGTTAAGCTTAGTGAAAGATCATTGATACAGTTTATCCATTAATTGCAGTTCTGTGACCCACACAATTCTTTTATGTAGATCAGGATGGAGGCAAGAACAAGTCACATTCACACATCATAACACAAATGACAAAATAGCCTGGCATTAGATCACATTTAGCTGCCCCTTATGCAAATCAGATGAACTGTGGCTGGATTAATTTACATGAATAGTCTTAGTAAATATGGTGCTGATTCGAAAAAATTTGGCACTTTGTGGTAGGCTCATCCCCTCTGGAGTTGAGAGTATTTTGTTAATCTGCCTTAATACTAACATTTATAGATGAAGCAGCATATCAAAGATCTGCTCTGGTATTATTTAGCATTTGCTTGACATTTTGATGAACATATTACATTACAGTCATTTAGCAGACGCTTTTATCCAAAGCGACTTACAATATGTGTATTCAACAACGGTTTTCACGAGAACTACTAGTCACCAGAAGTCATAAGTGCATCTCTTTTTTCAAACAAGCATCTAAGAGCATAAACCAGAGCAAACGTACAGTGCAGAAACAAAAGAATGCAATAAGTGCCAAAAACTAATACGAATACAATAAGTGCAACAAACTAGTATGAATACAATAAATACAATAAGTGCTAAGTGGAAGGCTCAGGGTAGTACTTCTTGAAGAGGTGAGTTTTCAGCCTGATGAAAGATGGGCAGCGACTCTGCTGTCCTGACGTCAGTGGGGAGTTCATTCCACCACTGTGGGGCCAGGACAGAAAACAGCCGTGACCGGGTCGATCGGCCGCAGGGACCTCTGAGCGACGGGGAACCAATCGCCCCGAGGCAGCAGAGCCAAGTGGTTGGACGGGGGTGTAGGGCTTGACCATGGCCTGGAGATAGGAAGGAGCTGTTCCTTTCACTGCCCTGTAGGCTAGCACCAGAGTCTGAACCTGGATGCGAGCTCTTACAGGGAGCCAGTGTAGAGAACGAGAAGGGAAGTTGTGTGGGAGAACTTGGGGCGATCGAACACCAGACGAGCTGCAGCTTTAGGAACACCTACAGGTACACCAAGAAGAACAAAAACAAGAAAACCAAAAAGACTTTTTTCCAGGAAGTAAAATGAATGTAATCATGACATACTGAAGAGATCACAAAGTTTTAATTTAAATATTTGGTACTCGATCTCCTGTTAAGAAGCAATAGATAACAAGATGAAAGTCCTCTCTCTTTTCACAGTGACTTTAACTGTGATGCTGGAATCTTTTGTCACTGCTTTTTCTTAGTTGTAGTTTGAAGGCTGAGAGTTTGGAGCACCTCTCCAGTCACACACACACAGCCAAAACAAACACACAATGGTAGCTTTCAAAGCAGAGAGCTTCCAGACTGCAAACCTCTTTCAGCCCTCACAACACAAATATGATGGTGGAACAGAGATGTCAGGGCCAATTAAATCGAATGATTTTATTGCAGCACTTATCTCCAACAAAATGCCTGTAGCTAAATGCCATACACGTATACTAGGGTGCCTCACTCTATGTGGATAAAGGCCTATGATCTTCAGTTGAACAAATTGTCAACAGGACACTGAAACAGTGCTGCAAGCAACAAATCATACTAAGTTCATACTAGATACAGAAGCGTGGCAAAGCGCTGTGATTTCCAAACTGCCCACGTCCTTTGGGCTTGTTAACCAATTGGGCTGTTCACACACACCAGCCAGGCGGAGAGACAGACAGAGATTAGCTCTACAGAAAACAGCATAGGAGCAGGGAAATGTGATTCCAGTGTGAACAGCCAGGCTATTGCTCCCGCAAAGACAGAAGACAGATCTTAACTTAATATCTGGCAGCATTAAATCCACAAAGTCCCCTACAGCACAGGTAATGCAGAGTGCTGAGCAGCCATTTACTCATTCTAATATTTTGATTATATTTATGATTTAACCGAAGGGCCACAGTGGCATGAGAATATTCTAAGTGAGTTTACTCAGGGGTTAAACCATTGTCACAAATTACATATCCCCAATTGTATACATCATAGTGTGTTAGTGTGGGTTGGAGCGGAAGACTACAAGCTTGAATATGAAAAAAACAGGGATGTGAAGTTGAAAGGGCAGACATATGTCTATTCAACCTCATCAGATTATCTCAGAGGAACCACCTCAACACCATAATTGCATCGCACTGGAGATGTAAAAAAGACTTTTGATAAAATCAACTGGACATCTCTAGTCATTGTCCTTGACAAATTTGGTTTTGGTGAGACGTTCATCGAGCTAACCAATAATAACACTCAACACTTCACAATGCAGTGGGACACTAGACGAGGTAGTCCACTCTCTCCATTAGATTGAACCTCTTGCAGCGGCCATTCGAGAAAACATATGTATTACAGGTTAAAACAATTTCACCAAAAGATTTGTCTATATGCAAAAGACATCCTGCTATACATAACGATACCTCAGTAGCTCGTCCAGTGGTCTTGAGTCTTATATTCATATTCTCAAAATACATCATATTACTCCATAAATTGGTCTAAATCTAAATTCCACTTATCGGTGAATAGAATACATCAATTAATAAACACCTGTGACAGAAACAACACATAACACTGATATCAATGTTTCCACTTATTTCTTCTGAATTATGCACCATTACCAAAAAACATTGAGAAAGACTTACCCGCTAGAATAATTTACCAATCTCATTATTGGACAAACGGCACTATGATCCTGATCCAACCTTCTTCGCATTGGTTTAACCCTCATCTCACCAACTTGGTTCCCCCTCAGACCCCAGAGGTATACTTTTTTGTCATATCTCACATGTGCTTTGTTCTATCATTCCAATTTTCATCAATCAATTTGTTTCTAATGACTGGATAGCATTGCTTTTTATTTCTGTTTTAATTAGTGCTTTTGAAATATTAATTTAAATACCAATATCCTGGGGTCCTGAGGGGGTAGAATTGCAGAGTAGAATAGATTCGGTAGATAGAAAGGGCACTCCTTCAATCATTCTGAAGGAGAACGACATTTCCTCTTATGCTCTGTCTACTTATTTTTACACAATATATCAATTAACTGTAACTTTCCTAAAATAATAATGATCTTTTTTCCTTAGATGCCATTAAATACATAACTTATATATGATAACAAAGCATGACATCAATCCAGCAACACTGCGGTGCTAAAACAGTATTCCACCATACACTGAAGAACACGAGCCATTCAATTAATATTCACATCAGAGGGACCAACATCAACCGTTTCACAAAAACGACACCATAGACAAATGAACACAGTGGTAACGATACTGCAGAGGTAAAAACACAAAAGCACTTCACTTACCACAGATGATGTTCACTTAAAGATAAAGTCCATCCTCCTTTCTTTGTTAATGAAGAGTTTAAAACCGCGGTTGTACAGAACATCGGTTCAGTTCCGTTCCAGTCAGAGGTCCTCCTGCGAACGTGTTCGTTGAGCTGTAGATCCACTCGGGTCTCTCCAAAAGTTTTCAAAAGCATCATAGCTTGTAAGTGTCCTGTCGTGCTATGGTGTCATTTTGCTGCCTTGGTTAGCGTAGCGTAGCTCCAAACAGCTCCAATCCCTAAGATGCTCAGTTGCAAATAAAACGCATTCCCAGCCATAAAATATGCAACGCTTCTCCGATGCTGAAATACCGTTCGTACAAATCCTTTTCCATGATGGTTCAGGGCTGCTAGCTGTGGGGTTGACCGACCCTGTCCAGCTTTTCCTGAAATGTCCTTCTTCAGAAATCTGTTTCTCCTCCTTCAACCATTGAGTGTTAAAAAAACAAAGCTAGGTAAAAAAAAAAGAATCTACACCAAGCAAAACGCTAAAAATGTCATAACTTCATACATATCATTCAATTTGAACTGTTACTACTAATACTAACTTCTGCAAGCTGCTTCGGCGTCACAACAGTCACGCTAGCCCACTGACCAATCATGGCGCACGTTATTGCTGAGCCGCACGTTAATGCTAACGTACTTGTAGACTACCTCGGTAGCTCTGACACGTCAAACAATACGCCCAACATGTCAAACTAAAGATCTGATTGGTTGAACACTATGACAATCAACAATATCGTCCCCATTCACTTAAACGGCAAAGTCTACCTAGAGGGCCGCAGGCCTCTCTTCTTACCTAGAGACACAGAGGTGAAATCTGATTGGATAAAAGCTCTACTTAAAACAAGCTGCACTGGAAGCAGAGCAACTGAGGAAGACAGTAGCTGTGCAATGAGAAAATAAGATAATGGGAAAAATATTTTTATAAATTATAATACATGTAGTGTATTTATGAAAAATTCTAAAATAGCTATAACTTTGATTCTGTTTAGGCCAGCAGAGAAGGCCTTGCTGGCCCTGACGGCCCACCACTGTGCTGCCCTGGGACTCTCTGACCACGTCATGGTCCATCTGATTCCTGCTTACAGGCAGAAATTAAAGCTCTGTAAACCTGTGGTGAGGAAATTCAAGAAGTGGACCAGTGAAGCTCTGGAGGATCTTCGGGCGTGCTTAGACCGTACAGACTGGGATATTTTCAGGACTGCTACCAACAGTCTGGATGAGTACACAGAGGCTGTAACTTCATATATCAGCTTCTGTGAGGACAGCTGTGTTCCAACAAGCACCAGGGTGAGTTACAACAACAACAAACCCTGGTTTACAGCAGAACTCAGACAGCTAAGGCTGCACAAGGATCAGGCATTTAGGAGTGGGGACAAGGACATTTATAAAGAGTCAAAATACAGGTTTAGCAAGGCGGTGAGAGACGCTAAACAACTGTACTCTGAGAAAATGCAACACCAGCTCTCAGCAAGTGACTCTGCTTCTGTCTGGAGAGGCCTCAGACAGATCACCAACTACAAGCCTAAAGCCCCCCACTCCATGAACGACCAATGCCTGGCAGACAAGCTGAACACGTTCTTCTGTAGATTTGAAAGACAATGGGACAGTCCTGACTCCATCCCCCACAGCTCCATCAACCAGCCCCAGACCACCAGCCCCCCCACCCCCAGCTCTGCAGGGGCTCATGCCTCTGTACCACCCACTGGGCTCCATGATAACCCAGGACCTCAAGTGGGAGCTGAACATCAGCTCCATCACCAAGAAGGCTCAGCAGAGGATGTACTTCCTGAGGCAGCTGAAGAAATTCAACCTGCCAAAGACAATGATGGTGCACTTCTACACAGCCATCATTGAGTCCATCCTCTGCTCCTCCATCACCGTCTGGAGCGTACCATTCGCTTTGCTGAGAGGGTGATTGGCTGCAATCTGCCGTCCCACCAGGACT
Organism: Pholis gunnellus; assembly: GCF_910591455.1. Lineage (NCBI taxonomy): Eukaryota > Metazoa > Chordata > Actinopteri > Perciformes > Pholidae > Pholis > Pholis gunnellus. Next base: position 1,313,773 of record NC_136549.1, read on the forward strand.
TGTTCACTTCAAGGTCCCTAAAGCGAGCAAGAAGGATTGTAGCTGACCCCTCTCAGCCTGGACATAAACTGTTCGTGCCCCTTCCATCTGGCAGGAGGCTGAGGTCCATCAGGACCAAGACCTCACGCGACACAAACAGTTTCTTCCCGTCGGCAGTCGGGCTCATTAACAGAGCCCAGGACCCCCACTCACTCTGTCATCAGGACAATTTCCTACCGGTCAAGTGTATTTAAATACACTTGGACACTTTTACATTACACTTACATTACACTTGTTTAAAGTACTGTTATCTGTTTGTCTGTGCACTTTATTTTATATTCTATTGTAAATTTTAATATATTTCTATTTTTTTGCACGGTGTTGATTGTTTAATGTTATGCACCACCCGCCATGACAAATTCCTTCTATGTGAAACATACATTGGCAATAAACGGTTCTGATTCTGATTAATTTGATGTGGATATGACTGGAACGATTTCAACCACAAATGGCCTTCCTTAGGAAAAGTTAAAGAAGTTATCTCACACCTGCATTTATTTGTGATGAAATGAATTAGATAATCTGCCACATACTGTATATAGCAGACAATTTTGTGATCACAAAATATTACATTAATAGTATAATATATTAGGAAAAAACAAGTAAATACAATTTAAAATTACAATATTTACAATTTCATTTGGCAAATACATCAGCAAAACATGTGCATCTGCATAAAATGTGAATATAAAGAGTGTCAACCTACACGTTACAGCGTATTTAAACTTGGATTATTCCAGTATAGAAGTCCTTTCAGTTCACATCACAGACAGCCACGGATCACATCCAGGTCTCTCTAATCACATGAGGACTAAAGTTAGAGAAGTGGCTAAATCAGTCTCATATCTTTCAGAAAATATATCATCAGATGAATCATTTAGGCTAATTAGGAGATAATGCTGTGGTGTTACCTATTAAAAACAGGTGTTTACTTTGACAGGTAAAAGACTATCTGTGGTTCAAGCATTAAATCAGTCGTGTCCACATGAAAGTCCCGTCTATCCTCAGCGCCTTTTCCCATAATCAGCGTAGCATTACCATACTAGCACAAGCCTTTTCTCTTTTTCCTGTGGACTTTTTTTGGTGAATCAGTGTTAATGACTGATTATCTGGCAATAGCTGTGACAAGAGTGTGTGGATGAAGCATTTAGCTGTCCAAATGTACTCATTTAGTCAGCTTGGTGGCTTGATAATTCCACATAAAAAGCACTGGATGAACTCCTGGGCTTGGTCTACGTTACCTAAACATTTAGTTGAACTTTACCGTTTTAACTTACCACTGATGATGGCCGTTACCCTTCCAATTATCTGATGCTGATTACCGATAACTTTAACCCTACCCACAGATGTCCACACTGTTAACCAATTTCCAAACAAAACCAAACTACATACTAATTCCACAAAAACTAAATAAAAAGAAAATAATTAAACTAAACTAAATGAAACACTATCCAAAAATCAACAATACACCCTATTAACAGTAAAACAACTAAATGTTAGCAACAGATAAAAAGCTTCTGCAATTTCTTTTTCTTTATTTCTATCTGATGAAATGGATTTATGACATGGCACATGATATTTTAGCCATGCATGTTATAGCTCCATTAACACAAACATGACTTTGCAAACATGAATTAGTTCGGTAATACGTGTAATTTAGTATATTGTTGTGACCGCAACAATTATTAATATGCAGATTTTTCCTCGACACTGGTGACTCTCTTTACAGCTATCTGAAGGCAGCAGGTACCTGTTCCATCTGCAGTCTAACTGGAGTGATGTCGCACTCGGTCAAGCCACAAGTTTACATTTTGTACAACCAGTATCAGACTGTTGTACGTGTAATTTTGATGAATTATTTTACGCAGTTTCTTTCTCAACAGGCAAGTTGGAGACTGACATATTGAAAACAGTTTACACAGCTCTACGAAAAAAAACATGAATCACTTAAAACTTCTCAGGGAGCCTGGCCACAAAATTACCCAAAAAGTGGCATTTTTTGGCATTTGGCATGCTTCTGACGCACTGGAAAAGGGGCAGGACGCATCTGGCTGAGATCTGGCCGAGCCGCTGGGTGTATGACAGCAGAGCCTGTCCTCTTGTTTGGGCAGAGCAGCAAATAACTATCGACTCGTGGAAGTAAAAAGATAAAACAAACGCTCTGTGCAGAGAAAGTATGCGACTGACAGCTGCTGATTCTGAGGATCTGAAACATGTTGAATAAAACACCACAAAGTAGGGAATGCTAAATACTAGCACAAGTGATTCACAGGTTAATTGAAAGGGGAATGGCTACTCTGGTGTGCTCATACCAAACATGAAGGAAATATTTCTGCTGTTTTCTCACAATGCGATTGGATACAAAGTCAATGTAAAGATGCTAATGGCTATGAATAGATGCAAATTAGAGCTTATTAGCTCAAGATGAATTATTACAACTTGCGCAAGTTTTTTGTTTGACAAAACGGTTTCTTGAATACTACGCATCAGTGTTGATATTCTCCTCCTGTCCTCACCAACATCCTGATGTTGAATTAGAAATGGAGAGAAAAAACATTGCAGCCTTCTGTGGGCACCCAGAGCTTTATAATACCTCATATTTGTACAGACACAGATGAAACTGTTTAAATCTATGCGTATAAACCATAGACTGTCCATGGTGCAAACAATAACATTGCTGCCTATTAATGCCTATACGACGTCATTTTGAGTGTAGATAGAGCAGCTACAATATTAGCATAGCCTATCACCAGTCGATCTAAACTCCATCCAGAAAACCAGTAATTTCAAAGTGGTTTGCTTGTTTACTTCCAGACAGCCCTAACAAAGCCTGAACTTAGAGTTGGACATATCTGAATAATTCTTTTAGATTAGAAAAACTTTATTAATCCCCAGTGGGGAAACTCATTTGCCACCCAAAAACTCATACAGATGACACAGTCCACAGTTTGTCATTTCAGCATCCTTTTAATTTGTTTATTGCAATTAAATCACAGCAAAATCAATTTATTTTTGGTGTATGTGGGACTGCCACTACATGTACAAAGCAGCGATTCCTCTCCGTCTAGACAGAGTTCGCAAATAAACACAAATAATCCCACGGTCAAACTTGCCCACGGCAAGTAAAAGTTTGGTGTGAAGGCAGGATACTAAAGCTGGCTCCATATAAGTCACCTGGCTCCAGATCAGCCAATAGCAAAATTCAATTGCAATAGCCACGTTTCAACCAAAAGGGGTCTGTCGCTCTACATATGTATAACTCAATATGCAGAATTCAAAAGCTTCGCACTAAAATGTCAAGACTTACCCCATCAATACAAAACACACAACTGTTCAAAGCAGTGACTGACAGCTTGGTGGAAATGCAACCAAAGCACTGAACACCACACATCCTCAAATACATTTTGCCCAATGTGGCACAACCCAGACTTTCAGATCAAAAATATACCACTTGAATTTAATCAATGGAAAAGAGAAGAAATTATCCATTTGGAACATGAAGTTCATGACAGCTCACTGTTACCTTAAAACACTACAACAGAGATAGGATGTCTGTGGTAATACATCCTTTTACAGAGACTAGAACATTTGATTGGCATCAAAGGAAACGTACTGAGCTGGTTTGTGACAAAGTGGGTGAGAAAGCACCATTTGTCCCCATATTACATTCATCTATAAATAAAGGGGAGAGGGGAGGATCAGTGTGTAGTTGTGTGCATGTGATTATGTTACTTTATGATGAGTTGAGTTTATTCAGTTATGCTAAGTTAACTGTTTGTATATATGTTTGGTTACACGTGTAGCAGGGCACTTTTGTAAATAAAACGCCTTTTTTTTTTTACCGGAACAAAGTCTCTTCAGAAGCCACTCCGGTCAGGCTTCACCACATGGTTTAAGTCCTATTTATCAGATCGATCTCAGTTTGTATATGTAAACTTCGATGAAAGCCGTTAGTCATGGAGTTCCACAAGGTTCTGTGCTTGGACCAATTTTATTCACCTTATATATGCTTCCTTTAGGCAATATTATCAGAAAACACTCTATAAACTTTCATTGTTATGCAGATGATACTCAATTATATCTATCGATCAAGCCAGAAGAAAACTAGTTTTTTAAACTTCAAGAATGTCTTAAGGACAGTGTCTCCTCTAGGTTAACAACTGAACAATTATTTGAACTGTACATTGAACTAAACATTGGAACATTTCTTTTTATGACATTTATCCACAAAGTGTGCAGCTTTTGTTACTGCAGTGTATCTTTCTGGGCGGGGCGCCCCCCTAATATAATGGTAGGGAAAACACTGTTAAGGAAATAAAAACCTGGATGACCTGCAACTTCCTGATGTTAAACTCAGACAAAACTGAAGTTATTCTATAAGCCCAGAACACCTCCGACATCAGTTATCTGATGATATAGTTTCTCTAGATGGCATTGCGCTGGGATCCAGGAGCACCGTAAAGAATCTCTGAGTTATCTTTGATCAAGATTTGTCTTTTAACTCCCAGATAAAACAAACTTCAAGGACTGCCTTTTTTCATCTACGTAATATTTCAAAAATCAGGCACATCCTGTCTCAAAGCGATGCAGAGAAATTAGTTCATGCATTCGTTACTTCTAGACTAGATTACTGCAATTCCTTATCAGGCTGCTCTAATAAGTCTGTTGAATCTCTCCAGTTGATTCAGAATGTTGCAGCTCGTGTACTAACAAGAACTAAGACAAGAGATCATATTACTGTGCTCCCTAAATTCAGGGTTACTTGTGGTTCCTAGAGTCTTAAAAAGTAGGGAGCCAGAGCCTTCAGTTATCAAGCTCCTCTTTTGTGGAACCAGCTTCCTGTTTCAGTCCGGGGGCAGACACACTCAGCACATTTAAGAGTAGGCTTAAGACTTTCCTCTTTGATAACACTTATAGTTAGAGCTGGTTCAGGTTTATAGTTAGAGCTGGCTCAGGTTTATAGTTAGAGCTGGTTCAGGTTTATAGTTAGAGCTGGCTCAGGTTTATAGTTAGAGCTGACTCAGGTTTATAGTTAGGGCTGGCTCAGGTTTATAGTTAGGGCTGGCTCAGGTTTATAGTTAGGGCTGGCTCAGGTTTATAGTTAGGGCTGGCTCAGGTTTATAGTTAGAGCTGGCTCAGGTTTATAGTTAGAGCTGGCTCAGGTTTATAGTTAGAGCTGGCTCAGGTTTATAGTTAGGGCTGGCTCAGGTTTATAGTTAGGGCTGGCTCAGGTTTATAGTTAGGGCTGGCTCAGGTTTATAGTTAGGGCTGGCTCAGGTTTATAGTTAGGGCTGGCTCAGGTTTATAGTTAGGGCTGGCTCAGGTTTATAGTTAGAGCTGGCTCAGGTTTATAGTTAGAGCTGGCTCAGGTTTATAGTTAGAGCTGGCTCAGGTTTATAGTTAGGGCTGGTTCAGGTTTATAGTTAGGGCTGGTTCAGGTTTATAGTTAGGGCTGGCTCAGGTTTATAGTTAGGGCTGGCTCAGGTTTATAGTTAGAGCTGGCTCAGGTTTATAGTTAGGGCTGGCTCAGGTTTATAGTTAGAGCTGGCTCAGGTTTATAGTTAGGGCTGGTTCAGGTTTATAGTTAGAGCTGGTTCAGGTTTATAGTTAGGGCTGACTCAGGTTTATAGTTAGAGCTGGCTCAGGTTTATAGTTAGAGCTGGCTCAGGTTTATAGTTAGGACTGGCTCAGGTTTATAGTTAGGGCTGGCTCAGGTTTATAGTTAGAGCTGGCTCAGGTTTATAGTTAGGGCTGGCTCAGGTTTATAGTTAGGGCTGGCTCAGGTTTATAGTTAGGGCTGGCTCAGGTTTATAGTTAGGGCTGGCTCAGGTTTGCCTTGGACCAGCCTCTAGATAAGCTGCTATAGGCCTAGATGGTCAGGGGACTTCCTAGGATACACTGAGCTCCTCTCTCCTCTCCTATACCTCCTTCTGTATGAATTCATATCTCATTAATGCACATTACTAACTTTGCTTTCTCTCCTCACAGGTTTCTGTGGATTGTGATTATATCTGGACCCTGGTCCTGCCTCAAGCCATGGACCTGCCTGATACCCACTGCTCCTATCATCATTATTAGTAGTCACATTGCTATTGCCTATATCATTACTGCTTTTGTTATCATTGTTATTCTACTATATCCACTTTTACTGTTATTACTAGTGGTTGTAATGTCTCCATCATTATTCTGCTTACTACTCAAATTATAGGAATAATTTCTGTCATATGCATTGAATGTCTTATAACTCTGTTATGTTGTTCATTCTGTACACATGACATCTATTGTACTTCTGTCCATCCTGATAGAGGATCTTCCTCTGTTGCTCTCTCTAAGTTCTTCCTGTTCTGATGTGAGGGTCCCGGGACAGAGGATGTCGCATGTGTACAGATTGTAAAGTCCTCTGAGGCAAATTTGTGATTTTGGGCTATACAAAATAAATTGGATTTAATTGAATTGAATTAAAAGCTTCTTACAATATTCCCAACTGTAACACTTTCTAAAAGGAAAAAAGATATTCAAATGACCATATGTCGTAGCATTCCACTCTCCAATCTGTGTGTCTGCTAGTAGACCTTTCTTCAGTTAACTCGCCATTGAAATGAAAAAGTCATACTGGTTGCCTTGACAATCGCGCAAAAAGACAATCTTACTGACTTGGAAAGAGAAATAAGCTCTCATTGCAAATGTGTCAGGTGTGGCTGGTTTTCTCTGAGTCATTCTTCTTTATGAGTGGCTATATAAATACACCTGACAAGACTTCATTTGATTAGGCTATACATTCTGATTTAAAACTTCACTGGGTAGTTTTGTCAGGCATATTACTACTTGGTGGTTTCAGCCGCCTCAGAAAAGCAGCAATAATTATGATTGAATAGTGATGACGACTGTCATAAAGCTATGGTTGTCTGATCAAGTTCGTTCACCAAGACTAACGACTATAGCAACACAGAAGAATTGACGATGACTAATTAGCAAATCCATAATGTTTCCCTCCTCTTAAGCATCTCCCTTGAGGCTGTTTTGAATCATTATGCAAATGGTGTTGTCAAATGTCAATTAACGTGAGCAGAAATCCTGTGATTTATTATTTTGAAGAGTTGTGTGCAGGTGGAAACTTTCTTCTCCAAGTCATTAAAACTGTGTGGGAGACAAAGGAAGGAACCGTGGGAAAAGCTAACTCGTACTTAGCTGCACAGAGATAACAAACAGGCTGCAATACTGAGCCAGCTTCCATATAATGATCATGGAAACACATGCAATTACCATTAGAAGTGGAAGAAAGTGTGTTACAAAACTAAGACCACTGTAAGTGTAGAAGACACAATTACAATTAGTGGAGAAATTAAAGAAAGAAGTATGAAATTGAAAAAGGGTGGTGGTAAAGAGTGGCGTCGGGTAGTTGTGAAGGGCCCCAGTGTACGCTAGTTAATAGTTGTGAAGCACACACACACACACACCAATATTGCATTGACTATGTTGCAATTTGATTATGTTGTTCATTTTTTACTCATCGATGGGGCTTCAGGGCTCTGCGGACTGAGTTGAGTATGTCGTTCTTTGCAGGCTGCGGATCATTCACTGCAGTTTGCTTTTGCTGTTGGATGCTGGGTATACTGATGCTACATGGATGCTGGTTATTCAGAACTGTTCTTCCCTTCCCTGGATTCAACAAGCACAAGCAGATAGCCTACAGCAACAGTTCTGCTATTACAAATCAAAATGTGGATGTTTTCTCCATGCTAAATCCAAACTTTACTGCCGGCAAAATACCTCCACTAAATAAATCCATGCTCTACTTTGTAAGCATGCTTGTTATGTCAAAGCAAGCAACCAATAGGTTTATTTTGATAATGTATACCTCCGCTAAGTGTATTTCAGCTGTGTTTCTGACCATGAGTAGCCAGACTTCGGTGTGTTTTTTTCCCATGAACCAGACGCTATTTAACTGGTGTTTCTGAGTTGGCGGGATTATGGTGTGTGACTTAATGGCAGGTGTATTTCTGAGGACCCACGGAAGCACAGTGGTGAGTGTAAAGTTGTTTGTATGAGCGGTCAAGTTTGTTGCACTAGTATAACCAAAAACATGTCTGGAAAACTGGCCAGCTACACACAGCCTACATAAACCCCCTTAAATGATTATAGTACTGCACAACAAACAGCCTTATGTCTGGCATATATCCTAAATATAAAAATGTTATATTGCATTAATGACATCTATTGATATAGCCTGCCTGTCTGTAGGACCTAGAATTTAAATGCAGGCTGTCTTTGGTCGCTAAAGCTTTAAATTCTAGGATCACTGCTGACATAGATTTCAAAGATTTTCTCTCACATGATTGTTGACGTTGGACATCTCAAAATAACAACAAATAGCCAACTTAAGTAAGCTCAAAACCAATGAAAGACCAAATCCATTGAAGAAGCTCTCAAACCTAACCAGTTTCATCTGGTGTGGTTGGGTGGTCCAACCACTGTGAAACCACTTGAAAAGTAGGGTCTCAGTTTACTTCCAGACAAACACGAAGTTGCTTTTCCCTCTGTGTGTGTGCTATTCAAGCTTCTCCTTGCTTTGCTGACCGGCGGCTTGTGCTTTTAGTGCATGTTAGTGCTTTTGAGCGAGGGTCCAAGGACAGAGGATGTTGTATGCTGTATGCATGGTAAAAGACCTCTGAGGCAAATTTGTGATATTGGGCTATACAAAATAAATTGAATTGCAATTGAAATATTGTGGTTACAGCTGATGACTCTGTTCCGAACCACAGCATCATCGCGGGATCGTAGGACCCACCCTCCGGTTCCCAATCAGATATGTTAGCTCTGTTGCCACTGTTAGCGTTGTTAGCACCGTTAGCTTCGAGCCGGCGTACTCGCCATTGTCATGTTGAAAACGTTTGATAGGCAATCAGAATGCTTCCAATCTCAGGTTTCTTGCACTTTTGATAAAGATAAAATATTAATTTGAATGCATTCATTCAGCATCCCACTAGATAGGCTATGAAAACGTAATATATGATGTAGAAATGTCACTGACCAATACTGGAAACAGCAATCAATATGTTTCCACTGGCTGAACTGGTAAATATCGGACACTGAAAAGAGTCGATTAAAAAGATTTGTTCAGAGTTTGAGCCCATTTTGAAAAGTTTTATAAACACCCATATGTTGCAGGGTCCTCATGACTTTGTATTTTCAATGGTGCTTCATGGATTCAGGAATTACCAAACAATGACTGGAGAGCTGGGGGAGTACACCAAAGCACTCATTGTTCATGTAAAAAACACTTACAACAATCAACAGCTGCAATCAAAAACTTGATGAAACTTTTGTTCTCTCTTTTGTTGTGGACTCGTCAAGTACCCAGTGAACGAAACGAGAGCGGCCTTTCAATAGCAAGGGTGAAGTGGCTTTTTTAGAGGCAGCTAAATTATCCAATAAATCAACCTATAAAAGACAACACAGGGTGTCAATTAGCTTGTGTAATTGAATAATTACTGGCCAGAGCGCTCGGGCACAGTCACAGCAGAAGCCGTTCTCTAAATGTCAAAAAGCAATTGAAATAAATTACGCATCTCTCAGATCACCCCAGCGATGAGGACGGCCATAACAGTTCACTCCGTTTACCTGCAGTAGTTCCCTCCCATCAGTATACACACACACACACACACACACACCCAGTAAACTCTTCCAGCTGGTTTTCTCTGTGTTCTCAGGCCTCTGCTCTCTTTACAAGAATCTCGCTGTGATCATTTTGTTTTTGTTTATCTGACACTATGTGTACAAATGTGTGCATTTCTTCCTAATTCAAAATTGATAGTTACTTCTTGGCATGAATACATTCAGATAGAGCCTTGCCCTGCATGAATACTGAAATATACTTGGAATATATTGAGAAAAAGTTTAACAATTGATGGGGTAAAAAGGAATACAAATCTGTGGCCTGGTGGTGGCATAAAGAGAGATAAACTGTCCTGCTACAACGTCCTTTGATTTCATCAGTACAATCTGTACCTTCTCATTATCTGAACAAAGACTGGATGTTTGTGAATTTGGGGAAGACAGGTTTACATTTTCCCTCCTATTGGAGCCATGCTTTCCTGTACCTCTTCATCTCTTTACCCAGAGAAATATGATTTAAACCTTGGAAATGTACTTTCAACGAGCAAGACGATATTGGTCACAGTCACCCAATCCCAATGACCGTTGTGATGGAATTTGATATTTATGGTTCTGTCTGCAGTTCTGAAGTAGAGCAGAGAAAATCGATAAACCGAACACGCAACTTAGTTTGGTTTCATAGCGTGCTTTCTTTTTGTGGCTATTATTTTATAGGAAAAACATTTTTAAAAGCTCAATCAGAGATATTTCCAGTGCTCTCACTTTCACCTTGGCCTCCAAATAAAGTGGATGAGATAATCTGGATAAACTATTAGTACGTTTCCAACCTGTCTGATCGTCTGTCTGCTCAGGTTTCAGGCCATAGTTTTTTAAAATTCAGTTTGTTTTGCTTCTTGTGATTTTTGTGGTTTTCATTCCATGTATTTCTCAAATTCACAAAGACATGTGACTGTGAGATGCTTGTGTGAACGGTGCTGGAATTTCCCCCTCACATAACCTAATTAGAGATCACATCAGGGTTGTTAGGTGAATGGTTTATTCATTATCCAGAGGTACATTTAATGGGCCAAACTCATTTAGATGCTCATTATCAGACTTGGCAACAGATCATATTATCCAGGCGTTTTGATCTTTCTGAAGGACGGTAGTGTAAAGAAAGGCAGAGGGAGGCGAGTGCAGTGAAAACTAACAACGTGCCAGATCGGCGCTTTGATTAAACATTGAAACATCGCCTCTCACAAAGAACACTGTCGTCTCTCTGCTCTGTTTCCATGGACCCCCATGAGTCCCCCATCATTGTCCAGCAGACACTGCAGCCACGCCCCCTAGCAGGGGTTACCCTCACCTTATTGGCTGGACCAACCTTTGAAGGTTTTCCTGGTACAAACAGTGAAGAGGTGTATGTGGAATTTTCACTCTTTCTTCAGTCGAATGCCTAATGAGCAAACATGGGTGGGGACTGGCTTTTGATTGGCAGGCTAAACTAAATATGGAGTATCAAGGTCGTCCTTAATAAGATGCTGTTGATTCATGTTTGTCAGGGATCCACTGGGTCTGCACAGATGATGTCCCATGATAGTGTGCGCTCATATTTTGAAGAAAATGGGATAAAAAAAGGATATGAATAAAACAAGGAGTGGTAGGCACAAAGTGTTGCTTCATGGGTAATTTAGATATTTTTTTTCCATGTTCTATTTGTTTGATATGCATAATCATGTCACAATGAGTGGCTAACCCTAGAGGAAGAAACGAGTGACAGACTTGAAAAGTGAGAAATGAAAAGAATGGAAGTTGGCTCGCAAATATTAGAGTGAATTTGTCAGAGAGATCTGAAGCGCAGTGTTTAAAATGAAGATCCAGGATGGATGGAAACAGCACGGTAACATTCCAATTCCATTCTTATTAGAAGTAGGACTCTGACATAACAATAAATCTGACATTCTATATTTTCTATTTCATAAAACGACAATGTAGGTGTTTGTCTCTCAATATGACTCCCCTACCCCTCCCATTCCCAATCCCATTGGTTCCTAGTGAAGATGTAAATCCTTTAGTAAACAAGTAAATGATGCTTGGTATTATATTTAAATACGTTTTAAGTACTGAACACAGCAGAATGTGTTCACAGCACTGAACACCTGATCAGACTTGTCTTAAGGCAAAGTACCTATACAGCTGCTTGTTTTAGGCAATATTGAAAGCTTTACTAATTCATTATTTTTTCACTTCTCACCTCACCTGCAAAATATTAAGCAAAGTATTGGTGCTGAGTAGGTCGTGTGTATCAGAGCACAGTCGCTGAAAATATATGCCTGCTGCTTTGATCTAGTGTCTCAGATCCCATCAGCTAACGGTCTGACCACGATTTAGCCTCATGGGGCAACAAGCAATACTCCGATGGTTCAGATGTACCCAGCAGATATCCAGACCAAGACTTACTTCTCTGTGCTGGTCATTGTTTACAGTCTGACAGAGTTGGAGCTCAGAGACTACGACTTGGTTGTTTATCTGCATTCACATGAAGATATCTGTTTATAGAGATGAATAAAAAAATGTTAACAGACGATTGGTTACGATACTGGACTGTTCATAAGCAGGCAGGTCGAATGTGATTGCTCTACACTGCTCAGACGCAAATGGCAACCAGAACGCCTCCGATACCAAAATCCTAAATCTTGCCTACAGATTCTGCATTTGTATGCAGATATCTGTTTATAGAGATTGAATACTGTGTAACCAAAAACTAATACATTATTCTACAAATAATTCACCTGAACCATTTTGACACAACAACCATTTTCCAGAAAAGTTCAGACATGTGTGTGTGTGTGTGTGTGTGTGTGTGTGTGTGTGTGTGTGTGTGTGTGTGTGTGTGTGTGTGTGTGTGTGTGTGTGTGTTTGTGTGTGTACACTGTGTGCACAATTATTAGGCCTCTTGTTAAACATCAGGCCAGCATGTGCTACTTTGTTTAAAAGCACATGTGAGGGCCTTAGTCAGCCATGAGGTCAGAGTCAGACCCCAACACTAAGATACATTGATTGATTGTCTCTTCATGGGAATTGTTGACAGTATAAAAAATGTAGAATATGATCAGACTCAAACTTCTAAACACGTCTTCATGCAGTGATCTCTACATTTTTTAAATAAAGTTTGTTTAGTGGGTCATCTGCCTGCATCAGGCCTTGAGGTATGTGGAATCAATCAGCATGTAGACGATAAAAAAACAGCTTTAGATCCTGGCTGAGTCCTATCGTCTTTAATTTCCCATCAAAACGTCGGGAAGATCACTCATTTCCCAAATTAAACATCTTTCACTGCTAACTTATTCAAGAGATTCCAATTAGCCGAAAAGTGGTGCTTCATGATTGTGTTCCCCCACCCCACCCCCCTTTCCCATTCAAATACTTTAAAGAAAGCCTTAAAGGAGAACGCCCCCCCCCCCCCCCGTCCTTCTTGATCCGGTGTGTGTGCTGCTGCTACTGAGCTCTATCAGTTGGTATAAATCTTTAATTTTGGAGATCAGCATTAATGGCCGAAACAGCCTCAGATCTGGGCTACGCTCCTTACTTTCATCCTCTCGGCTGGAGGAATTCCGGGGGGGGGGGGGGGGATTCGAGATCGTTTGCTCCCATAAGTACACAAAATTAGCTGCTTATCAGTTGATCTCCGTACATGATCCCTCAGAAATCTTTTTCTGTGTGTCCAACGCCGCTGCCTTCGCCGTAGCTGCATATCTCTGCTGGCTCCGAGTGATGGAGGAAGGAGGTGGAGGGGGCTCTAATTAAATCACTTTTCAAAGACAATAAGGCCAGAGCTTCCTCCTCTTCCTGAACTTCCCCTGTCGCCGACAGACACTAAGCGTCAGCCTTTTATCTCGCGGCTCTGTGGCGTGAAGATTGAATTGCCATTAATCTGTTTTAGCCTCCTGTGTTGCAATGTTTTTTTTTATCAAAATTCAGCAAAGCTAACATAAACAGAGATGGAGAAAGAAAGAGATGTAGGGAGAAATACTGGGTGGAGAGTGATGCGCCGAGCACCGCAAGGCTGCTTTTGTTTTGATGCATCCCCTCGTTTGTTAACTTGACTTTCTCCTAATCAATCAAGCACCAAATGCCTCATCTTGCTGTGTATTTTGACTTATTTTGCCGGGTGCGAAGATCAGTTATTCTCCAGGCGGTTTCATAATGTTACTGCTGCCCCGTATTTCTCCACATTAATGAGTGCAGGCTGTGGAATTAGGCCGGGCTCTGGCTGTTAATGGGGCCTGTGAAAGCTGAAGAGTGACTGCAGCTCTCGTTAGCCGAGCCGGCGGCTATTGATTGCGGCGGGCCACTGGGGGCTCCCTACCTGCAGTTGACTTTGTACTTCTGCAGGAGTTGTAAGGGTCTGCTGAACAACAGGGACCACGCACATCTCAAACAAGGTCTATGAAAAGCCTATCAATTAGGCTTTGAAGGTCAAGCAAACTCTCCCTCCCCGCGCTCTCCGTCTCTGTCTCCCCACTCTTGCTCGGTCTTGAGAAGGCGGCATCTCCTCTGCTCCCTCCAAAATACATCTGAAGACTCCATTCAATTAAATATCTCTCAGCTCCAGCTGCTCCCTAAGTGAAAGGTCAACTAAGTCCAGGAGGCTAAAAGAGAAAGGCTTGGCTTCTTCACAACCCCTCCCCACAACAAAGCCTCCCCCAAGCAGGCGCTCTTGCTCTTAATGATACCCACTGGTCAATCCCTAACTAGCAGTGACAGTTACCCCCAGAAGCACCACTGCAGACCAGAGCCAATCGATCAGGTGAAAAAAAAATACATATAATGATAACCCGCAGACATAATGTCAAGCCCTTGCACTGTCCCAATTGGTTGACATTCAGGTAGATAGTGGGGAGAAAGAACTGGCCAGACATCAAAAGCGAGGTGCAGCAGTGAGCTGTCTCGCTCTCTTGCGCCCACTGAGGTGGGTTAACCCTCTCACATGAACCCTAATTACCCACACTGTGGCCTCGGGGAGTCCCGGAGGAATGGCCAGCAAGACGAATGACACACACACACACGCACTCAATAACCATCAACACGAACATCACCTAATTGAGTCAAATTGGGCCTCATTACTTAAGCTTTAGTGCTGCCATGTTGAAAGTGAGTCTAACTGGGTGTGTGGACCCAGGGATGCCGCGATAGTCCAGTTTCTAGGGCAGTGATGGAAAAAGTGAAAAAAAATGTTGCAATGCATTATGGACACACATATTCCAAATCCTACTATGACACTTATTAAATATGGCTTATCTACTGTACCTTCAAGGCAACCATTGTTTTCCATTTATTTCAATTTCCACTGGTTTCTATGAATTTCACTGAGCATGAACATTTGTCATGATACTAAAATGACAATGTGGACGACCGGTGCAGACTACTGCCAAGGGTGCGGGACACACGGTAAAAGCTGGAGCCACCGACCCTCAAAAACGTAGGACTCCCGTTATTTTCAGGAGGTTTTACCAACACAGCCACTGAGGAGCTACTGTTAGACTTGTTGCTGTTACTTGTTCGGAACAGGAAACAGTTTTTCCTGTGCCGATGACAAGGGAGGATGTCGCATGTATATAGATTGTAAAGCCCTCTGAAGCAAATTTGTGGTTTGTGATTTTGGGCTACAGAAAATAAATTGAATTGAATTGAATTAATAGAGCCCCAGATCACGAGGAATGCATTTCTATTGTGTTTAGCCACGCTACCATTATAGCTCTAGGGATGGTAATGGTTGTCAGCCGGTCTGTCCACTTTGGTCCAGACTGAAATATCTCAACAACTATTAAATGGATTGACAATACGTTTTTTGCAAACAATAATGGTCCCCAGAGGATGAATGAAACAAACTTCTGGTGATCTCCTGACAAAATTACGTTCACATGCAACTTAACCGCAATTCCAATTACATTTTGAGGGAAACAAAACAAAAGTACAACAAAACTATGTCAAGCCAACAAACCTACTTAGTTAGCTTTAGTAAAAGATAATGCTTTGGCTTAGAGAGGTATGTTTTTAATGTAAATTAAGTTACATATGTAACCTTTCAAGTTAAAAAATAAGTCAACAGTGACTTTTTGTTTCACACGAACAACAGTGTTCTGGGTGAAGGTCCTGTGTTTGTTCTACCCATCGATCTACACCGACCTCCTCTCTTTGTGGACTTTGATCAGAAAGGTTTTTGTGATATGTCAAAAACAAACGTAATCAAGTAGAACATATGTTTTCCTCAAAACGTAATTGACAATGCAGTTTCCTTGTATGAGAACCTAGTTTTTAGGAGACCACGCAAGCAGCAGATGCCAAACCTTTGCCACAACACGACATCATTCGTGAAGGTGGTGCATTGGCCAATCACATACATGCAAGCACACATTCATGGATTCATTTGTCACTTGAACGGCATATTTACCTTGTGACTGTTGTGAAAAATTATACAATTATTGCTGCTATGCTAACTTTGTTGTAAAATGTGAGGTGTCAAATCCAGGTCTGTTTGTTTTATTGTTGTGCAGTGTTTTGGTATCTGATAAGCCTTTAAACATGAATCTTTTACTCTAACTGGACTTATATATTGTATTTCATTGTCGTAAATGGGATAATTGTGTTTGGTCAAATACCAATATGTTCCTTTAAAGCTAGAGTTGGTAATCTTGAGAAAACAACAAGAGTACTTAAAATTATCCAACCGAAAACCCAGCACAGTGTTGCCAGCTCTTTTCCAATTAAGGTAGCTAGCAGCACAAGATCCAAAAGTTGCTAAATTTAGCATGAAAGTCGCTACACTGACCTCCATGGCCAAAATCCTTGTGATGAATGTAAACAACCAACATGGCTATTGTTAGTTCTCACAGCTAGCAGCTTTGGGAAGACTCTGTTGATGTGCAGTGAGTTCATGTAGTAAGGTCGGCCCAAATGAAATGATTGGACAGCCACAGATCCCATATTTTTTGTCAGAGCATTTGATTTATTAATGGCTGTTGGGATGTAATGAGAATTTCATTAAATATGACAAAACATGTTTGTGAAGAAGATAACCAGCCCTAGCTTTAATAGCAAGCAGACAAGTGGAACCTTACATTAGTCCCAATACCACTGAGCCCATATGTGAGTGTCATTGATCTGTCTGGTTTAAAACCTGGTTCCACTTTCCAAGTCTTCACTTAATGTAATATAGTGTTATCAATTAGTTGATATGATACGCAAAGTAAGGCCTTTACCCCGGTCTCCATCTCAGAGTCAAGAGTTTCCCATTTTTGGATGTGAACCGGACAGACGGTCTGACTCCAGATGAGAAAGTGCTGGTCTGGGCCACCCTGATCTCCCATCAATAGGCTGTGGAGTGGCAGCCAAGCAGCAGTTAGACAGGATGGCTGTCGCTGCTTCACTGATTACAAGAGCAGACTGCAGGAGGATACAGCAAGACACTAAGGGACCGGCAGGATCCCTTACACTACCCCCCCCCACAGTCTTACCTCTATCTCCCTCGCCCTCTCTTCCCCAAATGAAAAAGTGCAGACTAAAGGCGATCACATTTCCCATATTATCAATACTATCTGCTCTGTTGCCCGGCTACAAGCCTGTCGACCATGGCCTTGTAACCTTGTTCAACAGTCTCTGTCCTTCTCCGTTGCTTCACTGCTCTTACTGGAAACACTGGTGACACTCTGCTACAGGGCAACTTCTGATGATCTAGCACAATGTCATCTCAGTGTTAGCATAGACAACGTTTATTATACCATCGCCATAGAGTATATTTTACTTTAAAAGGTTTACATAAAATATGATATAAATAGATTGAAATATTTTTTGGCCTGTTTAGTCAAAGCTCACCACTAGCAAACACTCTCTTTTGGATTTGTATTGATTTGAAGATAATTCTGCTCTCCATTTCAAAGAAAACAAATGCTGTTGAACACTTTGATTTTTCAATATATTCATGTCTCCACAGTTCCTCCAGCAGACCCTCCAGTCAATAAGCGTGTCACAATGTCTTTCCCCGTACAATGATTACATTTGACCCCTCCCCTTATGGGAATGCTTTATATGACAGAGGGTATGGTCACATATTAAAATATCTTGTCAGCATCTCATTTCAATAAACACTAAATCCATAGCTGGATTTGGATTTCTTCTGCTCTGGGGAAACTGAGAACCCCAGAATATGACTGTCTCATATGACACTTTAATGCTGTAGTAGTAGGCTTTTTCTGGACAGACTTGGTAAATGCTCTTATTGTGTGTCAGCAGTGCTGACCAATTTTCTGGAACTATGGACGCTTTCTCATTGATTAAAACAGTTGTGCAACTTTTGGATTTGGAGTCATTTCGATGCGTTCATAGATCACTTTAAGACCAGAAAGGATTTATAAAGAAGTGGTTCCACCAAAATCTCACATTTCAGCTGTCAAGTTTGGTTTCATTTTCTCGATGCAAAGTCTTCTATTGAACTTGAGTCAAACTGTTCCATGTCTAGAGCCCTAAAGTGAGCCGGCCTGATTAAATTCCCTCTCCTCTGTGAGCATTTCACCCAGGTTCAAATGCCTCCCGAGTACCTGAAATGGTTCATTTGTTGAAGCTGTCCCCTGCATCCGTTTCTACAGGTGCCGCACTCAAAGTCGTTCATTACCTTTTGCTCCTTATTTCTCCCTTTATTCTCAAAGTACTACTTGCTTCATTTGATTGAACTCAATGGGATTACAACAGAGTTAATTGCTCTCGGGTTTGTCCACTTATTACCATGTGAACCCCCCCCCCCCCCCCCCCAAACTGGCTCCCATTGTTTCCAGGGCTTCCATAAAGATTACCTGCTCTTGCTGCAGAATTGCTCTATTGTCTCCTTTAGAGCATGGGCTCCAAATGGAAGGTGAATAGCATACAGTACAATAGAGAGGGCCGTTGTGGCAAAGGGTGGCTGTATATGCACTAATGAAAGTAAAGGTACAGCCTTTTAAAAATAGGACTTCTGACAGCTCCTGGATGGAGCTATTAGACCCAAATGATTGGATGTTGGACTTTATTTACCTGCAGGTGAGGAAAAAACACATGAAAAGGCAGCATGGCTCTGGGGATGGCAATGGTGGCCCCTTTCGCTCAGACTAGAATATCTCAACAACTTTTGGATAGATTGCCATTACATTTGGAACACATACTCATATTGAGGATGAATCTCACGGACCTCTGTGATCCCCTGACATTCCCTTTAGCAGCAACAGTATGTCATGTTTTTTTACTTACTAGAGCAGGGGTCCCCAAACTTTTACCTGTGAGGGCCACATCACTGAACATATCGTTTGACCTAGGGCCGCACCATTATGGGGGGGGTGGGGGGGTGGGGTGCTACGTGCGTGCTACTCGCAGGTGAGCGACTGTTGCATCGTGCGCGCGGATCGGGGCGGAACACCGCCGTGCGCGATACAGAGAGCAGGGGAATTGAAAACGCGCGACCATGTAGTGACAGACATGACATGCCGGCGTGTAAATAAATTAAGCACAAGTACTCGTCCTTCAAGCTCCCGTCTCTCTGCTCTTCTACTTCTTCTACTCTTCTACTTCTACAGGGTGCGCGCATGACAGCTCTCATCTCGTTCGCCCCCTGGTGGTTGGCTGATTCAGGAAGCGTTTGATTTGATATGTAGCAGAGCACGTATTTTAAACGTCAATATCGCAGACGATCATGCTCATTTAATCGTGGCAGCCAAAATCGTGATCGCGATTAAAATTCGATTAATTGTGCAGACTGAAAAAAAATCATAATGCGTCTCTGGTATTGTTCAGGGGGCCGGACCAAATGTGGACGCGGGCCGTAGTTTGGGGACCACTGTACTAGAGCATGTGGCCGTTCGGAACCGGACGTTTGCTTGGCTCCCAGTTTTGCGGCTTGCAGCGTTGTTAGTGGGCGTGCCCATCCGGAGGATGTGGCCGTTGGGTGAGGGTTGATTGCTTTCCTCTACAGACGTCCTGTGTTCTCCATAACTTGCCTTACATTTAGATTTTGTAAAATATCTCACTTTAGTGATCCAATAACTTTTCGTCAGGCACCAACATGAAGTCAAAATGCTGTTGTTCTCACAGGACGCGCCTGAATCGCAATTTTTCAGCAACAGCTGAGGTATCTGATCACTTGGCGTGAGCAAATCTAGCAAGAGCAAACACACTGAAAATCTATTATACCTTTATGGTAGATTATCAGTATCATTTAAATGCCATGTTATGTATAATATAAATGATCCCATTCTGAAAATGGTAAAAACATGCACCTCACGCTTTTGACTCTCCTCTCCTCTCTCCCTACTGCTCTCGAAGTTTCAAATTATCCGATCTCCCCCCATCTCAAAATCCATCCACTATAGTTATTAGTAAGAGCCTTGTGTCACTACTGTTTGTGATTGTAGCTTTCAAATTACGTACTTATTCCAGGTATTTCTTAATGGTGTCTAAACCGAGAGCGAATGCAGACACACACACACACACACACACACACACACACACACACACACACACACACACACACACACACACACACACACACACACACACACACACACACACACACACACACACACACACCAGAGTCACGTACAAGCAGACAGAAGAAAACACAAGAGGAGCAGACTTGCTTGTTGACCGGTGTGGAGAAATGTGCTTCTGGTGTGAACAGAATTGACTTAGCACAGCGTTTAGGTGCTGCCGTGTCTAAGGTAAACCTAGTGTTGTGCTTAAATGTTCAGTTTTTACTACATTGTGTGTCTGCATAGGCAGTACCTACAGTCCACACAGTAATACATTATGGGCTGCAGGTGGAAGGTCCGTGCAGTCATGAACATGGGCAGATGATAAAATGTATGTCACCCGGATCACAGCATGGCTGTAGACTCTTAATCTCATTGTTTCTGTAAACCAATTTAACTTACAGCTGCGTTCATCTCATGCATGCTTGTCAGCATCGTTCTGTTGCAGTTTTTTATGGATGTATTTTTTATAGCTGTGGTACAGGAAGATGACATCCCCACTCTGAATCCTGCCTTGAAAACTCAGGATGTTTCTCCTGAAACAACTTTTGAACTAAATACAGAACCTGTTCAAATTACAGAACAGATGTGAGATGTGGGCAGTGGTTCCAAGGTCTGATACTGGACTACGCCAAAATGTACTTCTTCCCAGAGAAGAAATTCACTGCATCCGTCCAATAGCAATAACTTGCTCTAAAATACATATAAATATATATACACAATATATATATAAACACTGATGTGACTGATGTGAAATCCTCATACACCAGGGGTGGCCAACCCGCGGCTCCCGAGCCGCATGCGGCTCTTTGCCCGGTTTCATGCGGCTCTTACGTTCATATCGAAGTTTGTATTTGTGTTTTTTTAATGTGCGTGTTCGCTTCGCTTGAGTTAAATACGGTATTTTCGTCAAACGCGCATGTGCGGCCACAGATTACGTTCCTCGTCGACCCATTTAACGCCGAGACGGACTGTTTGAAAGCCCCGCTAGTCACAGATGAGGATGCGGCTGAGTTGGAGATGATCGATCTTTGTGAGGAGGACCAACTCAAACCTGCTTTAAGGGACGGGACCATTGAGTTCTGGAAAAGTGTGCCAATGAAAAAATACCTCAATGTCAAACGGGCTGCGCTTAAGATACTGTCAATGTTTGGGTCAACATACGTCTGCGAGTCTGTGTTTTCTACCCTGAAACACGTGAAATCAAAGCATCGATCTGTTCTGACTGACACCCATGTGAAAGAATTGCTTCGAGTGGCAACAACGGAATACAAGCCAGATTTGAAGAGGATTGTTCAAGGCAAGGAATGCCACTAATGCCCACTAAGTAACATGCATAGTAAAAGAAAAACACTATTGTAAATTATTATATTTTTGTTTGTGGACTTGGTTGAACTGAGAGTTTGTCTGTGTGAGACAGTGCACACAATGTTCATTGTTGAAAATGACTGGCCTGTGGTCTTAGGAGTTAATTTCTGTCATTATCATGTTGGTGTGTGACATTTACAATAAATCTGGCGGAGCAAAGGTATGTGTGTGTGTGAGGAAGGGATAGGGTGATGTTCATCTGTGCCCATGTGTATGATGTGGCTCTTTGCGGTAACACAGTAAAAAATGTGGCTCTTGGTCTTTGACTGGTTGGCCACCCCTGTCATACACTGAGGAAGTACAATCTGCGATGGAAAAAAAAGAAAAGGACCTGGTACCAAAAGAGGGTTGAGTCAAGTCAAGCCGAACCATACAGTGGAAATGAGGCACAACATATGTACCTCTGTTCTCAGTCTGAACGCCCACTACTGCGGGGGGGGGGGGGCATTGTTCCCAGGTGGGCGGTATGAACCATTACATCTCAAACCCAGTTGCCTACTGGTTGCAGGTGATGAGACATGGATTTACCACCCACAGTCCTGCAGGGTGCTTTGCGAACACCTACAGCATTTCACACGTAGAGTTTTGAGAAGGTCAGGCAGCTATTGTTGGTAATTAACCCCCAGTGTCGACACAAGAAAACATTGCCAACAAAGCCCCACCTCAGAGGGCCATTCACCCTTAAACTTGTACTTATCACCCACAGCCAACAATCACCAACTCACTCACACACACACACACACACACACACACACACACACACACACACACACATATATCTGAGCAGATGAGAAAAGGTCAGACGTAGCACTTCCCCAAACCTTTTGTGGTGTTTTGCTTTTGCCACTGGGAGAGTGGCGTGTTGAGGGACTGTCAGAACTATGAGGGCTCTGCCAACAGAGAGGTGTGCAACCTTTAGTGTCCTGGTCTTGAGGAGCACCGCCGCTCTCACCTTAACATTGTTTTAAAGGCCACGTGTACTATTTACACTTTACATTTACCCTTTAGTTTGCTGTCTCCTCAGCTGGAGGTGTGACCAGCATTTTTATAAGCAGGCACACAGTCCATACATAACAGCTGAGGGCATGAAGGCATCCTGAAGTCCAAAATACAAAGGACTCTAGATCAACACTTAATTTAATTTAAAAGTTGAATTCTAGTACACTACCATAGTGCACAAGGCAACATTTTGTCTCACTCACACAGCTTGATCAGTGCTTTTGGTTGACATCTCTCTGATCCTCTTATTTTCAGAGGTGGATTTGGTTGAAAGGCCTTCTGGGAAACAAGGGAAATCTTTAACAGTCCTGGGATGAGACAAGGCATTTATATTGCCTCTCAATGGCTCTCAACATAGCGAAGGCTCTGTCATTGACTTGCAGCTAAAGGTGCTAGCGTTAATATATTATACTATATTTATCCCTTTAAGGGGGAAATTTGTCTCTGCATTTGACCCATCCCTGTATCAGGGAGCAGTGGGCTGCCCATGACAGTGGCAAAGGTGCTGGCGGAGCTCACAGTGTTATCCTGAGGGGGAACCAGAGGGTGGGTGCTGCTCTTCCGGTGCTACTCTTCCGCCGGTCTGGACCAGGCGGCAACCTCTGGGTCGGAAAAGTGAAGCCAATGTGGAAATATCTTAAACCTGCATTCTTTCTAATAGTCAGCAGGGGGCGACAGATAAAATGACTCTTCTCTCTTCTCTCTTCTCTCTTGATTTATTACCTCAGTAAACATTGTAAACATGAGTTTATGGTCTCAATCTCTAGTTTCAAGTATTCTTCAATACAGCATGATGTTCATTTAGTAAATGATGGTCCATTTAGAGTCAAACAGACCATAACCCCTAACATTTTAGTTTTTTTCAGCTTAAAATGTCTTATTCAGTGTTTGGTTGTCTTTTGTCACTTCTGGTTGCAAAAAAACAAGATGGCGTCCGCCAAAATGTCAAACTCGAGGCATTGAACCGGCAGTTTTGTTTAGGCGAGGGATGGAGTGTGCAGGAGGCTGGAAATGGCGTGGATGACGGTGTGGTCATGTAGCCGTTTCATCATTTGGTAATAAATAACTGAGTCTCCTGCTGTTCCTTGAATTTGTCTGACGATCTCGGCATTGACCCTTACCCACAGACGTTCCCATATCCCGTCATACCTCCAATTAGACATTTTGTTGGTGTCTTTGTGTCAATGACCCTTCTTCTTCACATGTTTGTAATCTTCCAGTTTTGCAGAAGTTGCATGGAAACGTCATCAACACGGCCTCTTGCCCGCTGTGAATTGTCCAGACAATTAGTTGCTCTATTTAAACGTGGGATCAATCGGTCATTACACAGACTTTCGACTCAGGAACTGGCAGTGTAAAGTCCTTTTAATGTCAGGTCCAACTGATTTGGACATTTACGTTGTCACATACAGCTCCTCCGTGTAATGTCTAGATAAATTCAGTGTTGCAGTGTATGTATGAAAGGGACGTTTATCTTCTGGTAACCCTGTCTCCTATAATTACCTCCATATAAGACTAATGGTTTTCCAAATACAGTTTCAGGAAGCACAATTGCTACAGATACTGAGCAGATATGCAGATTTGTTCATTAAGAATGCTGCCTTATTATGCAGATAAAACATGTAATCTGGGTTGCGTTACGTTTCTTCTTCAAAGTACACACATTTGTAGAATGTAGACATCATTTTTAGCAGACAGGGTTGCTTCTGGGTTTGTGTTGTTTGATCTTTAATGAATAGTGACGCATGTTTCATTACAGCTTTTACAGACTGACACCTCTGAGGCAGTTAGGTGAAGTCATGTCCTCGTATCCACTATCATATCAGTTCCGTTGGGCCACACTGACTGGCCGCTACGTGAGTTTTATTGAAAGGCCAATATCAGCACAGTGATAAATGGCTCCAACACTGGTTTAGATGGCCTGGCTGGCGGCTCGTTTGGAAGAAGGGCTGCATACAAAGTTCAATCCCATCTGTCTCCAGCAGAGTTAAGAGTCAATGCCGGTGCCACAAACACTCTTCCATGACATTTGCAGTCGGCTCTGAGACACAAATCATCCTGTGGGGAGTCTTATAATTAGGAGTGTTTTGCATGATTTAATCGATCAACAGAGGGAAGAAAAAGAGAGAAATATCCGCAAGGTATTAATTACTGGTCTCCACAATTTTCTGTTGCCATAATCACAATTCACTCAAGTGGGACACATTTAAACTCATAGTCTCTCCCTCCACAATGAAACATGAATGAGCACCCAGGGTGGTCCCGACTTCTAACTATGCCCTGAGCCAGTGCCATAGGCAAGGCGTTCCTCTGGCTCCTCTCTATACAACATCCCTCCAGCCAAGAACCAATGCCTTTTCAAGTGTGTTACACAAAGTGGAAATGTTGAATATGAGGAGGAAGGAGGACTGCACAAACACAGATACTTGAATCAAAGGCCTGTCGGCGCCAGGGGAGGGGAATACACACACCTTAATCAAGACAAGCTTGTATATTTTATTTATCGGCTATTTATTATTGAGCATATATCACTGTTAAATAATTCACCAACTTCTTCTTTCTTACCCGTAAGTTAGGTCTCGGTGCACAATACCTAGAGGGTACATTTTCACATTCATTTTTTTTCTTCCAAAGTATCACTGTTAACATTACATCTCAACTTTCTTTTACTCCCCTCGGGGGATTTTTGATTCATAATTCAATCATTAATTCCTCCAAGGTGACGGAGGACTTCCACCAGTCTGGGTTTTGCTTTGATAATGTAATTAGCCATTAAACAGACACTGAGACATTTTAAAGGTGAGATAATCCATCTGTGTCAAACTTCATCACATCCACCCTTAAGGCTCACAATCAAATGGAGGATGTGTCCAAGTCAAATTGTTCAGATTACCAGTGTAATCACAGGCGGCGCGGTGGTGACGGTGCTGTCAATCAGAGGCTTTAGCAAAGGGTGTCATCAGGTGGACGCGTCGGTCCTGAGTTGCTCTTGGAGCACTTGAGGAGTGAATAAACAGGGTGGCTGGCCAAGCAGGCTGCCAGAGACGGTTTAATTAATACTGTGACATTGTATCATAAAAACCAGAAACCTAATCGTGATGGAATAAGTATAATGTAATTATCAGCCAGGTTATAAATAGCTTTAATTTCATGCTTTGCGGAAAATGAAATGGAAATGGCGTGGAGGGGAGGTGCATGAATGTGTGTGTGTGTGTGTGTGTGTGTGTGTAACGGGGTAGTTTACCAAGCTTGTAGCCACCCTCTCTGCCAGCGCCAAGAGACAGGAGCCAAATCCAATTTCTCCTCTCAGGTCACACGTCTGTCCACTCAGCCATCCTTCAAACTTCTCTTGATCTGTCACCCTCCTCTTCATCATTCCCACTGCAACATTATCCAATGTGACTTGGAGGGAATCCGGAATGGCAAGGAGGCCACCTGGCAGGCCAAAGACTCCTGACAGTTTGTCCCCTTCCCTTCCAGATGCTTGATTAATCCCAAGTACACCGAGACCCTCACAATCTAACTCCCTAATTGACCAAAAGGAATGCAGGGAGATGAGGCTCTACTAAGTGGCCAGTACAGAGCCATCATAGTCTATTTCCTTCATGCTATAGTGGTTGAAGACGACAATTACAATTTTTATTTAAGAATGAGCCACAATATTTGTAATTCAATGGAGCCAACAATATATTGCATGACAGTATTCAACTGTGATTCAACTTACTGCATGCAAAATCTGCTTCATTAGCATGTTACCCTGAAATATATTTTAGCTTGTACCACACTATTTTACACTAGAAGTAGTTCCATTCGTCTTCATTATATTGTGGTGGAGGCAGAAACCTCCAGATTCAAAGAACAACAGAAAATCCTGATTTGAATGCTTACTTTGATCAGTTTACGTGTGTTGAATCTTTTGAAATTGTCCTTAGGCTCTCAGCTGTCCAGCCAACTTTAAGAGACGGAGAGGGATTGACCTCCGGACCAGCTAGGACGTGTCGTCTTCCAATTGGAAGATTGGAGGTTCGATCCCCGGCTCATATAGTCCTCATGTCAAAGTGTCCTTGGGCAAGACACGGAACCCCAAATTGCTTCCAAATGCTGTGCCTTTGGTATATGAATGTGGATTAGTTTAAGGTCCTGATGGGCAGGTGGCACCTTGCATGGTAGCCTCTGCCATCATTGTATGAATGGGTGTGAATGGGTGAATGATGACATGTAGTGAACAGTGCTGTGAGTGGTGTTCAGGCTAGAAAGGCGCTGTGCAAAAGTCTATTTACCAAGTGCAAAATATGATTGTGTGTGTATACAGTGGAAGGCGATTGTTAGCCTCCTAGCCATGCTAGCTCCATTGGATTGTGCTTTTCCATACTTGCCTATTTCCTGACCCTGACTGCCCGACTTGTCCCGACTGGTCAAAGTGCACCATTGTAGAAGAGCAGATAATAAAAGCACTATAGAGAGAAACTCTAAATTAACATTACGTTGATACAGATTCTTTGCCATAGCACATGACCCACGTGACGTCTTATTATTGTAAATTGAATAATTGTAAAAAAATAAAGAAGCTCATTTTCTGGATTGAATCAGCTTGAGGAAAAACACCACTAAGCTTTTATGGAGAGCTGAAAACACCCCATGCACACTACAAAAAATTTGCTTAACCCTCACCTCTTTGAACTTTTCGTGCTTTTTCAAAATGTAGGTGCAATGTACATGCAATTATTTTTGATCATACTGTAATAGCATGTCTGCAGATATCAGTGAATTCATTAAGAACCTGCTGAAACACTGCTGTTAAACCATGGACTTCACATATTACAAACGGCCTCTCATCACACTGACACATCACACCTGCCCATCTGGAAAGTTCATGCAGAAAAACGCTCATTACATTACGCTCATTACATGCATACAGCGTCTTTTCAAAATCAACTTTCATGTTCACAGGAAATGATCAGTTTTTGCTCGACATGCATGAAGTGTCTTTTCAAGATATACTTCAAAGTAGGTTTACTTAGTTATGCAATACAAGTACTTGGTTTGAGTTAAAATAAGTAAATGTGTTACATTCAATTATTACGCTTGTTACGTAGCTTATGTATGCGGCATAGTTAAGTATATGTAAGGTACCTATCAACAGTAAGCTAGCATGAGTCAACGTTGACTTGGTTTCACACGGAACACAAACAGCTGTCTCCTGAGTTAAAGTCTGTTTGTTTGACCCATCCATCCACCCTGACCACCACCAAGAAGACTTTCTCCCTCTTTATTTTCCAACAGTTGTTCTGAGCGAAGCCATGGTGCATCGGTATCAGATGCCGAAGGGCCCCAGAAGAAGCGCCGGTGTTTTGACGAGCTGGGAGTTAGAGCGGGTCGGTTCAGTCGTCAGACAAATGAGCAGCAACCAACAGCTAGAGGAGAGGCTGAGATGAAAGAAGCACAAACAGCATCGCTGATTTTCTTGTGGGAAGGTGGAATTTATGAAGATGGTCCACAGGTGTGAGAGGTGAAAACCCAACCGCCCGAGAGCCTAATGATCTGAGGGGGCCTTGAAGTAGTCCTTAGGGAACCAAAATAAAGGCGAGCGGGAGAGGACCACACCAAAATAAGACACGGTGGTCACACTGAGCCAAGAAGAGTTTTCCTTTCAATAATGCAAGAGCTGATGAGGTTTGATCATTGGAAAGGAAGGCGAGAATGCTCCGAGTCTGCAGACACGCTCAGTATTATAAGTTTCATAGTTTTCTACCTCACTTCACTCTGGTTGCCATGACTCACTGCCTATAGTTTGATTAGCAGAACGATTGCAGTGATTAAACTTGGACAAATGCTCCAAGTGTAAGTGCTTGGCTAAATGTCTAATTTGCCTCATTGCATCGAAGTTCTGTTTATGAAAATGTGGGGAACTATTCAGAACGTGTCAAAGTGTAATTAAAAACCAAAACCCAGGTCAGAGCTACTCATTTTATGACTGCTTTTAAGAGAGGCATTTGAAAGACCGCTCAGTTAAAGTGAAGGTCTAAGCATCAGTATCAGCGTTTAATAGAAATGCTTCCAAAGAAAATCAGAGAGCAGAGAAGGCTATGCTTAGGGAGTGATAAACAGTGCTGGGGAATACTACTGGGCTTTTTCATCCTTCCACTATTAAAGACCCAATGAAAGCTGAGTCTTAATTACAGTAATGTCCTGCATATAGTGAATGAGCTTGGACCACACATCATTTTGAAGGACTAAGACTTTTCTTTTTTTTTTTGCGCGCGGTGTAATCATTAAATTCTCAATGTCTATCAAAATGAAGCAGCCTATTATGTCCCAATTGGAAAAAGCTTGCTGATGATGAGAATGTCTCTAAAATGACTATTCCCTGTTTATGTTTATTTCAGCGCAAACCCTTAAGTCTCGCTTTACTTTAATTTCCTCTTTTTTGCCAGCCTGCATTTTGTGTTTTATTGTGTCGTAGTGATTTCCCCCGAAGTGACATTCTGATAAGAGCAGAACAGATGGAAATCTAGGATTGTCGTGGCAAAATTCATCATGAAAAATGCATCAGACACCTGTTTAATTTGCCTAATCATCTTTTCCTAATAAGCTCCCCCCATTAATTATGCACGACTTCAACAATGCAATCAAGATAAAAGTAAATCTGATAACTTAATACCCTTCAAAATAATTACCCCCCCCCCCCCCCCCCCCACCTTCATCCCACACCCATCTCTGGGACAGCTTTCCTTTTGATATGTTCCTCCCCTCCTCCTGGATTTTAATTGGGATTAGAGAACAGGAAATACCAAACATGGCCTCTCTCTGTGCGGCTGACTTGGAGCCCCGGCTTCCTTTAGTAACCACAAACATGTCCTTGCATTTTTATATTATGCTCTGTGTCATTATCTTATTGCGTGGTAAGTATCCAATGTAATGACATTCTAATGGTGGGGGTATTTTTAGTGACTGTTCATTTAAAAGTTGCTTCTTTTACATTTACTTTTTTATTCTGATTTTCAAGTAACAATAATTCCATTTCTGAGTGGGTTTATTAATGTGTTTCAAATTAATTATCACGTAGCCTTGTTGCATGACGGTGTCATTTTGTACTTGTTTTTAGCATCAGTCGTTTAAAGGATCAACATATCTTCATACAACGATTTGTAATATTTAAATGGTTATGATATCTGACAAAAAGTTATTTCTCTCTTCTTGTGCATTTTGACACCCCAGTGCTAGTACAATCCTCTCTCCTTCTACCTGTCAGTCCTAGGATACGTAGACCTACACAGAACAGAATGAGGTACAAACAAACATTCATAGAATATCTTCTACAAAGTTTTAAGATGAGTGAATATTAGCATTAACAATACATATAAATGAATTCATATGAATTATAATATGTAACACTGTGCCTTGGCTCTGCAGGATGTGGATGAGCTCAGATCTTGGGGCCCCTCTGGTTGACATGTGGCCCAAAGCAGCCACTTAGTTCACTTATGACTTAAGTCAGCTCTGGTTTGGGTTCAAATGTGTTATGTAAATAAATATGTTTGTTAATTAACTTATGTACAAAACAAAGCATTGTAAAATAAGTCAACATTGACTTTTGGTGTCACACGGGAACAGTGGTCTCCTAGGTGAAGGTCTTGTATGAAGGCACATCACTGTCAAAATCCGAGAGCGCAAATGAGATCCATGCGCGCCAAAATCAAACAGCCGCACGCGTATTTTACTTTGACGAGCGCTTTTATATCACTCCGCGAGCAAAAGTCGCTCGAGAAGCTTAAATCTGCTCGCTCTCGAGTCGTTTTTCTGCTCGCTCGCGAGTCGTTTTTCTTTTTGACAGTAAGTGGGCGGACCCAGTCTCCATTGTATCTCTACATCTAATTGGTTACAATGCTCGTCTTTGGATAAACCGGATATCACTGACACAGACCCCAGGTCTGTTAGAGGTGGTTATCAATCCGCCACTAAACACGACTCCACTACATCTCAGGATGTTTTACATTTGTCTGACAGGTTTTGTAAACCTTTCAGACTGTAGAGGCTGATGAAATACAAATTATGTTAATAGCGTTGTTAAATACAATAATACAAAATGTGCTGAAGTCAAGTTGCTCAGATTGGTTTAAATTCACTCCATCATTCTATTACAGACAATGTGTGTTTGATAGTCACACCTCTTGTGATAAAAAGAAACTCTTTGATCTTAATTGATTAAGAAGCTTCGCATGAACTCAGCATGACTGAAGTTGAACCCCAAATAAAATCTCACAATACAAAAGTGTCACTTTAGATGACTTGAGTGTTTTATTGAATGCAACACCAAACCAGTGAAGTTGATGAATGAGTCGGAGCAGTTCACACAATCCTGCAGAAGAATGACCAGGAAACATCTGTAAATAAAGAAACGTCCTCATTAATTATCTCAGTGTTTACACAATAACACACATTACTTTATATATATATATTTATATAAGTATATATGCCCCTTCTCATCTTTTAGTCCACTGTGGAGAGAGAGAGAGAGAGAGAGAAAAAATAACAGTAAGACAAATAATATTGTATTCATTGAATCAAAGATACTAAATGATTCATATATTTTATAATATATTTTGACGCTCATACCAACCTTTTTTGTCCACAGTGAACAGCAGCAGCTCAGGTGGTGGAGTAAGAGAGGGAACAAGAAATCATCGTAAGTAAGACGTGAAAATAATCTTTGAATGAACAAATAGACGTAGCATACAGTTTGTAGGTATGTTACATAATATTACTTTGTTTATATATTGTAGACTATTCTAGGTCACTTTCTCAACAAAACAGAAGCTCCTACTTACTTTTTCCGGCCAAAGGGAACACAAAAAATGGTTAGTAAGACAAATGATCTTTGAATTATCATGTCAGCCCGTCCCTCGTCGCTCTCTTCGGACCACCTCGGCCTCTTTGCAGCAGCCTCCTCGTCGTCGTCGCTCTCTTCCCTGCGTCGTCTTGTGGAGGAGCCGAGGCCAGAAGTTGAGGGAGATCCAGGAACCACTGCACCCGTGAGCTCTTCAGAAGAATTTTCCAAGGAGAGTGGCCCAATGTCTTCAACATCCAGTACAGGGATGTCAAGTCCGACAACATCAATCTCAGGGTCCTCCTCCTCTTCAGGTAGCCCATACCTGTACCTGTCATTAATACGCTCAGGAGCAGCTTCAAAAGCATCATTATCAAAAGGTTCAGTGGGATGAAAAGCAGGGGCAGCATGAGGGAAAGCAGAGTGAGAGTAAGGGGCAGCGTGAGGGAAAGCAGGGTGAGAGTAAGGGGCAGCGTGAGGGAAAGCAGAGTGAGAGTAAGGGGCAGCGTGAGGGAAAGCAGAGTGAGAGTAAGGGGCAGCGTGAGGGAAAGCAGGGTGAGAGTAAGGGGCAGCGTGAGGGAAAGCAGAGTGAGAGTAAGGGACAGCGTGAGGGAAAGCAGGGTGAGAGTAAGGGGCAGCGTGAGGGAAAGCAGGGTGAGAGTAAGGGGCAGCGTGAGGGAAAGCAGAGTGAGAGTAAGGGGCAGCGTGAGGGAAAGCAGGGTGAGAGTAAGGGACAGCGTGAGGGAAAGCAGAGTGAGAGTAAGGGGCAGCGTGAGGGAAAGCAGGGTGAGAGTAAGGGGCAGCGTGAGGGAAAGCAGAGTGAGAGTAAGGGGCAGCGTGAGGGAAAGCAGGGTGAGAGTAAGGGGCAGCGTGAGGGAAGGCAGGGTGAGAGTAAGGGGCAGCGTGAGGGAAAGCAGAGTGAGAGTAAGGGGCAGCGTGAGGGAAAGCAGAGTGAGAGTAAGGGGCAGCGTGAGGGAAAGCAGAGTGAGAGTAAGGGACAGCGTGAGGGAAAGCAGGGTGAGAGTAAGGGGCAGCGTGAGGGAAAGCAGGGTGAGAGTAAGGGGCAGCGTGAGGGAAAGCAGAGTGAGAGTAAGGGGCAGCGTGAGGGAAAGCAGAGTGAGAGTAAGGGGCAGCGTGAGGGAAAGCAGGGTGAGAGTAAGGGGCAGCGTGAGGGAAAGCAGGGTGAGAGTAAGGGGCAGCGTGAGGGAAAGCAGGGGCAGCAAAAGCATAAGGAGCAGCGACAGGAACAGCGTAGGGAACAGGGTAGTAAACAGGAAGAGGAACAGAGCCTTGTTGTTGGAACTGCAGCTCACCGTCAGCCTCCTGAAGCCTGTCCACATGTTCCGCACCAACAACGCCAACCTCTTCCTCGTCGTCCTCGTAATCAGGAAGGACCGGGTCGTCGGGAGGCCTCTCGGCATCAGGGCGTCGAACGGGGCGGGCTGAGGTAGGAAGAAAAACATTTAGTGAAAAAAAAGTCACATCCACACAGCCACAAGCCACCAACTAACACAAAGCCACTGCTAGTCGGCTTCAAAAGGCAACTATTTCAGTATTTATCAGGAGCAAATTATGAAAATGCTATTTCCATGTGAGATCATGGCCACGGTCCAAACTTATTCTATAGGGAAAGGCCAGTGTGCACATTATCACCAGCCGAGCACTTTTAAAAAACGCTCTTACATTTGGAACTGGATTCAGAAAACGTCATTCACATACACTAATATAATCAGACAACATTTGCCCAAACTATTTTCCACTCCTCCATAGTGTATATGCAACCTTGTACTGTAAGAGATGTGTTGGTAAAAGCTGTTGTCCTCCATTGTACCACGCTGTACACACTGCAAAATACTACACATAAATACTCCATCATGCTTATAGCATCTGTTTCGTCACTTAAAGAACATTTTGACCGGGGTGCTGTGCAATAAACACACGTTAAATTGTGATGAATGGATCCAAATCATTTCCATTTGTTATCGTTTGTTTAAAGAGCACAGTAGCAGTCATGAAGGACTAAAGAGCTAAAGTGATGTGGAGTTGTATTCAGTCAGATTGAGTTATTTGGCATACAGTACTTCTGTCTCTACTTGGTGAGGGAAGAATGGATCAGTTTAACCCTTGTTATCACATTGTATAGCCGTAATAAAAGTCAGACTACTCTATTATAAGTCAGAACAAAGTGTGTTGCATCATAGTTTGGACCTTGTGGTGATTCTGACTCTATTCAGTGAGAGATGACACTGCCTCCAATACTATCTAAAGTTTCCAATAAACTGTGAAAAACACTGAGATGAAGCCAAAAGGTTTGCTGCGCAGAGACCCGCGTGCGCAATTACGCAGGCAATTACACACGCCAATACATGGGTCCCTGCTATTAATTCACGCGCTAGTAACAACATGGTTTCTGCAAAATATCCACAGCGAAATATGTGCGTCTTGGCACCTAAAAAACTAATTTATTTGATTTAGTCCACTGCATGACAAACCAGATAAAACTACATGAACCACAGATCACAATGTTATGATGACACTAACATGACTGAGATGACTGAACGCTTTGGATTTTAGGTCCATTAACTGTCAGACATTTACCTTCACTAACGTTAACGTTACATCTCTTTCATTCAGGCTCATAACAATATTGATCCGTTGGTGCATTTTAATGAATATCTTAAAGTTAGCTCTCAAATGTTCCTTCTTTTAGCTCTATCGTTGCCATGGTGCCAGAAAATTTATTTTTTGAGCGTGTCTCTGAAAACGGCGTAGGCGCCATTTTGTTTCCCAGATTTTCAACGCAAAAATAGAAGATTTGATCCCCTCAAACTAAAATAACGGTGTCCCCCACCTATTTAGAAGAAAACAGTTCAGTCTTAACATATATAAATGTGAGTGGCCTCAAAATCTGTGTTTTTCTAATTTGCTACCTTAAATTCTGAACATTCTTTAGCTTAATATTCAACAATTTAACGTAATTAAACGCACATTTTGTACTGAAATGACCTTTTATGGAGTCCAGGGACATTAATAAACACATTTGGCATGAAATAAAAAAAGAAATGTACCTGCGAAGGTAATGACTGTCTGTCTGACTCTGCTCAGCTGTTGCTCCACCGGGGGTCCACTGGAAGCCATTATATCCAACAGGTAGGGTTTGCTGTAGGTATTATGTAGGGCTGCAACTAACGATTATTTTAATAATCGATTAATCTGTCGATTATTTGTTCGATTAATCGATGAATCGGATACAAAAAACAAAAAAGCATTCATTTCCAACCCTTTAATCAAAAACAGAACTGACAGTGCATATTCACAGAGCAACAAATCTTCACAAAGTGCACAAACAGGTTGCTCGAACATCCCTGAGCTGTTAAAGTAATTATTTAAAAAAATTAAATGGACTAATATCAGGAGTGGGGTTCAGTGGGTTTACCCACGCCTCTCAGTGAAGGCTAGACACGCGCTGATCCACTCAGTGAATGGCTTTCAGGCCGATAAGCCACGCCCCCTCTCCGGCGCGTCCAGCGTGATGCAAGCGAATGAACACAAATAGCGATACCGGGGGCGTTCATCGCGTTCACCGTGATGGTGAACACCAAACGCGGTGAAGAGGTGTGTTCACAAACGCGATCGCCGTTTGTACTATTGTACTTGTACTTTGTACTATTTGTGTTCACGCGATGCACGCGAATGAACACAAATAGTCCCCGGCCGCCTTCATCGCGTGCATTCGCGTTCATCGCGTTTGGTGTTCACACACCGGTGGTGAAGAGGTCCCCGGCGATCGCCGGCGCGAATGACGCGAAAATAATACAAATCGCGTAAATCAACTTCCGGTGTTGTCATGGCAACGTTTATACGTCGGTCAGCGTCAACTAGAGAACCTGAGTCCTATTCCTGCTGCTGTGAACACTCAAACATCTCCGCCACTTATTGAGTGGCGTAATAATCGCGCGACACAACAAATTGATAATGAAATTCGTTGCCAACTCTTTTAATAATCGATTTTTATCGATTTTATCGATTCGTTGTTGCAGCCCTAGTATTATGCTTATGCTGTAGGTTCTCCAACAGTTTGTTCTCCAACAGTTTGTTCTCTGATCAGGGCCCTATTCCTCGTACGTGGTTGAACTAAGTCGATCAAATGTCCTATTATCCAGCTTAAATTAACTCGATGATTGACATCAGGCTATCTCGGTTCCTCAAAGGCTGATCCGCTCAAACAGTCTTGTTCATTCGAACCAGACTTCAGTCATCAGGATCGTTGCGCGTGCCCGTCCTATTTCAAAAGGGGGAAGCGTCGATCACCGAAACCATGATTTTCTAACAGTACAACGGCAAATAAACTCAAAGAAAGAGCCTCTTTTTACTCCGCTGAGGAGCAGGAGATGATCATGAACGCATATGAGGAATTCAAGACCATAATCATGGCGAAATCTAACGCTGCGAGGGCTAGACAAGAAGCATGGCAAAATATCGCAGACGTCATTAAATGCGCAAGTGTTGGGAAAATGTATCGGTTAATTTTAAGTGCCTCATCACCTCAATCAATCAGATGATATTTCTTTAAATGTGCTGCTGGCAGTAGGCTTAATGGAATGCATCATCCAATGAGATCTATAGCGAAAATAATTATATCAACTTGTTCAGAATAAGTAGATAAAAACAAGCCCAAAGAGAATCTAACTGATACGAATTAATAGATACTTATGAGGATATATGTAGGTGTATGCACGTATGTATCATCTACTATATATATATGTCTGTATATACATGTATGTGTAGATTACCATATAGAACTAGGAGTTTGAATATGTGTGTGTGAATCTGTGTATGGGCGGATCAGTATGTGTGTATTATTCATAATAAGCGGTGAAAATGAATTGTGTGTAATTCTCTCTATTCGTATCATGAGTCCACCTTAATCATGTTCTACAGTAATGATATCTATGGTGTACTAATAATACTGTCATATCATTATGAGTGCTTTCAACCATCATGTAGTTCAACCAGCCATCAAGAGGACACGGGAGCAAGTAAACACTAAGCACACACACATTATTCAGAATGGTGAGTCAATACAACATGTGCCATGGTGATGTAATGAACACATCCATCAGTTTCTTAATCGCCAAATAAACGTCATGAACAGCACGGCATGCAGCGGCTTTCCCGATGTTCTCCGCATCACCGACACTGTACAAACATGAACCATCGCTACACAGCGTGAGGCTGTGATACAGTCTGTGAGACAGTCGATGCTCGGCTGCAGCGTGTGGTGTTCAATGTACGGCTCGAGAAGGTCTTTAAATAAATGATTCCTTGTCGACAGAATCGATAGCGCTCGTACAGGAAGTCATCATGATGTGATAACAGATCTTGGTGATGTCAAAGAACTCTCTCCCTATAAAACGCTAATCTAACTAATATCGCTTCCTCATCGATGGATCTCTGAGGAAGGGAGCTGACACTGTTTTCCGGGGGAGTGGCAGCTTATCCAGCGGATCTAGCTCAAGCCTGCGCTGGAGCAGGTTCAGGCTTATGGATGTGTTGCTATGGTGATTTTTCCAAACTTGCTTCGAGGAACCGAAAAGCCTCACTTATGTAATCTCATCCTGGAAATTATCCGGCTAACTCAGTTAGCCACGTACGAGGAATAGGGCCCTGGTCTCTGAGAGCTCAATCCTCTTGGTGCCACAGGTAAACTTGTTTAGATTCAAGTGCAACTCAGAAAGGCCATTTCTCGATGACGTCACTATTATTTGGTGTGAGAGAGATTTTATTTATTTAATAGTTAATTGAGTAAATGTAAATAGTTTGGACTGTGTGTGTGTGTTTACAATAGGTGTTTCCATAAACCCGTGATGTGTGTGATGATCTGTGATGATACACTTCACATCATCTTGACCCAGAGCATACATACAAGGTTCAACCAAGAATGAAACGTGTCAGCAGTTTCATTTGTGTTGTTTTTGATTTAGATATAAAATAATGAATAGAAAGGCAGTAGACATGAGTAGACATGAACTAAACTAAACTTGAATCACTGCATGCTTCCATCAACATCATGCGAAGATTGCACAATTTATAAATCCCAAATGTATTGCATTTAATTGCTGCAAAGGCTTTTCTTTTTTCACTGAGTGAATTTATTTACTTTCCTGATCCTTGAGTACCATGTGGGGCTTTTGATTTGCCACTGGGATGATACCGAGCAGCCCACGGTCACCAAAAAGCTTTGTGAAGCAATAAAATCACAGTTTTATTATTGAATTGTTATTAATATTCACCTTTATATGCACATAGTGAGAAGATCACTTTGTGGTGCATTTTGCGACATATTTCTAAAAACAAGGGACACTAATGATACATGTATGTTACCTGACATGTGAGTGTTTGTGTGCAGCTCACAACTGGAGACTCTGCATCCTGAACCTTGACGTCGGTGTCACCGTGTCAATGTCCCTCTGCTCCTTCCGCGCTGGTCTTTGCCACGGTGATCCGCTCCTCTTTGTCAATGAGGGCGCATGTGACGCGACCGATTTGGTCAAACTGGAGGTCCGAGCCATCATGTCCTCTGAGAGCTCTGTTCGGGAGCCCTGTGATCTTGACACGTGTTATGAATGGGAAACCTGCTCCGGTGAGTTTGTCTGATACGAAAATGATCCATGCGCGCGCGGCTGTTTGATTTTCGCGCGCGCATGGATTTCATTTGCGCTCTCGGATTTTGACAATGATTTGCCTTCATAGTCTTGTGTCCTGTGTTCGGTATTCTGTTTGTGGATGTGTTTTCTGTAATGTATGAGCTCTCAGGGTCGATCACGTCCAACTCAGGTCATCTGTTCAAATGCCAAAAACAACAGGTGTCTTTCGTTACAAGGACCTCTTGTGGCCATGTGAATTATGCCTCCTGTCTGGTAGAACTAAAGGAGAAAGAAGCGTGAAGTTTATATAGAGCAGGGGTCACTAATAGGCTGTATCTGGACCCAGGACCTACAACCGATAGATAATTGAGAATTATTACATTTTCACAGAGCACTTCTATTTTAAACGAAACAGCTTTTCCAGCCTTTACGGTACTCGTTCAGCAGTCCAAGGAACACACCGACCAATTACATGCGTTGTAAAACACATCACATGATGCTGCTCAGCCAATCAAATATGTGTAATCTGATAAATTTCCCGACTCGAGTGAGATTCAGGCCCAATCCCAGGGTACATGCCAAGTCTCTTAATTGCATCCCCGTTTCCCTCACTTGGCTCCTTTCCTTGCATCTTAGTCCCTCCCACCAGGGGTACATGGAGAGACGCAAGGACACCATGCGAGGAGAGAGGAAACGAGGAAATATACATTAAGAGACATGAGACGTCCTTTCCTCAGTTGCGTCACGTGAAGCAACGTCTGTTTCTGATGACAGCCGTGATCAGCAGCCAGTCGGTTTTAACAGCTGGAGAGACTTTTGTGAAGTTGGTGTCTGTTCACATGATCACTGTACTTAATAATAGTAACTAATAATACTAATAACTAATAAAGACACACAGTAATGATGACTGTAGAGGTGTTTCTCTCTGTAGTGTTAACAAACTGTGTCTGTGTTCTGTTTATAAGCGCAGGGTCATTTCTATGCGATCGTCTTATTTATGCATTATTTGTGTCTGTACGTTTTGAAATTGTGACTGGGACGTCATTATTAAATAACCCAGAATATGATTATTGTTTCTCTTAAATTATATAGCTAACTCATCACGTGACTGAATGACATGATGATAAATGATGTAAAAAGCTCTCTGACTTTAATTGTTTCCATAATAAAAGTTATTGAGGGAAATATCAGATCATGAAAAGACAAATCTTTCTAATAAATGAAGAAAGTTGTTTGTGGTCCTTTTGTTGTTTGGACAATGAACATTTATTTAAACCAGAATGTGAATCAGAAAACTAATCAAATATAAACTAGAGTTTAATCTGATCTGTCTTCACTCTGGTGTTAAACTCAGTCAGTCAGTCCGATCGGCTGCAGCGTCCAATCACATCACTGATGAACAATGGGGGGGCGTGTCGGCCGTTAAAAACTTCCTGGAAGTCTGTTCTCGTGGTTCCTCGCTCATGGCTCCTCTGAGATCCCTCCTCCATCCTCGATCCTCGCTCCTCAGAGCTAAATAAGAGCTTTGGGACGGCCGTCAATATGGCGGCGCAGAACAACTTCTGGTTCGAGCGAGGATCGAGGAGCGAGGAAAAGACAATTAAGAGACTTGGCATGTACCCCCAGTGTCCCCGCTAAAGCCTTAAACCCTGAACCCTCAGGGACTTACTGACGTGACCTGGTAAGTGTGTCATGATTAGGCTATGCCTCGTGTGTGTGTGTGTGTGTGTGTGTGTCTCCTGAGTGTGTCTACTGATTGTTCTCATTCACTTCACCTGTGTTCCATCACCTGCCCCTGTCTTTTCCCTCTGACAACCCCACACATATACACTCCCCTGCTTTCCCTGTTCTGGTTGTCAGATTGTATTTGTCCTTCCCCGAGTGTGCTTCATGTTCTGGTATTTTGTCCTTTCCATTTTTGTTTCTATGATTTGTGACTTTGCCTTTCCACAGTTTTTGGATTTTGTGAAAGTGTTCATAAAGGGCTCAAAATGTCTGCCAGAGAGCCTCAAACACTCATTTTGACAGTGGGACAGAACTAAACCTTCACAGACTTTTTGGGAGCACATCTCAAAGTCTGAGTCCGTAAAGGTGGAGATTGGGATTGGGCCTCACACAAACGAGAGAGACCGAACAGGAGAAGTATGTGAGCCAGAGAAGTTATTACACATGGCGTTCTCCAAAAAGAGGAACGTGGACAGCTTAACCGGAGACACCAGTCTTTAAACAAGAATGAACAAACTTTTAAATGTTCATTGTTCCCTGGGCAGTTCAAAACCAGTATGTCTCATGTGTTCAGAGAACGTGGAGATTATTAAAAGAGGAAATGTGAAGTACCATGAAAGAGACAAAGCATAACTCTTTTTAGCAAACGTACCCACTCACATCTGAAATGAAGACACAGATAATAGTCTAAGAGCCCAATATGATCAGATTCCTAACCCATGAATTCACTGTCCAATGATGTTAACAGAGAGAATAGAGCTGAAACAAGTGGTGTAATAATCACAGGTATAGTCCCCGGACACAAATTTCACTTATTAGAAAATGACAAGAATAGAATATGTTTTGGTGACATCACTTCACACCTGAATTACCTGAATTTAAAGCTGTAGGTCAAAGACAATTCAGTTAAGATGTTTTAAAAAGCTTTTTGTTATGTCATTTATTTTTGTAATCCAGTCCTTGTTTTGTTGACTCCATACTGACGTTAATACAACTGTTGGCTACTTCAATATATATGGCACTAAATCATCGCACAAGTTAAACATTACTGTGATGTTGAAACTCTCTCTAACTGGACCTCGTTGAATATTAACTGGATACTCCTGATGTTGGGCTTTGAAACCTCAGTGGGTGGAGTTTGCGGTAGATGAATGGGTTACCAAAGTGTGTGACTGCAAGCAGTTTTATATTTCCAACAATCATTGTTAGTTTATGTTCAGCATGATCACCATCATTCCTTAAAGTCACTGTTTATGAAACCGTCTCAAATATGACCTATATGCAAACGAGACCATCAGAGAGAAGATTGTCTATTTCTACTATAGTTATTCTTAAAGGTTGTCATCAGTGCCACCGGGTCAGATACGGGTGAAGTCAGAAACTCTTCCAGCCCATATAGACTCCTCTGGGGACAGATCAGGTTCGGGCTTCGATGCCACCTTAGACCTGCAGTCGGAGCTCCAGCGGGAGGAGGAGAGTTCAGCGCTCAGCAGCATCTCCTCCTCTTTCAGGAGCAGAGCTTCTCTCTTCTCCTCCAGTCCCTGCTGGGAGCCAACACCGACACCACGCTGCTGGAGACCCAGGGCGTATTGGTGGAAGGAAGGGGGACACGGGAGAACCAGAACCAGGACTGCACGGGGCAGTCTGTCAGACCTTAACATGAGTGGTTTTCATTTCCTCTTTTGTCCACCGGACCGCCACAATCAACACAAAATGAAAGTTTAGTAACTTGACGGACAATCTTTTGTGGTTCTTTTCCTTTACTTAAGTATTTCCAATGTATGCAACTTTACTACCATTAAATGATTTGACAGCTTTATTCACTTGCTTATTATTTTTAAAAGATGATCAATTAAAGCCCCGTCATACCCACACAGGTGTTTGTAGTTCTTGTGGCTGCTCAGGTTGGGTTTGTGCAAAACTATGCTGGGATTAGTCCCTCAATAAAACTTGTTCTTTCAATGTCTCCTATCAGGATCAAGATATGATTTAACACACTTTATTTATCCATATCTCCACTTTTGGCCACATCATGTGTGTTTCTTAAAGTCAAGGATGCTTCCTTGGTAGGATGGGTCCTCCAGAGGCTAGACAAGACTCCTTCCTAGCATTCAGAGAGCACAGTCTAGTGAATGAGAAGATGTCGGGAAATGGAGGTTTTCCTTCCTCAAACAATATACTCAAATTAAAAACGTGTATACATATAAAATAACATAAAATCAACAGGGATTTTTTGTTATTTTAATTTATAAACATACAAAACATACAATTAATATTTCCTCAAAGTCACCTGTCTCCATGTTAGTCTAATGTCTCAGGCCTCAATAACATCCTCAAAACACCCTCTGAATGTTGCACTGTAACCTTATAGGAGCTCTGAAATGATAAACTTCCTGAAAACATTCTTGACATGCATTCACATGCGTGGCATTCGTTTGTCTTCACACTGTTGGCAAGAAAGTTGAGAGAGAGAGAAAAAAACCCGTAATTTCCCGCGTTGTGTGGTCTTCTTTTGATGCGGTTAACAGTGCTTTCAGCTTGTGTGAGCATGCACAATGACAGTCATGGCGCTGGCCAACGTGAATGGATTGCAGCCGTCATTCATTTTACTAATTGCAGCTGTGTATTTCCTGCTCTCACCAGTCAAAATGTCTTCCGTGAAATGGGTCCATTTGAAGGTTGAAAAATGCGAGGAGTTCTTTTTTTTATTGTTACTTGGCAACCACCAAATGAGTGCTAACTGTAGCACAAACCATGAACCACACACTACCTAATAATTAATAGATCAAATCAATGAAAACAACATACCCAAAATCTCAAGTACAGCACAAATTTTACTCCAGACCTTTAAGGCGGGAGCATCTATGGAAATGTTGACTGACAGAGAGACAAAAGTGTATCTGTTTGACATGGGGAACCATGCTGCCATGTGAAGGAAGCAGCACATCTGCATGACACAAGTGTTGCACTGCTGTTAATGGGGGCTTTTACTTTGTTAATTTGGTGACAGCTGAAGTGTTAATCAATGCTGTTGCTGTGGCGACCGAGCAAACGGCAAAGCAGAGTCCCTGTTAATTGCGCTTCAGTGTTTCTGACACTTGCAAAGAGAGAAACAGTGGAGAGAGAGACAGAGACACAGAGAGAGAGACAGAGACACAGAGAGAGACACAGAGAGAGACACAGAGAGAGAGAGAGACAGACAGACAGAGAGAGACAGAGACACAGAGAGAGAGACAGAGACACAGAGAGAGACACAGAGAGAGACACAGAGAGAGAGAGACAGACAGACAGAGAGAGAGAGAGACAGAGACACAGAGAGAGACACAGAGAGAGAGAGACAGACAGACAGAGAGAGAGAGAGAGAGAGACAGAGACACAGAGAGAGACACAGAGAGAGAGACAGAGACACAGAGAGAGAGAGAGACATAGACATAGAGAGAGACACAGAGAGAGAGAGAGACATAGACACAGACGGAGACACAGAGAGAGAGAGAGACAGACAGACAGGCAGAGACACAAAGAGAGACATAGAGAGAGACAGAGCGAGAGACAGACAGAGATTTTTGATTTTTCAAAAACACTTTATTTACATATTTTTTACAATTTCAACACCTCAAAGTGCTAATGCGTTTGTTTTTTAAATATACATATATTGTTTAGTATATAATATATATATAAAAGTTTACCTGATAAAAACTGATAAAAACTGAAAAAATCATTAATTACAGAGCAAACAATGTCATTAAAACACCAGCGTTGTTTAAAAGCATCTAAGTCTCCAATGTGCCTATACAACCTAAACTCTAGCCAGAGCCTGGCCCTGATGTTGCACAGCCAGACTGACCTGGCCTCCTGCCCCTCCCTGTTCTCCACTCTGTTCTTCCTACTTAGATAGATCGCCATCTTGGCTTCTCCTGATAGATAGTTTAGGAGCTGCCACTTTTCTTTTCCCGTTTTTTTGTAGGCAGCTCCCATAATAAAAACCCTTTCAGTAAAAACCACATTAAAAAGACTAAAAAACAATGTTAAAAGAGAGAAGAACTCTGAGTCTCTTACACTCAGTAAAAACATGGTAAACAGTCTCTCTAATGTTGCAGAACGGGCACTGGCTAAGAACAGAGGGATTAAGAACAGAGATAAAAGCATTGGAGGCGACAGCACCATGTAAAATCCTCCACTGGAGGTCGGCAGTCCGTTTTTTGAGGGGAGGTTTATATAAAATCCTCCACTGTGG
The DNA here is from genome assembly GCF_910591455.1 of Pholis gunnellus. NCBI lineage: Eukaryota > Metazoa > Chordata > Actinopteri > Perciformes > Pholidae > Pholis > Pholis gunnellus. The sequence continues at coordinate 1,357,759 of NC_136549.1, forward strand.
GCCAGGTCCGCTTTGTCCCAGTCTGTCTGACCACACAGTGGGGAGCCTGTTGCACAGTCCGTTTTTGTTAGTGACCTTCACGCAATTAAAATACAAGTTCTTCTTGTCTGCCTTGTATAAAGTCAGTTCTTCTGGGCGTGTTGTGGTGAGCAGGGGCCGGTGAGTGCCCCTAGCCCCGGGCTCAGGGAGATCTCCGGGAAAGGGTCTACAGGGTCCGGCTTGACTGTTCTTTGGCTGTAGTTCTTGAGGAGGCTCCTCTCTTTCTCCTCTGGCTCCACAGCTCCAGGAGCCTCCTTGCCACCCGGACAGAATGCAGACCCAGCAGAGAGCCCAGGGCCGGGGCGTCGCTCAGCGTCGGCCCCACTGCATCCATCAGCTGTTGTAGGCACAGGGTTCTGGACTTGAGCAGTGCCCCCATCAGGCCAGGGGTGACACTGCTGCTGATATCCAGCTTGGCCCTGTGAATCAATGGTTCTCTCAACAACCAGTACAGAGAGTTAGACTTTGGGCACCTTTTACGAGTAAAAAGGGCCCAAGACTTAAAAACACCCTGATAAAACGGAGGCAGCCCACTTAACTTTAAAACACTAGAATCAATTAAAAACAGAGCAGTATCCAGCCCCAGGTTATCTGCACGTCTGAGGATGCAGCTGGCCACATCTCTCCACACTAAACCGTCCGGACTTGTGAGGAACTTTTGCACAAACTGTATTCTAAAAGTGGCCTGTCCGGCTGGCCAGGTGGACGAGGCCCTGTCCCCCCTCATCTCTGGCTAAAAACAGCACCCCTTGTGGCACCCAGTGCAGACCCTCCCAAAAGAAATCAACCATTCTCTTCTGTATCTTGGCTAGAAAGCCTGAGGGAGGGTCTAGACAGGTTAGTCGGTGCCACAGTTGGGATGCAATAAGATTGTTTAAAACCAATACTCTACCTTTAAAAGACATCTGAGGGAGCAGCCATTTCCATTTGGAAAGTTTTCCCTCTATCTTCTCTGTGACGCCCTCCCAGTTCTTCTGGACTATGTGTTGTCGTCCAAGATGTATTCCCAGATACTTGAAGCCGTCTCTTTTCCAGACTAGGCTCTGGGGAAGAACTGGGAGGCCGTCACGCCAGTCACCGACAGCGAGGGCTTCACTTTTCTTCCAGTTCACCCTCGCTGCCGATGCTGTGCTAAAATCTTCCACAATATTGGTTAAAAGGTCTGCATCCCTCTGGTTCTTAATAAAAACAACGATGTCATCTGCATACGCTGATAAAATCATGTTCCCACTAAAACCAGGTAAAACCAGACCCTGAAGGCTAGAGCGTATTCTAATGAGGAGGGGTTCCAGGGAGAGTGCATAGAGCATCCCGGACAGAGCACAACCCTGCCGGACTCCTCTACACACTCTAAAAGGAGCACACAGACTGCCGTTTATCTTCAGCACACTCTCAACTTCGCTGTACAACACTTTGATCTTAGCTATGAAGCCAGCGCTGAACCCAAACTTCCCCATAACTTTCCAGAGGAAGTTGTGTTCAACGTGGTCAAAAGCCTTTTCCTGATCTAGAGAAATCAGACCAGTGTTAATACCCAAAGAGCTGGAGACCTCCAAAACATCACGAATGAGGTAGACGTTGTCCACCATGGACCTGCCGGGCACACAGTAGGTCTGGTCCCGATGGATGACCTGCTCCATAGCTTCCCTCAGCCTGGAGGCAAAGACTTTGGACAGAAGCTTGTAATCCACACACAGTAGAGACACAGGACGCCAGTTGCCGATGTCCTGCAGGTTCCCTTTCTTTGGCAGCAGCGTTATCACGGCTCTACGGCAGGACATCGGCATGGAACCAGAGGCCAGACTTTCATTCAGGACATCCAAGATATCATGGGCGAATATGTCCCAGAAAGCCTTGTAAAACTCCACAGAGAGGCCATCGATGCCGGGAGCACGCCGTCCCTGCATGCCCTGCAGGGCGGCGTTCAGCTCCTACATACACACGGGCCTGTTGAGCTCTCTATTGGTCTCCTCAGAGACCTGAGGTAGTTCACCACAGAACCCCTCCGTCAGTGCCTCCTCCTCCCCGTACTCGCTGGTATACAGGGAGGAGTAAAAGCTGACAGCCCGCTTTCTTATCTGGCTTGGTTCCATAACTGGCTGCCCTGTGTCTGCTAATAGTGAGTGGATTACCCTCCCCTGCCCACTCTTCCTCTCCAGGCCGAAGAAGAAGCTAGAGGGAGTGTCCATCTCTGTGATGGTCTGGAATCGGGACCGGACCAGTTCACCCTGAACTTTAACATCTAACAGGTCGGCCAAAGCCATTCTTTTTATCTTGAGGACTTCAATATGTCCTCAATCTCCTGTGGACTCGCTTAAACTCTCTAGTTCCACTATATCAGTCTCCAGGTCCTTCATAAATCTGGTGATGTCTCTGGTGACGTTGAAAGTGTGCTGCTGGCAAAGGAGCCTAATCTCAATCTTACCATGGTCCCACCACTGCCTAAGATTGTTAAAATCGCTCTTCCTTTGCCTAAAAACACCCCAGAAATAAAAAAGGACCTCTCTAAAATTCTTATCAAAGGTTAAGACTGAATTAAAATGCCAGTACGCACTCTTAGGTAAAATGTTCCTAATGAACACATTACATAAAAGCAAGGAATGATCTGTGAAACTAGCAGGTACAATACTACACATTTTAAAAATATTAAAATGATGCTTAAAAACATAAATACGGTCTAACCTGGCTAAGGAGATCCTACCCTCTCTAAGGTGGGACCATGTGTACTGTCGGCAGTCGGCATGCATCCTTCTCCACACATCCACCAGGCCATGAGAGTGGACCAGCTGCCTCAGAGCATGCTGTGAAGCTGGATGTGGCTCTGCGTGGTTGCGGTCTATAGACGCATCCTCTGTCCAGTTAAAATCCCCCCCCAAGAATAAAAAATCCTCCGAGGCACAGCCATTTAAAACATCATTAATTTTTTGTAAAAACAGCTTCCTCTCTGCACCGATTGTTGGAGCATACACATTGATAAAAACAGCAGTAAAAAGGTCAAACCGTGCTTTAACTAAAAACAACCTCCCCTCGATGATATGTTTGACCTCCAGTGAGACTGGAGTAAAGGACCTGGAGAAGAGGAAGCCCACTCCTCCACTGAGGTTTGTGTTGTGACTTAACAGGACTTCCCCTTCCCACTCCCTCCTCCAGTCTGCCTCATTGGTGCTGTCGCTGTGCGTCTCCTGTAGGAAGAGAACATCAATAGCTTTCATTTTCTTAAATTCATAAATAGATGCTCTCTTCCTAACATCTCTGGCTCCATTTACATTTAGGCTACCAACTTTAAAAGCATCCATTGTAAGTAAAAAAATACAAACAAAAATAAAAACCAATAAATTAATTAAAACACACATTGGAGTTCTTTTCATAACCATCATTGATTGCTCTTTTTGCTTTCAGCACAAGTTTTCTCAGTCTATAGACCTCTGGATCATGAAGCCAGACTCCTCCCTCTGGCTCATGCGGATTCTGGCTGAGTTATAAAATAAAACCAGATCTGGAACAAACTCCTCAATTTTTAAGTTTTTCTTGTTTTTAACTTTTTGCAAAAAGGTTTTTATAAACTCTGCAGAGTAAAACTTTTCTTTCTGGCTGCTGGTTAAGCTAAAACCCTGGACATTGCTGCTGTCTGACACACAGTCCTCACTCTCACTGTCAGACTGTCCCTGCCCTCTGCCCGTCTGGTTGTCCTCCCCAACCTTACTGGCTTTAGCCTCACTGCCTATGTTTTGCTTCTTTTTTTTCCTCTTAGTTGCAGGTTTTGGCTCCCCTGCCTCCTCCTCCACCATTTCAGCCTCTTCAGCCTCTTCCACCTGCTCCTCCACCCGCTCCTCCCCCGTATTCAGTTCTCCACCCTGTACCTCCTCTACCTCACCTGACTCCTGTTCACTACCCTGCTCTGTGACGTCTACATTTGTACCACCGCCACGACCTTCACCCATTTTCTTTTTTCCGCCTCCATCCTCACCATCTCCCACCTTACCCAGAGCCTCCCCCTCACCTTCCTGGACACACTCACTCTCACCGTGCACATCACTCATACTCACCCCGTGTAGGACAGGCACAGCAGCGGCACGGCGCGGCCCGCGGAACCGCAAAGGGCTGCTCAGATGCCGCAGCCGGGCCCGCAGCCGGGCCCGCAGCGGGACGTGTCTCCGCTGCGGCTGGGCTCGAAGCAGGAGTCGTCCACGCCCGCCGCTCCACCGTGACCAGCGGGGCGGCGGACGGCCCCGCCACAGCGCCGAGCGCCACACCCGGGCCAGGTGGAGCCGGGTCCCCTCGTCTCGGACAGGCCCTCACGGTATGCCCCTCCTTGCACCAGTGGCAACGCCTGCACAAATATTTTGTTTACCGTGAGGCCTGTCTCAATGACTCGGTTCACCTTCTCCACCTGGTCCAGGAAAATGACCACGGCGCCGTTCATCCGAGCGGCCGACTTTATGCTGCTCTGCCCGACCATGTCCCCCACAGCCAGCCCAATGTCCTCCATGCTGCACAGAAAGCCGACGCTGATCTTCATGCCGTGCTTTCGCGTGAGGTGGGACAAAGTTTCTCCATTTTTTACCATGGCGTCTTAGGACGCCAACCGGCGAGACACCGGCAGGAGAGAAAAACACCAAACAAACAACCCAAACTCCCCCCAAAAATATTAAACTTTAACTTAAAGTGAAACACAACGAATACACCACATTAAAGTAATACACATAAACTAGGGAAAAGAAAATAAAGGTCGAAAAACCACTCGCTCAGCGACTCACTCACACACGCTCACTCCCAGCATGCACTGCAGAGAGAGACAGAGAGACATAGAGAGAGCGAAAGAGACAGAGAGAGGGAGACGGAGAGGTTGACAGGTCCCTGTATTTCACTATTGCAGTGAAAACAGAAACACTCTAAAACATCACTTGAAAAGCAACAAATCAATCAAATCAAATAACCAAAATAAAGCACCAAAGAACAAATAAACAATCAATCACAATAATCAATATGTTCAAAAGTTCAATACCAGCTCTCCACCAGCACCCACTGAGCATAAAATGCTCCCAGTAGTCCATCGGTCCCTGAAAGCCTGTAAATTGTCCACCGTCTGGTAGTAGGTGTGTTCCACCCTGAGTCGGGCTTTCAACAGTCCCTCCAGAACTTTCACCGGATCCTCACTACCGGCACCCTGAGCCCGATTCTTCCGTGTCAGCCAGATGGCCAACTTGGCAGAACCAGACAAAAAGTTCACCAGTGTGTGGACAGCCTTCTTTTTTTATGCAGTATTTTGGACCGAAAATAAATAAAAAGAAAGAAAAGTCCTCTCCAAGACCCTGAAATCATCCCTTTAAACATTCAAAGAGTGCTGAGAGCCGAGGACACTGAACAAACAAGTGTTCCAGGGTCTCAGTCTGACAGCAGAAAGAACACAACCAATGTGTGGATCCAGGTGTGCTCGGTATCTATTTGTGGCTATAGCCCCATGTAAAACCCTCCACTGGAGGTCTGCTGTCCGTTTTTCAACGGGCAGCTTGTACAGGCACCTCCAGCTGCCTTTCGGGGAAGAACCTGGAACTCGGTCCACATCGACTCCTTCAACCTTGCCAGAGAGCGGAGGTTCACAACCTTTACGCAGATTTCATAGATAGCTTTTTATTCTGCTGCCTGAAACTTGTCCAGTGTGAGGGGTTGTGAATGTCAGCAGCTTATTTCCTCCCCCCTGCCAGTCCCCCACAGCTGGGGCAATAAGCAGAGTGGGGGGGGGGGGGGGGGTGTACTCACTCTCTTCATCCCACTGGTCAGACAGAGTACAGTTTCCTGCAACTGCTCTCAGGTGTTGTGGCAGGGCGGCACAGACGTCCTCCACTATTCTGTTGGTTAACCTGACAGACGTGATGTTGGTGTTCTGCCTGAAGGTGACCATAGATGATGCTGTTGATGACATCTTCACCAAATGTCCCAGTTTAGTGCAGCCGGCTTCTTTTAGACACGTTCACAGGCTAGCAGACTGCAGCGTTTGAGTCCTTTGGAAGCTGTTGATAAACAAAGGTTCCTCCAGCAGCCACACGCCCGGAGTCTCATCAACTTCACGTGAGATGTTAAAAACCTGCCACGCCTGCAGAATAGAGCCGTAGAATAGCTTCAGCCCAACCAAGTCCACTTCCTCAGGTTGTAGGAGAAATAGCTGCTTATCATATCCAGTCCAGCTCTCCTCAGCAGCAGTCGAGCAGTGTCCATCCAGCTGGGGCCACAGCCATAGAGCAGAACAGCTTCTGTGCAGTCCGGAGTCTGAAAGAGGAAATCCTGGACTGGATATCGACTAGACCCTGCCCCCCCTCTGCCACAGGCAGATAGAGAGCTGCTGCACGAACCCAGTGCCGGCCAGACCGGAAGAAGTCCACGACAGACCTCTGTATCTCTGCTATGAGGCCTCCTGGTGGCGTCAGAGCGATGAGTCGGTGCCACAGAGTCGAGGCAACCACGTTATTAGCAACCAGAACTCTTCCCCTATATGAAAACTGGGGCAGCAACCATCTCCACCTAGAAAACCGAGCACACACCTCCTTAACGCTCTCCCAGTTAGTTTGAGAAAATCCTCAGAGCCTAAAAACACACCTAACACCTTTAAACCTCCTTTTCCCCACTGAAGACCTCCAGGCAGGTGCGGCACCGTCTGATGTCTCCACTGTCCCACCAAATAGGCTTCAGATTTTTCCCAGTTCACCCGTGCAGATGAAGCCCTCTCTAAAAGAGACAAAGTATCCTGCAGACAAAGAACATCTCCCTGGTCCCTGATGAAGATGTTTACATCATCAGCATATGCAGACACAGCGAGGGGACGACAAAGACTGGAGGACCCAGGCAGTGACAGACCGCTGAGCCGACTTCTCAGCCTGCACAATAGAGGCTCAAAAGCAAGGCTGTATAGTTGCCAGTACAACCCTGCCTAATCCCTCGCCGTACAGGGATGGGTCGACTGAGCCCAGCTCCCATTTTTACCATACATTCAGCACCGCTGTACAGCAAAGCCACCCAAGCCAAAAACCCATCACCAAGCCCAAAAGCCCTGAGTGCAGAAAACAGATAACATTGATCCACCCTGTCGAAAGCCTTCTCCTGATCTAGTGAGACAATACCAACATCTACAATGTGGAATTTACATACATCAAGCACATCACGAATGAGAAAAATGTTGTCCATAACTGTTCTATCCGGGATACAGTAAGTTTGGTCGCTATTTACAGTAGTTACATTTAGTCTGTTGGATAAGGCTCTGGAAAGCACCTTATAGTCAGTACAAAGCAGGGCCACTGGGCTCCAGTTCTTAAGAAGAGCCAAGTCACCCTTCTTGGGCAGCAGGGAGAGTACTGCCCGCTGGCATGAAACAGGAAGTGATCCTGTTTTAACACATTCCAACAAAACACAATGTAAGTCAGAGCCAATAATGTTCCAGAACTGCTTAATGAAATCCATGGAGAGGCCGTCGATTCCCGGAGTCCTTCCTGAAGCCATCTGGTTCACTGCAGCCGTCCGCTCCTCCAGTGTCAGCTCTCCGTCCAGCGTAGTCCCCGCTGCTGGACTGAGCTGTGGAAGACCCTCCAGGAGCTCCTTACTGCTCTCTGTACAGCATTGCTCTTCCTCAAAAAGAGCAGCGTAGAAACCCACGGCATGGATCCTCATCTCCCTCTGGTCGGTGGTTATCCTGCCTCCTGGGAGCTTCAGACAGGTCTTCCGCTTCCTCTGCGCCACCGATCTCTCCAGGTTGAAAGAAAATGAGCTTGGGGCATCCATGTCCTTCAACTGGAGAAAACGGGACCTGACCAGAGCTCCCTTCATTAGTTTGCCCACACTGGGATCTGGGTCTCTCTGGAAGCCCTCCTCAATACTTTTTATGTTGGCTTCAAGGTCTTTGAAAGCAGACTTGATTTTATCCTGTCGTTGCTGACCCTAACCCATGTGTACTAACTGTTTAGTGGGTGTTTTACTCTCCATGTATCCAACAGATCTAAGTGTGTGATGACGTTGTGGACACTCTGAGCTGACTGTGGGTGTGGTTCCTCATTATTTCTATCTATGGTGAAGTCTAGAATGCAGTTGAAGTCCCCTCCGATGATCAGTTGCTACTGGTGGCAGCTCTGCAGTTCGTTTTGCAGCATAGTGAAGAAGTGTGCTCTTTCTGGCCCCTGAATTGGTGCATATATGTTCACGAAACAGTAAAGCGAGCTCTCTATCTCTGCCCTCACCATCAGCAAATGACCCTTCACCACCATTCATATATATATATATATATGAATTTGTTTTCTGTAGAAACACCTTTATTCTCCCCACACTGTATGTTATGTGATGATGTCGAGGTGGACCCAAATGCACACCACACAGCAGGTTATATCCAGCAAAGGACTTTATTAAGTGATGCAGAACAAAAACAAAGTATAAACAACTTAACGCGGCTAAGTGTCCGGTGGAAAAAAGGTTTCTCCTTCTCCACCGGAGTCGGGAGGGCAACTCGACCGACGCCGGTAAGGGCAGTCTTCGGAGACGGGAGGGCAACTCAACCGCTCTCTCTCACGGCCAGGACGGCACGACTGTGTGGGGGCCCGGGGTCCGACACGGTGAAGGAAGGGGCACAGGTCTACGGCGCTGAGTGGCAGAGGGAACAGCAAACAAAAGTGGATTAATGAAATGCAAGGACACGGAGTTCCGACTTACGTGACCAGACTGGTAACTGGACGGACTGACGCCGCGTCGGAGAAACGCCGTGGTATTTAACCACAGCAGGTGGCGATCACCGGAATGAGTTACAGCTGCGGCGAGGGGCGTGGTTGTGGGCGGAACACAAGGGTGAAAACTGGCTGACATGAAAACAAAACATAAGCACATGGCCCTACATAACAATAACAGACAGGGGAAAACAACAGAGGAGCACACAGACGGGAATCCTAACAGTACCCCCCCCTCAACGGGAGCCTCTCGGCAAACCGCCTGGTTTACCGGGGTTCCGTCGGCGGGGTCAGGTTGGGTTTGCTGGGCCTCACGTACCACCCGCTCGATCTCCCAGGTGACAGCACCGAGCACAAACGAGGCGGGCAGGATGGTGTCGGGAATAGAGTCTCCCTCTTCCGAGGCAAACTGACGGGAGAGTGCGTCCGGCTTGGTGTTCTTGTGGCCCGGCCGGTAGGTGATGGTGAAATTGAAACGGGCGAAGAACAAAGCCCAGCGGGCCTGGCGAGAATTGAGGCGTCTAGCCATGTGGATATACTCCAGATTCTCGGTTGCCTACGTCGTAGTTCCTTTCTGCCGGGGAAAGTCTACGGGAGAAGAAAGCGCAAGGATGGAGCCTAGAGTCGGAAGCTGACCGCTGGGAAAGTACAGCTCCGACTCCGGAGTCCGAGGCGTCCACCTCGACGACAAACTGGCGGGTCTCGTCAGGGTGGAGAAGGATGGGAGCCGAGGCGAACCGCTCCTTGAGGGCACGAAAAGCCTTGTTGGCCTCAGGGGTCCACGAAAAAAGCATCTTGGAGGAGGTGAGTCACGTCAGCGGTTCTGCCGTTCGGCTGTAGTCCCGGATGAACCGTCGGTAAAAATCCGCGAACCCCAGAAACTGCTGGAGCTTCTTTCACGAGACGGGTACCGGCCATTCCGTTACTGCTTTAACCTTCTCGGGGTCCTTTCTCACCTGACCCTCCTCAATGAAGACACCCAGGAACTGTACAGAGGTAATGTGGAATTCGCACTTCTCAGCCTTAATGAAGAGCTGATTCTCCAACAGATGTTGCAGAAGTTGAGGAAATCGCGGAGAACGTCATTGACCAGAGCTTGAAAAACGGCAGGTGCATTGGTTAATCCAAACGGCATCACCAAGTATTCGAAGTGTCCCAAGGGAGTGTTAAAAGCCGTCTTCCATTCGTCCCCTTCGCGAATTCGGACCAGATGATACGCGTTGCGGAGGTCCAGCTTGGTGAATATCTTGGCTCCAGCTAGGGATTCGAAAACAGAGGAGATAAGCGGTAACGGGTATTTATTCTTGATAGTAATTTGATTCAAACCTCTGTAATCGATGCAGGGACGGAGGCTCTTGTCCTTGGAGACGAAAAAGAATCCCGCTCCCACGGGTGACGAAGAGGGACGTATGATTCCTGCGGCGACGGAGTCCGTTATGTATCTCTCCATGGAGTCGCGTTCTGGCCAGGAGAGGTTATATAGCCGGCTCGTGGGAAGTGGGGCTCCCGGGAGCAGGTCAATAGCACAGTCGTAGGGACGATGAGTGGGAAGTGAAAGGGCCCGCTCCTTGTTGAATGCCTCTCCCAAATCCATATATTCCCAGGAACACCGGTGATTCTACCCCCAACCCAATCGATCTGTGGATTATGATCCTTGAGCCAGGGAAGTCCCAGGACCAGGGGGGTCTGAGGGGATGGAAAAGCGTAGAACCGGGTCTTCTGATTGTGATTACCGGACACGAGCAGGGAAATTGGCTGAGTCTGTTGTGTTACCTCGACCAGTGAACTGCCATCCAGTGCGCTCACTGGCTGAGCACGCTCTAACGCTTCCACTGGGATCCCTTGACTCAGAATAAACGCAGTGTCCAAAAAGTTATGTTCAGCCCCAGAATCAATGAGTGCCGACAGGTGCACGGGCCCAGATGACAAACACAGGGTGACAGGAAACAGTAAGCGAGGCTTGGAATGGGGAATTCTCCTGGAATCGCCCGCCAGCACCCCCACTCTTACCGGCGAGCTCTCTCTTTTGGCCGAACAGAGCAAACAGCCATGCGGTGTCCTGACTCACCACAGTAAAGACAACCTCCTGAGAGGATGCGTCGCTCTCTCTCCTCTGGAGAGAGATGAGTCCGCCCGATCTGCATCGGCTCCTCCGGCTCCAACGGGGGAGGTGGCGCTGTAGGAGAGCGGGAGCGCGCAGGGCTTTAGCGTCGGAACGGACTCGGAGACTGAGGGCTGAAGGCGGAAGCAAACTGACGCACAGGATTGGACCCTTTTGAATTCTTCTAAAAAGTACTCGTAGGGAAGACTGAGAGAGAGGGAGAGAGAGGGAGAGAGAGACAGAGAGAGACAGAGAGAGACTGAGGGAGAGAGAGAGACACAGAGAGAGAGGGAGAGAGAGAGACACAGAGAAAGAGAGAGAGACACAGAGTGAGAGAGCGAGAGAGAGCGAGAGAGTGAGTTTAGGACTGGATGTCTCTCCTCACCTTACTTTCACATTAATGTGTTATAAATGTGTCAGTCATGCAGATTCACACAGTTTTATTAAATGGTGGTTGGTGACAACCGTCATGTCAAATTCCTTGTATGTTCAACATACCATGGCAATAAACGGTTCTGATTCTGATTCTGATTCTGATTCTGATAACTGTTTTACTGCCAGAGACCAGGCTAGCCCTGCAGTCCGACACCTCCTGTTGACCTGAAAGCACCTGGTTCACTGTTTAGTTGGGTTGTGCTTATTTGGAGCTGAAGTGCTTATCCTAGCTTAGCATAAAGACTGGAAGCAGGTGGAAACAGCTAGCGTGGCCCTTAATGGAGATCACCGAAGAGAGCCCCCTGACAGGCGGCTAGGGAGCAGCACGGAGAGGGATGACCCGGCCCTGAAGAGGGTGGTGAGGTCAACTGGACACACCATCCGATGGGAACTTTCAGCCCCACAAAACATTCACACCAGGAGGTGCAGGACGAGAGCTGAGAGGATGATTAAACACCCCCGTCACCCCGACAACAGACTCTTCTCTCTGCTACGGTCAGGGAGGTGCTATCACTGCCTCAAGGCCAAAACTGAGAGGAGGAGGAGGAGGAGGAGGAGGAGTTTCTGAACCAGTGACTTTGACCATCCATAGCTCATAATCCATCAATATAATTCATCCAACTGCCATAAATTGCTTATACTGTAACGTAATGTATGGGTGTATTCTTTATATTTTCTGAAACTCATCATTGTCTCACAGCTCATTTCTCTAAAGGTTTACTGTATCCTTTAAAAATATTTTGTACTTTTTTTTTGTACTAGTCTATAGTATTATATACATATTTAACATGTCACTGCTCGTACTATGTTTGATTGTGTATGTGACAAAAGTACTTTTTTGGATTTTCATTTTCATTCGATTTGAAAACCAACCTACCAACACCTCACCGAGTGACGCTTATCTTGTTTGTCTAATCAATACACAAACATAGAAATAAAAATTGCTCCAACTATTTCTTGCCGGACAACAGTTTACCTTGTTAAGATGTGGGAGGTCCGGAACCAGGCTTGGCAGCACCTTTTCCAACCAGCGTTTAAATGTACTCCAGTGTCATTCTTCACACACCTCAGCTCAGAATCTTAAACCTATTCATTATGTTTTATTTATGTATTATTTAGTCATCAAAATGTTAAAACCTCGTAACTAATTTAATGTACTTATGATTTACTAAAGCCTCTCACTCCGACGATGTGTGTGTAATACGAAGAATGTCACAAAGCTATGCAGAAAATGTAGAGGTTGTATGTAAAAAAAAATCAATAGAAAGATGTAATGGGTTTTACGTGGGTAATGATAGAGGAGGTTAAGAGGCTAGGGCGCAGGTTAATGGCACTATCAGGACATAGACCAAGTTAAGTGCAAAGGAAAGGTCTACCACCAGAGGTTAATTAACCTTTCTAAACCCAAGGTGTCTGAACGCACATACATTTTGAATGGAAGCTGCCACAAAAAGCCTGTAGGTCACGGCTAATACATTCCGCAAGTTACAATTAAAACATCATCAGACTAACACCTGATCTCCATTTAACAGCCATTTATGGAGCTGCAATTCAGGAGGCAATTTATTACAGTCAAAAGCCGTCTGAATGGAGGGCAGTTAGGTTAGCAGATATGTAATTTCAGTCAACGCAAAAGCAGTGATTGGGAAGGAAAGGCCACTAAAGCAAGCGGTGAAGCATTTACTGCATCTACAGCAGTGAGGGAACATGGAGATAAGTTAGATGACACAAACACAAAAGTCCTCCGGAAGCTTTTTAGCGCTGCACTGTGAATGCAAGTTTTGCTTGTGTTATAACAGTTTTATGTAGGGATATGCTTGTTCTACCTGTAAATAATCAGTATGTCCACAGTTAGCTTTCCACTGAAAAATTCTAATCAGGGTGATTAGAGCGAGACATCTCCTGGAGAAATGCACACATCTAAGTGGGTTTCTCATCAGCTTTTTCCATATATTAATGTGCAGGACAAATAGTTATACAGAAACAAATACTAAAATATTGCTGTGACAGCAGAGCAGACAGATTCAGAAGGAAAATGCATTCTAGTATTCAATAGTGTAATCCAATTGCCCCTTCACTAAGTCCCGTCAAGATGTCAGAACTATCATAGAGCCCACACTGTCACTAACTGCACTCCCTGAAAAGATATTATATTCATTTTTGGAAAAACAAAAAAGTGATTTCAGAGAGAAGCAGACAGAAGGTTCTACAATAGTATGAATCCAGGATGTCAAACTGTTTCAGCAACTAAAACAGGTTAAAATGATAGAAATCGAAGGTAAAGAGTACAGATCACAGTGTGGACCACCTCATCACCTGGCTATCAAGAAAGAAGTTGAAATTAACATAAGAACTGCAAGGGGCTGTATGGGTCAAATGTATTACAATGCCAGATTAATTCATTCAACGTATCCTCATACAACGGTTCTTCTCATGATATCTTACAAAAAAGTATTGATTTTTGTGCATGAGTTAATGATGTGCTAACATACTCTGCTAATGTTAGCTCCACAGGTTTATATTTAGAAACGTAACGTTTTACGTATATATCCTTCCAACCTGTCTGGGTAACACGTATCTTTATTACACCACGTTTAACCAGGAGGAGCTCCAAATCCACTGAACCAGCCTGAACATGATGAGAAGCTGAAACCATTGAATGAGTCTATAGAGCAGAGCTTTGGAGTGTTGAACACTGGTCTGAGCTGGCCAATGCTAAGCTATGATTGGACAGTCTGCGTTCCGGGGGCGGGACTTCTTCTGGACAACACGTTCTCACTCCCAACTCATCAAATACCGCCGCTTGGTTAGTGCCCCTTGGCATCGGAGATTGACGCACTAGGTATTCCTCTAGCGTTAGTTTTCAACGTGTTCTATTAGTGGGTAGTACACATTAGAGAGTGGCCCTATATTAAGGCCAGATATATCTAAACCTATCATGTAATGTTACACTAGTGAGAAAATTACTAGAGGCTTACAGAACCTCAAATATCATAACATAGACTCAGAGTTTTGAAATTTTTGAGTTTTGAAATGGGAGCTACAAAATCGAGAATTTTTCATCAGTCCACTGGTAGTCAACACAATGAATAGCTTGCAGCCATAGAGGCCTCTGGTGTTTCGGTTTAACGTGTGACTGTGTTAACTGGTGACTCAACGTGTCGTAGCTTATAGTGAACACAGACAGAACATGTAGGTGTCCTCCTAAAAGCTTTCAGTCAATTTCTAAATACAAACTCATCAGAATTTTGTATCTACGTCAACCATTCACGCAAGTTGCTAACTCTTCTGGATCGCTGGGGCAAAACGGCACTTCCATTGCCAACATGCTCACACATAGTTTGATGACGTCGGCTTTAAAAAGGTCTATGCAGATAACAATACATAAATATTTAACTCCCTGGAAATGAGACCGGGCTGGCTGTTTCCAGAGCTGAATGATTTAGTTACATGTAGCAGTAGGTCTACCTGTAGTCAGTCACAGCCAGGCTCCATGCCGCCGTATTCAGTGGCCCTCAAGCTATGGAGGAAGTCAAAATGAGATGCACACACACACACACACACACACACACACACACACACACAAAGTAACATTATCAAACACAGCTTTTTCTTTCAACCAGCTAGTACAGCGGGTTCTGCCATTCCCTCAGCGACTGGTATCCATGTCAACGCCTCCATGTTGGGGAGTTCCCCACGGGCAAACACCTCCAAAGGGGAAGACACGTCGGAAAGCAGTTTTTGTGCAGTTTTTGTGCTGTTCCTGTCTCTTGGAAGCTTCCTTGAAAAGGTGCGACGACGAATTGAGGATAGGTGGGATGGGGGTTCGGGTCTGTAAAACAGAAAACTTCCCAGTGAGCACTTCCTCCATACACACGCACGCACACACACACACACACACACACACACACACACACACACACACACACACAGCCACAAACAGCCCCCCCACCCCTCTCTCCCTCCCATGAGTCTGTCGATCTACACCCTAAACAAAGACAACAAAGTAATCCCCACTGGAGAGCGGCCATCTCTGACTGCCTGCAGACTTTCTCCTGCTTCCTCCTCACACAAACACACACACACAAACACACACACACACACACACGCACACAACTTCCATTCTCCATGATGTAATGAACCTGCAAGGCTTTCCCTTTTTTCTCTCCTCACACCAGGACCGTTTTTTTTCAGCAGCTCTTTTGATTTACTTTCAGAGAGGAAGTTTTTAGAGTGCGCCCCACCCCTCTCCTTATAACATGTCTCCCCACCCTCCACCCTGCTTGTATTTAAAGAAGTTTGAGTACACGCTGCACCTTCTCCCTGGATGAGGCCTATTCCCCCGGCTCACTCTTTCCAAGTAATTGCTCTGTTTTTTCTTCAGCGAGTGCAGATCCCTGCGCCACACCAGTGCGGTGCTTTAATTTGTGGGTAAATAGGTTTTCTGCTGAGTTTAAAGGCACTGTGCCTGATGGGGGATTCAGCTTTGGGGAGATACTCTGAGGCTAGGAGAAATCATTAGGCAGACAGGGGTGCACCTCGTGATGCAAACAAGCAGTCAGCGGTGACCGGACAGGATTCCCCGACAAAGACTTGCACTTAGGATTTATTTTCATCTGATGTGGCATGCTGCCTTTTCAGTGACTGTGCAGAGTGCGGTCAAATTTACTGCATATGAATAAAAGAATCTTTTGCTGAAACTCTACAAAATGATAATCACTTTGACTTTGGGCTGGCTAACCCGACATAAATACCAAACATTAGCCTAAGCTTATAACAGAGAGATGCCCAATGTTTGCTTGTTCTGTAGGAGTGACGCCTACTTTTAATATCTGCTCACCTTTATTCCACAATATATTTCTATGTGGATTATTGCAGAATGTCATTTAAAAAGTGAAGGGGAACAACTGTGAACCAAAAAGCTACAGCTTTGTGTTTATGACACTTAGACACCATGTTTAACTTCAATGAATGATTTTAGTCAAAATATTAAAAACAGAATAATAGTAATTCCTTATTGTCCTGCGGCATGACTGTCTCTCTTTTGGATCTTGAACAAAGGTGTTGCATGTGCAATGAGCACCACAGTTACGACCACGTGCCAAAATAGCCTGAGGGGCCAACTCACCTGGCACACGAGGACCATCAACACGGAAAGAATTAAAGCTGACAGGATGTAAATGTAGCATAATGAAATCTGTGGTATTAACATAAAACAGACATTTTTACCTTTACATGAAAGTCTCTAGTTTGAAGTTAATCTGCATTTGTTTCATTTGCTCTGCTCCTATATCATTGTGAAGTGGGAGGAGTCGTGTGAAGTAAGGCACGAGTAATACCATGAGTGTTGTAGGTTGCGTTGGACCACATTGAAGATGGCTCATTGCAAATAGATTTCATGTCTATACCACTGAAGAGATGGTTGTTCCTGGCTAACTTGTCCTACCACTTAAATAGTAAGTGCACTTGCAACATCAGTATTTTTCCCAATGTTATAGATAATAAGCTGTATGTTTGGGACCAAATTACTTGCAAGACTATTTTCCACTTTTAAAAATGTGTTCTTTTATACAAAGACTAGCCTTGCTTGATCTACATATAGTAATATGATGCAAAAAGTTACCTTCATTTTTATTTCAGCAGGATCCTTTTATCAGTGAACTTCACTTTTGGCGTGTAGAGCATATGACACTGTGATTTATTTCCATAGTCTCCATATTCCATATAAGCTAAACATAACATATACAACACATAATGCTAATAATTTCAAACAGCTCATCATTTTAAATGAGTATGTTACGGACGGCGGTTACCTCTTTTATTTAAATCTGTTACTCATTCAGTCTCTATTCAACCTCTCAAACCAGTGTTGGTGATTGTTGGAACAGTAGAAAGAGTTTGATTTTGTTAGTGTCCACTTTGAATGAAGTGTGTTTTATGACAATCAGCTCGATACAAATACTGTTTCTGCCATCGGAGTCATGTGGCTTTTAGGAGGTTTAAATCATTACCAAGATATGATCCATGTTGTTTCCCAGGTTTTGACATTT
Organism: Pholis gunnellus; assembly: GCF_910591455.1. Classification (NCBI taxonomy): domain Eukaryota; kingdom Metazoa; phylum Chordata; class Actinopteri; order Perciformes; family Pholidae; genus Pholis; species Pholis gunnellus. The sequence goes on from NC_136549.1 coordinate 1,375,083, forward strand.
ATAACTGAACCATATATATTATTTATTCTTTTTTTTTATTTTTGGGGGGGTTGACTCATGGGCCTGGTATGGGGAAAGGGAGAAAGGTATATTTTAAAGACTGGAAGGGAAAGAAGGAGCCCTTTGTCCGGCAGTTGATGAATGTCATAATATATGAGAATAAACACAAATACAATATTTTTTTGATTTGCTGTTACAAGCTTCAGTATTTGGGGCTGCACGGTGGTGTAGTGCCTAGCACTGTCACCTCACAGCAAGAGGGGCCCGGGTTTGATCCCCGATCCGGATGGTCCTTCCTCCTGATCCTGATTGCCCGTAGGTGTGAGTGTGAATGTTTGTCTGTCTCTGTATGTGCCCTGCGATAAACTGGCGACCTGTACCCTGCCTTCGCTGCTGGGATTGGCTCCAGCGCCCCGCGACCCTGAATAGGATAAGAGGTTTGGATAATGGAAGGGAATGGAAAGCTTCAGTATTTAATTTGGATCACAAAAAATACAATTTTTCAGCATAGCTTGCTTTTTATCTTTCGCACAAAAAAGTTGAATTGTTATGCTGTGTTTACAAAGATCTCTTTAATGTCATTTCATTTCTGATTTTCACCCCCAGGTCAGACAAGATGACCACACCTTGAGATTCTGCCTTGTTATCCACATGTGTTTACCAGTTGCCCTCATGTCTACCAAGGGTCGTCCTCTGAAACCAGCACATGTAGCAGGAGATAACACGGCTGTAATTGCCTTTTAAATTGACAACCTCTGCGTGAAGTGAATTCTTGAATTTAAAGGGGTGACTCTTTTACTTTCATCTGTGGCCCCCTTAGTACTACCAAATAATGTGCCTGATGTGTAATTATAAACATGTGGAGACAAACACGTAAACGGTCATGACATTGTTTCAACATGGGACTTCAGTTGTCAGCTCAGAAACAAGCACAAATGAGACAATTTCACAATCAATTGCTGATCACTAATGACAATGTTCTGTGATTATGTCCTTAATCATGTCAGCTGAGGTTCATTACCCATTCCAAAACTAAAGAATCTTCCTCAGTCCAAACTCAGAGAAAATGTATCAACCCTAGAATGAGGTCACTCTGCTGTCATACCGTTGGCCTCAAAAATACTCATTTCTGATTATTTTTTCTATTATATATCAGGACACACCCATCATTGTTTCTGTGAGCAGCTTCTAAAGCCCCTTTCCCACTGGACAAAAAGCCCACTGACACCTATTAACAGAGGACTTTGCCTTCAACAAACCACATTCATTCCCAAGACAAAAGACTCTGCAGTGGTCACAGGTATTTATCGGCTCTAGCTTCCTGTGCTAACCTCCAGCCAGTTCTTGACTAGTTCAGGAACATTTCCTGAATGGGTCAAGTTTTCCCCCTCAAGACCTCGTAACATTTCAGGAAAAATGCCGGTAAGTCTGTGTTGTGAATGAAAGCAGTCACATCGCAGGAACAAGCACGTTAAAGATGCGTCCATCTGAAGGACTCTTTCTCGTGGAGCGAGTTGACCAATCACAAAACTCCGCTGATGACGTTTTCAATCAGCGACTTGTTTAGCATTCACACCAATGATTTCGCAGCTGATTTGATAACTAAAAGCAGCTCCTCGCCAACCATGTTCCTGAAAATAATACAAGATGTCTTCCGCCGATTGCATCAAGCATTACCCCCCCACCACCATCTCATTCTTCTTCTGTTGAGTTTCATGGCGGTTGGCATCCATCATCATTACTGCCATCTGCTGGACTGGAAAGGTAATCCCAGTGTTAAAGAGGATCTAGAAAATACCTAGTTCATAAAACATGTGGTCTGACCATGTCCTGCAGAAGGGTTGTGTACACAATGAATCCTCTGCACAGCAAGCCAATCAGGCTGTGGGTGCAACGTTTTTTTATAAAGCAAAAAAAAAAGTTGTTGCTCTGTATGTCAGTATGAAATTTGAGATAATGTTCATGTCCATCGCTGGATTAATTTGAAGACAGTTGAATCATAGAAACCACAATACATCTGGAATAATACTAATAATGTGTGGAGGAAATAAACAATAACAGAAAACTCAGGCTCACTTTGCAAAGAATGAAATAATAAAAGGATTAGATTTGAAAATAAAGCAAAGTGTACCTCAGGAGAGTAATGAGATCAGAGAGTACTAAAACTAAGTCTGTGCTAAGGTTTGTTCACTCTCAGTATTGATAGTGGGACTCTATGTGGAGTAGATCGTTCAAGGTCCATATAACAAGAGTGAACCTCCACAATCCAATGTTCCCTCTGTCATCTCATTTCGTCTCTTGACACAAATGTATATTAGTTTTGTCACATTTGAGTCATTTGATTATTTTTAGTCCACTTTCACTCAGTGAGAGGTTTTTAATTAGCATGACTTTTAAGCATTGTGAGGGTAAAGCTGTCACTACAGCTTTGATGTGTATGATTACCATGGTGTCAGCAGGTATGGTTCCTCTAACCTCAGGTTCACTGTGTGGTGATTAGTGTGTGCTAAGTTGATGAACTGATTAATATAAACTGAAATAGACAGGGCCTTAAGGCGACTGCTGCTTTTCTTTATACCGAGGGAATGGGTGGGGGCTTAATTGAGGCTTTCCTTCCTTCTGCTACACACAATGTTGATTCATATTTCAGAATTATTTCTAAACTTTGATATTTTTGTTTTTCCTCTTTGGGTCTCAAACTGTTAATGACATGAAACCATGTGAGACTTATTGGTCCAAGTGCTTGTACACATGTGAAACATGGAATGTTTGGACATGAAATAGGGTCAAAAGCTTTGTAGCTGTGTATCACCATATCTGAATGTGTGAAAACATTTCAAATTAATTCTTTCAAATGGCAAACTGTACTGCATGAACCGTCTGTCCATCAAACTCTCGGTGAAGCGAGTCGGGAGAAAAGCAAAAAGATCTTCTCCATGAGAGAAGCCTGCAGTGTGGTTCTTTGCTCCTCATTTCTGATAGAAGTGATGCTATTGCAGCATGCTAACCTCTTCAGGAGCCGCCCTTGTTGTTTAGAACCATTAGTCGCCTCTCTTAAGTTTATGTTTAAAGGTTTGGTAGCAGGGGCAGACTTTACAGCAAGGTGTGCAACCTGGACCTGGGGGCCCCAAAGGACCCCAAACAACTGTAGATGTATTATGATGTCTAGATATGAAATCATTGTGAATTAACTTACAACTTACAAAAGGCCCCCAAAGCATTTAAAAAATATGCAACTAATGTTATTATTAGTTTTACAACTAATAGTTTTAGTTAATAACTATATTATGAGTTTATTAATATTGAACTTGTTTTATGTATTGAGTCTCTTTTACTTATTTCAATACAATGCATTTATAGCTGGCTTCATCCTCTGGTTGTGAAAAGTGGAGCCAATGTGGAAGTTCCTTTAACTTTTTTTTCTAATAAGGGGCGACTCCTCGGATTGCATCTGAAGTCCAATTAGAAAATGACCCAATACTTCTCACTTAATTTATTACCTCAGTAAAAGTCTTCTTCAATACAGTATGAAGTTTATTTAGTAAATGATGGTCCCATTTACAGTCAAATAGACCATAAAGCAGGGAATGCTTTAGGGCGGGGCTACACAGTGATTGACAGGTTGCTACCAATATGTTGTCCAGTCTGGGGATTGTCTGTCTTTTCATGTATACCCTTTAACCCTTTCACAGTGTTTTCCATTCATGAAAGTAAATTGTAAAAATGTCTTGTTCAGCTCCAACCTCTCGTGTCACTTCTGGTTGCAAATAAGCAAGATAGTCAAAGCCAAGAAGTCAAGGCTTCAAAACTGTAGACCACAAACCAATGGCTGACGTCATACCAGGTCCCCTACATACAGTCAATGATATGACAGTCGGGAGTTGTAGCTATGTAACATTATCAGTATCTTTTGACGATGTTAGGATGGAAATGCCCCTTTTTTGTGCTCACCCTCGTCTACCACATCTGTGTGACGCTCACTTATAGGAGCAGAGCACAAACAGGGCATTGGACCTCATCTGTCCAACAATTCAATACACTCCCATTTTGCAGTTTGATGCTTGAGCAACAGCTTTTGAGCAAGTTTAGTGTCCCTGACCGTCAATTAGCAGCAGACCTCATTGACACTCATCAGAAAACCCTGGCATCCAGTGCTTTCAGTAATTGGCATGACAGTTTATCATTATCCATGAAAACCGCTGGGTTTTGCAAACACGCAGCTGTTTTGTTGTTCCTCCACCACTCCAGTGTCACTTAGTTTTGTACAGCTGTTTGTTTCCAAGTGATCATTTTTTTCGTTCCCAAGGCCAAATGGTCATTTCACTTTAACGAGCTCACCGTTCTACAAAACACAAAGCAGCAGGTGTGGAGTGCAAGGTTCCAAAGGCTGACTGAGAGTTTCAACCAAGGCTGCCAAAGACAATAGACATTGCTGCTATTTGCTTTATAACAACTCTAAAAAAACATTATTATTATAATAAAATAAAAACATATAATTTATGTTTGTAAGTTTTTACATTTTGGGGATTTTTTCAAATTCAAAATCTTGTAATTTATTGTCAATGCTAATGCCTTTATCTAAATATTTATATTTACTATACTACTTTATTACTTTGTCTATTTGCGTCTGTAGATTTAGCATTGCATTATGCCTCATTTGCACAATTACAATTTTAGAAAACTTGTAATACAAAAAATGTATTGTCTTAATAAAAGTAATCACCTGGGGAAGTTTCATGGTTATCTATTAGTTCATGTTGAACCTATTCACCTGTAGTGTCTTCTAAATGTCTGTAATTTAACTACAGACAGCGACTGTGGCTAAGTGGAGAGCAGGGCCGCCTTTCAATCAGCCGATCGGCAGTTCGATCCCCGGCTCTACTAGTCGCATGTCGATGTGTCCTTGAGCAAGACACTTAACCCCAAAACGTTGCTCCCGTAGCTGTGCCTACGGTGTGTGAATGTGATAGAATCTGAATTGTAAGTTGCTTTGGATAAAAGTGTCTGCTAGATGACTGTAATGTAATGTCAACATCTCTTTAAAGGACGTTTTCTCTAAATGAGTTTGTTCTCAGACTCTGATCCAGAAATCTCCACTTCAGCAGCTCTTACACACACCAAACGTTACACTTTCATTCCTCTCTATGTTCTGAAGGTTGACACAGAGGGGTTTGTTCACATAGCATTCAGAGACTCATTTATACTACATTTTATTGGTAAAAACATGGAGAAAATGGCTTTCTGTTCGGAAAACATACACAGTACATATTTAATAAGAGAAGGCCTTATTTGCATTTTGAAACCTAACATTTCAGAAAACTTCTAATTCAAAAAACAATTGTCTCAATGTAAGACATCAACTGGGGAAGTTTCATGGTGATATCTAGAGACATCTCTCACCCTTTTCTCCTGGGGCGTCTCCCCTTAAGTTTAACTGATACAATTATGTACTTGACAGCCGCCCAGAAGCATGACTCAAGTGTCAACACTTGACGCCATGATTACCATTTGACAAAAACATTGTTAATCACAACTCAGAAGTTGGTGAAGAGCCGGTGCTGAAGCATTAAAACATAAATGAAGCCTTTGCCCCCCTTCAGCAGAGGTAGATAATGGGATTCCACATCAATAAACACTTAAGAGATTTTTTCACATTAAGTGCCAGCATCCTGTGGAAAAAAGTGCAATTTGACAGTAATATTTCCAGGATTTCTGTCCAACAGTGTTCCTATTTATTTTAATGTGACTTTTATTTGTTGTTGTCGATTTTATTTTTTATTTTTTTAGAGTCATCTCATTTGATATCTGGTCTTGCAACCTTGTTTCATATAACATCTTCCAGCAGCTATAGCCTTGCCTCCTATTTGTTGAATAATTCATGAGTTGCAATTCAATACAATTGGATTTGGGAGAGGGGGATTCAAAAGTTGAATTACAAAACATCACATTCTTTCATCTCATGAAGTTTTTTTTAGAAAGTGCAGAGGTCAATTATGAGTCCTCTGGCAATAGCTGGTATGAATAAAACACCGAAGGGCTGCGGAACCTTGGGAGAGCTCCTCCACTTGTGTAGATTATTGACGCTTTTACCTTTTTTTTTTCCTATCCTCAGGTAAAAGAAAAAGAAGGACCCTTTGTCTCTGGTCTCCTGTACCGTTCATGTCTCCATAGCCTCGAGGCAAAAGAGGCCTAATTTGCACCGGTCTGTTTTGGGGCCAATTATTATAATACCAAATGTACTGGAAACACAATACAATTGAAAACAATAAAGAGAGGGCCCACCAATATCATGCATTTTAATAATCCTCTCATTAAAAATTAATTTTATATGTTCAGCAATTTGTAGAGTTTTGCCTCGCTCTCCTTCGACTCTGCCACGTTACCTGCAGAACATGGACGTCGTGCAGAGAGCTGCTGGGAGGAGGCCATCACTACTTCTGCTTCACTTTAAGTCAGATACAGAAAATTCACATGTGGAAAATCCCCTGAGAAAAATAGCAAGTGGGGAGGGATTGATTTTCACAAAAGCCATATGTAATTAATTGACAAATTAAATGAAATCACATAAACTTTGAATCACCCAGTGACTTAAAATAGTCACCGCAGTCCTCCTGAAGGATGACGAAAGGCAGATCATATTGCATTTTTACATTAGAGATTTTACTCATATGTGATGACATCCTGAATCTTCAAAAGTACTGAAATATGAGCATTAAAATATACTTATAGTGTCTCTTATTATGAGAAATGTGCCCCATGAGAATTATATATATTATGTAATTACATTACAATTATAATGCATTCATGTGTTCATCACTTTAATGTGGCAGTAAATGAAGGTGGTGCTCAATTGAACTACTTTTATACTGTTGGATTGCTTAATCTATAATGAAACATCATAATTAATTTGTTCATTTTATATTGTTTTCATAATCAGAATTTGAAATAAATGTAATGAAATAAATGGTACACTATTTCCCACTGAATGGACGTGGTTTAGTACAGTAAAAAGAGGTGTAGCGCTGCAGAAAATAGAGACTCTCAAGGAAAGTACATATACCTCAGAGGTGTATTCATGTATTTACATAGTACCTATCATACTTTTTTAAAGGACAATCACTGTCATAGACCTTTAGAAATATGCACTTGACATGATATTTGCAGCTAACGGTGCTAACAGTCCTGACAGTGCCAACAACGAGCAACACATGCTGACAGAGGTAACAGGGTTTACCTTGGGGGGGGGGGGGGGGACATACTGCCTGTATATTATGAAATAATATTACTGATAAAAATGGTAATCAAATAAGTATTTTGTGAAAGACAGGAATACTTACTGCGTTGCATCTATGTCTGACTTCATTTAACTGTAATGTTTATCACTGCTGCATGTCATGTGTACAACTGGTTTGTTACTAAACAACTTGGAACCACTGAGATACCAAGATGTCCAGTACTATGTGTACAGCCGAGATGTTGACTCTCCAACCCCCCCAACCCCCCGACTTGCAGCAGGACTTGGCCTCTATCAGCACTAGATGTCAGTGTTCTCGCTGCTCTGTGGAGCTGCAGGCAATCGTGAACTACAGCCTGATCTGCTCGAGGAAGATGCATCCTATTTATATATAAATCCTATTTTCATTTTTTTTCACTTGATAGTTCTCAGTCCTTATGGATTTCATGCTATAGCCTCCTGCGTCATGGCCTGATTACTGAGGGCATCACTTTTATCTCATAATGAGCACCAAACTGCTGAGCTGTGCTTTCTTCATATCAGCCAGTGGACTCTCTCTCACCACTTGTTGCCAGTTCAGTTGTATCTTTAAGTACAAAGATACAACTTCACACAGTAACATCTACTGAAGCTTTGAAAATTAGTTAAAGGAGGTTTCGAAAAGGAAAAAGAAAGAAAACAAGACTACCAAATGTTCACTCAACCGTTTTAAGCTACAAATAGCATTGATATTACGTGGTGTTCCTGTTGGCAACATATTCGAGCCTCAGTATAAAGCAAAACTGGATTAGATCTCCGTGGCCCCTAGAGGCTGCAGCTCGCTAACGGGTTTACTCTTTCTAATTGTATAGTTTGTTAGGTATATCCACCACTAAAGTGCAACATCAACTCACATGATAAGGGATTTTGATGGTAAAATAACATTTAGATCGGTCGATATACCCAGAATGATCAGCAACTAAATTGTGGACGTATTTACTTTGACCCCAACATCACATCAAATATATTATAACAGTAGTTTTCTTTTGACTAAAGCTCTGCATATCAACACGAAATAAACATGTTTCACTGTTTGGAGCAGGGGGGTAAATATGACGTAACATCTTTTATAATTATTCTATATGTTATAATGAAGATGAATTTGTGTACTGTTACACACATTACATACTTCTACACACTCCAATATGTATGTCTTTAAATCATACTGGGGCAAAAAGGAAATGTAACATGGTTTATTTCAAATATCAGTCTTTCCATTGAGTGTAAGCATGTCACGTGAGGGTCAGGGTGGAGCTGGTACAGCGTCAGTCCAGCTGTGCGCACAGAGCGGGAGGTACTTCCTGTGATTGTCTCGTTGCGGACCAGCCAATCGGCGTGCGCGTCAACATCACAGACCGGAAGTAGGAAGCTCAAACCGAAAAGAGCGCCTTGACTCAAAAGTGGAACGTTACCTGAAGGTAAGCCTCTTCGTACTTCTGCTTACGGTGTATAAGCCACGTAGCCATGTTATGTTGTATGGCGGGTTATTTCGCACACGAAGCAGCGTTAGATTACTGCAACAAATAATGTTAGCTTGTTGTTGAAAATGTTACGTATCGCATCCTCTTAGCGATACACTCCTTTCAACAAAAAGTGTTGTCGACGTTAGATAACATCATGTTTTATCCTTTTATGTCTCAGCTGTAGTATGAAGGGGCTGAGTTTGACAAATAAAATACATATTTCAGCAAACTGTAGTAACCTGAAACTTTGGCTCAGTGACGTAGACCTGCGTTTTATGCGACTATTTTATATCTGGATTTACCATAACTCATGTTTCAACACGTCACCACACACCCGGATGTACTCGTTATTAAACTTAATAAGCCCTTGATTGATCTTCTCACCTGGATTTCAACTGTTTCTTTTCCATCTTATTAAGAAGTTCAGCCTCTGAGGAAGATATTTAAAGCTGCTTTTATGGCTATATGTGGACCTGACCATTCATCTGAGAGTGGAAACGAGTTGTAATTTTGGTGGTAGGGACATTGCAACTGGGTCATAATTTGCGCTGTTAAATCACATATTACTTCATCAATTTAAAATAAATATGAATCAAAATAGGATCTGAAGTTGCTAATTCATGCGTAGCTTTATATCTACAGTAGTTAACACCCCAGTGTCACCCCAAGGTCCATTTCGTAGCTGTATGTTTTCGATCTTCCTCAGCTGATGGAGTTTGCGCGTCATCGTGGAATTGGAAATGTGGACATTTCTATTTTTCTGAGCACTTTTAGTTTCAGCTTCAACAGCTATTAACAGATGATAAGTCCAGTTACTACACATCTGACTGCGTCGGTTCTTAGTAGATGTTTCTTGTAGTGGAGCCAAGTTTGCAACATGTATTTTAGTTGTGTCAGCTTAAAAAACACTGCACACCAGATGGCCCTATATCAGTCCACTATGAACTGTGTGTCACTTTAAAGTCTTATCTAACCACGCTATAACATTGAAACAAGTTGAACAAAAGCTGGCTAGTTGCATTGAGGTGCACGCAGGTGTTGGAGCAGGCTTCATGATAAACTGCAGAGGTGCATTGTTGGATGGTGCTGTAGTTGGGCTCATCATCCAGTCCCAGTGAGGCTCACCATGTGAGGGTCCCTCTGTGGGAGAGCTGTACCCTGGTTAGCATTGATCAGGCCCTCTTGTTTACAGCGCTGGGCTCCTTGGGGACAGTACTCGGGTTAATTGCTGCTGAAGCTCTGCTCTCTGCCCACTGCTCGCTCTGCTAATACAAGCAGATGACACTAATGAGGGAGTGCAGGGGGGACACTGCTTCTCCATGGCTGGAGGTCAGCTGGTTAAGGGACAGACCAGTGTTTGAGAGAGATTGACATTATTTATTTTGCAGCAATAGGGACCAGCCAGTAACATTGTTTGTGACTATAATGTTACGTACATGAATGTTACCAGGTCTTTAAATTGCTATCCAATAGTCCAAACATTTGGATGTATTAAATCATTTAGTAAATTCTCACATTTGAGGAGCTGCAGCCTGCCAGTAGTTTATATTAGATTAATAACTAATTATTTCAATTTAACCAGTTTTCAGACCAATTCTTTCACTTCTAATCAAGTCATCAGCTTCCCTTTACTCTGTTAGTTTACCTTAAAATAAAAAGAGCAGGGTAACAATAATAATTGGCTCTGATTGGCTCGATCAGCTAGTCTTCAGTGTCCAGCAGAGACAAAATTAGCAACAAAATGACTTTATAAGTGATATTTTCATATCTCAGAGTTACTGGCTAATTAGGAAGCGGTTCTCATTTAGTTATTACAACGGATAAACGGATTGCATATCTGACACGTTGTGGATTGTAGTGGTTTCACAGAATAGTCAACTTGGCAGCTATCAAAATCCCTAGTGGCCACTGTGCATCACTGTAGACTCATCGTGGGTTTAGCTCGATGCTGTATTAAAGCTTGGCACTACCTCAGACTATCCCACATTGTTACTGTCGTCAAAAAGTATCTCCAGCTCAAACAAGCTTGCTGGGTTTGGTGCAATCAGATCGTGGCTTATTTGTAGAGAGCCTCTCTTAGGGTCCCGCCCACATTAGTTAACCCCTTATTGGTTGTATCTGAGACATTTTTGACAAGAATTGACCTTTCGCTAAGATAAATACCATGGCAACGACCGTAATCCAAGATTGAAAACGACAGTTCACAAACCAATGGGTGACGTCACAATGACGATGTCCACTTCTAATTTACAGTCTGTGGTCAGACCGCGGCTGATGCTACACTATGATTGGCTGCTCTGAGTTCGAGGGCAGGACATAGCAAAAGGTCAATTGATCATTGTTATAGAGTAAAAAGATACAATAGTGTCTCCTGCCTTTTCTCGACTCGTGGACTACTGTTTGTGAGTAGTGAATGATAACTGCAGCAGTCTCTAATGCCCTAGTGAGTGGTCCTTTTGGACTGTGACCCTGCTGTCTGTATACACAGGACTGAAGTCCAAAGGCGTTTGTAGTTGAAACTGAATCTCTGTGGTTTGGAGTTTAGTTTGACTTTTAGATATCACACTTACTGTTTACTGAATGCTTTCCTGCTCTATTTGAGCAGTGTTAAGGTACTGTTGACGCACACTAAACATTTCCTACTGCTGCTTCAAATTAAAAGCTTTCTAATATCTAACCTTTTACTGTGTACATTTCATACAGTAACCTCTTATCAAATAGCAATAAAGACAAAGATATAGGCTACTAATTTGCATGAAAACTTTATAACAGTAAATATCACACGACTGGTTGTGTTGCTTTGTTGGTAAGTTTCGGCTTGAAAGTACATCCATTTGTATATGGCATAATGTACTGTTTATCTGTCTGTGAACCTGGCCAGCTCTGATTTCTTGCTTGTGTCTCTGTAGTGTACTCCTGCTCACCGGGACCATGAGTTTCTCCCCTGGTCCGTCCGGGCCCCTCGGGGGCACCAGTATCCAGGAGCAGAGGGACCGCTGGGAGAGGAAACGCAGCCAAACAGCCAGAGAGTTGGTGCTGACAGAACAACGCTACTGCCAACAGCTGGAGCTGGTCACCACTGTATGTACCAGACACGTACCACTCTCCATAACTATGAAGGAATATAGTTGAGAACTCCAAATATACCATTTGAAGTATAATACAACCAATGCTTGAACTTTAGTATTTCATACCAGGTTGGGTCCCAACCAGACTTCCTGTATTTGGAAGTTGTATTAGTTGTTTTGTCCCGTCGTTCTCTCCTCTCCTGCTTTCCTCACCTGTACACTTCCCTCTCCTGGCCTCCTCTCTCCTTTCTCCTCATCTGTCCCTCCCTGAGCTCTCCTGTCCTCTTCAATCCCAATGTTCCATTCATGGCCCCTCTCTGTCTATCAAGGTAAACAATCACGTTGATTTAGGATTCATTATTTGATCTGTCTACGTATTATTCAAATAGGCACAGGGGCATGGGAAACCAATCAGAGTTGGGGGTGCTGAGAGAAAGTCAGTCTATATAATGATGTCATAATAATGCTGCCTAACATTCATCAATTTAGCATTTCTGTGAATGGGTAGGATCATTTATATCTGATAGCAATTAACAACATTTGACACTGATTTTAGAACATTTGAGCATACTTAATAGCAGTAGCAAGCCGATTGGCTGTAGCAGAGCATAGTGGGTGGGCTCGTGTGTACGGTTGGACCATTACTGTATGTTGTGGAGAATGAATCTGCAGAAGCAGCTATTGCTGAGATGTTGGCAGCGAAGGACAGCTGTCTAGTTCAGAAATATTTAAAGTAAATGAATAGCAGTGAGTCTCTGGGTTGTTAACAGGGACTCAGAAAGAGATGTTGCATTGAAATGTAAAGATGTTTTTCAGTGCTGTGAGCACCACAAACTAATAGAGAGCAAACAGCTTGAAGTGATCACAGTTACAGTGATCAACTGCATATATGGACATTTTTGTAGAATACGGTGAATCTATTATTTGACTTTACTCCCATGATACTTTGCCTTGCGACAACCCGACTACTAAAGCCGCGTTTGAAACAGCTGTACTGTAGTTAGAAACTGTCAATAAAATCCAGTAAATAGCAAAGCTGTTTCTTTCATTACTTTATATTAATAAATGTAAAAATGTCAATTAGATGATAATCTGCATAATAAATTAAGACAGAAAAAATGTTCATAATAATTGTTCGCTTATCGTGATCTATTTGACACGACAGACATTATAAGATGTTTTCACTGTAAAAAATAAATTCCGTTGTATTGGGGTGGAGGCAAACATCTCAGATGGATCTCAAAACCAAAACGATCTGTCTTGCTACATACCAATACAGGGAAGAAAATATACATTTCCTCATACATTTGGTGTATTAACCCAAATATTGTTTCCATAATACTGTACATAAAATATGCAGTGAAAAAAGACAGTCTCCGTGTCAAACATTCTCAGAAGCAACATTTCTAACATGGAGACAATACTGTGGAGTATGTTCCACTGCTCCTTAAAGCATCGTACTGTGGCGTACATATGAACAGACTCAAGGTAGCATTCACGGTGCTCCTCCTCCCCGCGGAGAGAACACACTTCTTCACCCACCACTGCAGCCTCATTTCTACGCAATTACTTACCCTCCACCCGTTCACTCCAATTAGGAGTCATTTTAGGCCTAATGCACATTCAATTTGCTAATCCCATTTTCACTTCAAATGACTTGAGACCAGCACAGCTGTCGCTTTATTGTGAGTGTCGCGGTGCGACAACATCCCTCTATACTTGTCCTTGTATGAGCCATGCAGATATACAGTACCATGCTATGTTAACAGTCAGTCTGGACTGTAGGGAAAGAGACTGCTAACCTCTAAGTTGCTGTATATTGGTGAGACATTTGCTCTCTCTCATCAGTGAAAGCATGTCCTTATCATAAAGTATTTCATCATAAGCATATCCAATCAGAGACAAGCTCACTTCTAGCTTATTAATACACATGCTGAGAAATACCATCGTTGTGTCTCCCTCTGCTCTCTTGTTTGTCACAGTACTTTGTGGAGATCTTAAAGGCCAAAGGAACCCTGAAGCAGGAGATTAGAGAAGGCATCTTCAGTTCAATTAAAGCCATTCATTCAGTAAACCAGTAAGTATCCTCTGAATAATTTACAGAATATCTACGGGGTATTGGGATGAGGATTGGTGGTTTGTCTCTTGCTTAAGAATACGGTCTAGATAAACTCTACCAAAGCATAGCCCTTATCTTCACCATTAACAGGAGTCAATGATATTGTGTTGGTGGATACAATAATGCATATTATCTTTAATTACGCCAAGCGATATCACAAGTGAAGGGCATTATTGTGACCATAAAAAGTCCTGACTGCTTGTTGCCTAGCTGAGCTGCTGCTGAAGGTCTCAGAGGGCAGCGTGGCCAAATGGAGGTCAGAGATGGTGGGAGCTGATCTCACCACCATAGCTAGGCCTCACATTGATCTTGCTGTCACAGCACTGTGAAACTAAAATCTCCAAGCTCTACTTGAAAGACTTCAAAAAGTTTGCTTATATACATAATTGATAGATGTTTGAAGTTGGTACATGTGTACACGCTAAGGCACTGGACTCAGCTACGGTAACCTGTAGAAAAACAAGGCTCATGATGGATTTTTGAAAGTTGATATCAAACTGATATTTTTTGTTTCATGCTGGTAAGATTGAAGCATTGATCCTTTCTCAGATACGATTTAGTATCTTCACTGGATTTGAGTGTTGCTCATTCAGAAACAGCCTCTGAAGTGTTTTTACCAACTCTTAAGGGGCTGTTGCATTTATTCACCTACAAATGATCTGTACACACTCTGCACTGCTGTTTACCGCTACAGTATAAAGATACTTCAAACACACTGTCACACACGCAAACACTAAATACTTCAAAAAATAGTCGTTATATAATTAATGTCAAATGTATGACATGTATATATAGCAGCGTATCCTCACACGGCTTGTATGATATCCTACGAAAAGTTACTCCAACACGTGTTGATATCTGCTCGTTACATGAATACAATCTTTTTGAAAATAAATGTCTGTCTTCACAGGAAACTCAGTTAGGGTTAGGCAACAAAACTACTCAGTTAGGTTTAGGACAAGATCGTAGTTTGGGTTAAAATAACCACAGAAGTGCCCTCACTGAAGTACGCAAGTTATGTTACAACGTTCAAACAAACCTTGCTGTTTGGTGAACCCATCCACCGCTACTCCCGCCCGCCCTGTGTGTGTGTGTTATTAAGCGGTCTTTATATGTCCTCATTCTAGATTACGTAGATAACATACTAAACATTTTGTAGGATATCTACAAATTACGGGACATCTTTTTTCGTAGGTTTAGCTACGAGAATTGGTCGAGAGCAGCCTGACATTTGTTACCCGCATCTTTGCATGTCTCCTTCAAAATGTCCCGATGGTGTGTGATTCTTTAAATTAGGACTCACAGCGAACATCTTATCTATTTGGTGCTTTTGACTGGAAACCCCCAGTACATTGGCATTTAAAATTATTATTTTAAAAGCACTAATTACAAAACATAAAACAAATATATGAAGTTAATGGGCCAAAATTGATTGACAAAGTCACGAAAAATTCAATTGATGGAATAAATCTCCTTTGAGATATGACAAAAAGTATACCTCCCTCACTAACAAAAGAAAACAATAGTATACCTCTGTGGTCTGCAGGGACCCCACCTGGTAGGATGAGAAGAGTTTGCTGCACTTGCAGGGCCCATAACTTATATTTAAACGATCGCACATTTTAGTTCTAAAAACATCATCCCAGATACTTTGTCCCGACGGGAGGTCAACTTAAACCCTGATACAGCATCTCCGTATTTGTATGATAGAAAGAGGAATGTCTGTTCTGACAGTATTGATCATCATTGATTCATGATACCTTCGGTATTTCTAAATACCGTTGTATACCATAATGCCTCGATACCGCCCAAGCCTCCTGCACAGCTTGACAAAGTGCGGAGTGCGTAGTTTGATCGGGAGTTCCATTTCCTCACTAAATAATGAGTGGTGTGGCTTCTCCTCAGGCTCTCATCCCCCGCACACTGTTGAGAGTGCTACAATGAAGATTGAAGTATGAATTACACAGTCTGATGTATTGAATAAATGGTTCCGCAGTTCCCATACATCTTCATTATGAGCCCCTTATTGAATCAATGGTTGAAACATAATGGAAAGCACTCCGTTTAAGAAATGGTCCTTGGAGAGACGGTGTGTTAGTGCTAGACTGATCCACCACTGCTCCGTGATTGATTATAGATTTCCCCATATTCTTTTTGCTTTTTTTCACTCTGACATTTGGTATACAGTGAATATGTGTGTGACAGTGCCAAGGCAAACTGATAATAACAGTGAGGATGATTCGCTGTCATTGATGGATGTGTGGGTGACTTTCTC
Organism: Pholis gunnellus; assembly: GCF_910591455.1. Taxonomy (NCBI): domain Eukaryota; kingdom Metazoa; phylum Chordata; class Actinopteri; order Perciformes; family Pholidae; genus Pholis; species Pholis gunnellus. The sequence goes on from NC_136549.1 coordinate 1,391,281, forward strand.
CTTCATCTGACACACATGAAACATCAAGTACTACATACTGTAAGTCTGAAAGCATTAAACAGGCAAGCTATAACCAAGGGGCATGTTGTAAAGGGCTTGCTGCTGCGTCTATCAGCAAGTGCACTGCATGGGTATCAAACCTACCAAAACACATTCTTCTAGTAGTGGCCCAGTTGTGTCCATAACAGTATCAAATATCTGGTCAGGTTCACAGTGGTCACACATTTTTTGATTAAATAGTTGCCAATTTTAGCCTTTTTTATTCAGGCCAGGTTCGTGTAAGCCTGCTTGTGTTTAGACAACATTTAACATTTGTGATCTTTGGCATCTTTTCGTGAATATGAATACTGTCACTGGTACCCAGCCCTGAACCCACTAAACAAGATATATCACACAGGAGTGTTTAGAGCTAGGTTTGCAGCTTGCCACATTACTTAAAGCTACGGTAGTCTTCTTGGTGGAAACATATTTTTTATATTTGATGAGATTCTCATTACATCCCATCAGCAATCAATAATTCAAATGCTCTTAAAAAAAAAGGATTCAAAAAACATGTTGGGACTATTATAAGATTGAAATGATTGGATGGGCTAACTGCCTGTTTACCTACCTGTTAGCTTGCCTAGTTGTGCGCACTCTGCCCGTGCACTCATTGCACATCACCGGGGTCTTCCACAAGCTGCTAGCTCAACAAATATGAGTACCAACAGTAGCCATATTTGTCATTTACGTCTAGATTTAGCGTCTTTTGGAGCTAGCGCTGCTAGCTACTTTCATTGGAAAAGAGTTGGCAACACTGGGCTGGGATTTTCAGTTGGGTAATTTTTAAAATCTAACATTCACACACAGGATCAATTTGGGTTTAAGTTTCTTGCCCAAGGACACATCAACATGTGACTAGCGGAGCCGGGGATCAAACCACCGATCTTCTGATTGAAAGACGACCCGTTCTACACGAGCCACAGTCGCCCCTTGTAGTAGTAATTGACTTGAGTAGCGTTAGAGATCACAATTTAAGATTCATTAGCTACATTACACAGTTACTAATCCCACTAATGCTCAGTTACTTTATACTACTTTGGCCTCCATGTTCACTTTCTGGAAGGGTTGACAGTGTTTCCCCTACCATTATATTAGGGGGGGCGCGGAGTTCCGTCCAAATGTGCACACGCACACACACACAGACACGTGCACGCACACAGAGGTGAGCACACACCCACCAGCAGACAGAGCAAGCGTCGGAAAATATGTTTCGTCAACCACATGAAAAACGGGCTGCAAGGAGACCATCTTGCAACCTGCATGCAGAGCTCGATGAATGGGCCAGACGTTTCTGACTTCCCACATCAAGAGGCTCTGGAAATGTTCTTCCAGAAGCCCAGAAACATACACTGCAGTGACAAAAGCTGCACACTTTGTGGATGATTGTCATAAAAACAAATGTTCCGATGTTTAGATCACTGTACAGTTCAAATAATTGTTCAGTTGTTATATTGACAGCTGTCATCAAAAGAAACCCATGAACACCATGATTCCTTTAAGTGTTTGTGTCGGTGTCCGCCCCCCCAAAGCTGTAAACCTAGGGGAAACACTGTAGTTGATATCAGTTCGGACCATGTGCATTCAATAGTCAGACATGTTGGCTTTGGTGCAACTTGTGTGGTTTAAGTTATGAGTTGCTAACCAGCTTCCTAATCTCATTCATTCTACCTTTTAAAAGTGCATCACAAACGGTCTATTTGGCATTATCTCTATGGCACTGCTAGTATTTGCTGCCCAGTTCGGGGAACTATTAGGAGGCTCCACAATCTGCCATTGCTATTAAAAAAAAAAAAGGTCCATTGAAGTGAATGGAGATGGCGAAACACTCATTATATGGCTCATGTTAGCGCAGTCTTGGAAAGGGAGGAGCATAGACTGTATAGAAGAAGTGGACGTAGTCATCGTGACGTCACCCATTAGTTCATGGACTGCCGTTATGAGTTCGCCGTCGCCATGTTGTTTTCCTTGCATCCAATGAACAGAAGTTACCATATTTGTAATGAGAAGGAGTGACGTAAAGATTCCGTATACAGCTCTTGTAGCAGTACCTGTCAATCAGTGTAGCCCCGCCTATGGTCTGTTTGACTCTAAATGGACCATCATTTACTAAATGAACATCATGCTGTATTGAAGAAGACTTGAAACTAGAGATTGAGACCATAAACTCATGTTTACAATGTTTACTGAGGTAATAAATCAAGAGAGAAGTAGTCATTTTCTCATAGACTCCTATACAACCAGAGGAGTCGCCCCCTGGTGGACATTAGAGAGAATGCAGCTTTAAGACACTTCCTCATTGGCTTCACTCAGCAGAACAGGAGGTTGCCACCTGGAGCGAGGGGTATTCAGTTGATTGCAATCTGCAACCTCACCGCTAGATGTCACTAAATCCTACACCATGTCAACATTCCTGGACTTGCACATAGAATGACATCCTCCGGTGAACTACAGTTAAGGGAAAAAATCTTCTATGATCCATTCCAATCGAAATCCAATAGAAATGTGTTTATAAAGTCACATATACTGTTCTGCTAATTGTCAGCTAATCAGATGCTCGCTGTTGTAAAACAAATCAAAACACTATGATATAGAAAGGAGTCAATATGAAACGGCACACATATAGAAAGCAAAAGCTCACGTTTGATTCCAGTTGGATGCTGGATGTTGTGTAGATCTGAAGAATCCCAGCCTTGCTAGTGAATCTGCATCCTCAGAGAAACACTAAGAGAAATATATTCACAAGAAGATTGTTTTGCAGCTGGGCACTGATTCCTTAGATGATTTGTTGATCCTCACAATGCAGCAAGAAAGCACTTGAATGGCAGAAAGCTTCGGCGTCAGATCTGCGTGGCCTAATGGCTCTCTGATAATAAATACAAGTGTGTCAGTGTGTGCAGAGCGGAGGTATATCCATCGTTATTTACTTAACTCCAGAGTACAGCGGGAATATAGCTGTAGCAACCAATTCTGCCGTCATTAAGCTTTGTGGAGTTACATAAGAAAAAGGAGATGTGAATATATTGATGCGCCATGCCAGTCATTCTGCTTCTGACTGTTTATGGAGAACAGCGAGCAGGCAGCAGGAGGAGCAACCCAATTATCCCTCAGCTGCTAACATGACAAACAGGAACTGTGTGTGTGTGTGTGTGTGTGTGTGTGTGTGTGTGTGTGTGTGTGTGTGTGTGTGTGTGTGTGTGTGTGTGTGTGTGTGTGTGTGTGTGTGTGTGTGTGTGTGTGTGTGAGTAGATGTAGTGTGAGAGGTACACCAGAGACGCGAGTCATCACAGCATGAGTCAACAGTTCACGTAGAGCGACGAAATGCTACGTTATAGCTTTGTTGTCTCATCAGGGATTCGCGGTTCTGTTTATTTATTTCATTAAGCAGTCATTTATGTTTCGCGGATGCTCACACTGTCCGAACAATTAGTATTCCTCTGTTGAAGACCCCCCCACCCCTCCCTCAAATGAAGGCGCCTTGGCCCGAATTGTTTGGTCGAGGTTGTATCCGCCCCAGATGTCGCCACTGCTCGGAATTAATGTGGATTAACGTGAAACGCACAGAATGCTAATGTTATCTCCGTCTTGCTGCTGATGGCCAGACAATTTAATTGCTGTGGAGAAAAAAAAGAAAGTATAAAAATGTAATTTCATATTTATCATAATAGCCTCTGGCAGTGAGAAGGGGGGAGAAAAAAGAAACGGAAACACAGTTTTTCCCGCCCTTTGCCCTCGTTAGAACTCTCTCGGCTGCTCCTGCGTCTCCTGATTATGAACAGAGGCTACCTTGGCGCACAACTTCATTAAAATCTATTTAAATCAACTTCAACGGCGAACTGCTCCTTCTTGCAGCATATACGAACAGAAGTCTCTGGGAACATCATTAGAGCGTAGGAGTGTGTGTGTGTGTGTGTGTGTGTGTGTGGGGTACTTCCTCTAAGTTTGGATAACAAGCTCCTTCACAAGTGTCAACACCCCCAACCAATTGCGTCCGTGTTACTGTAATGTGCCTGACAGGCTGAACGACTCTTTGCCTCTGCCTTGATCCAGTTGTTTTCCTCCCCGAGTTGGGCTGGTGTGTTCGCACTACAAAGTGGCCCTGGTTGCCCTGAAGGTAGACCCACCGTCTTGGTCCCGGTAAATATGTCACCCACGGGGAGAGGCCTTCAGATGACGCCACAGCACCTCGCCCCACTTAAACCCCCCCATTAACGGGGAAGCGATCCTCTGAACTTTGCTCAGCCTCCGCACTTCCCTCTAAACGTGTGTCTTTGCCGAGAAATGATGCCTCAGATGTGATGGCGCCTTATTTGAGCTCCTTCTCTCCACTGATGCAGAGCAGCGGTGCAGTGTCAGGCAGTAATGCGCGCTAACTCAAAGTCCAATGTGGTTTGACTGGAGGCTAAAAGCTCACTGGGGGGGCACTTTGAAATGAATGTGTCAGAGATCTGTCATGCACAACAAATATGCCGCACATATTGAAGTAGTTCCTTCTGCAATGTCCTGTGTAGGAGTTAAGGATGTTGTTGTGAATTGGTAATGAGTGCCTGCTTGTTTGCATGCTCTAAAAATGGTCGACAGCGACTTATAGTGGCGAGGTCAGTGTGTCATACACATGTGTGGTGTATTTGATAATAACTGACTAATCTATTTGACAATTTATAGTTGAAGCTATTTTTCATTTAAAATTGGCAGCCTCTCAAATATGGAGATTTCCTTCTTTTCTCTGTTTATCATATTAAACCGAATAGCTCTGGTTTTGTACTGACAAAACAAGACATTTGTCCCTTGCGCCTCACTAGAGACATTTTGGCTTTTTTAATTTTCCAATCATTTTGGCTGTGTTAATGCCAATGGCATACATTTCATTGATGTTGGATCACAGGGCCATTACAGTACAACATCCTGTATTCTATTGCTTCAAGATGATACTTTTTACTTTTATTTTCCACCACGTTGAGCTATTTTCCTGGTTTCCTGAACAAAAAACAAAACATAAAAAATCTATGTTGTTGCTAAACACAAACATATCTCAGACTGTGAAAAAATGAAATAAAATCCGTAGCATCAAATATACAGGAAATATTGTTTTAATCTTCCTCATAAAAAAAGAAGTGGCATTATGTAAATTAACCGTCATTTAAAGGGTTAACTTTCTGAAAATGAATGAATATTTGGTAATGATGATCCAAACTTGATTGGTGAAAGATTTAACCTCCTGAAAGAGGAAAGTATATTGATAATTTAATGGCAGTTTTTTTGCAGACATTTTCATCCTAAGACATCACAGCAACGTTTAAAAGGAAGCTTTTTATAGACCAAACTATTAATGATTTATCTAGAAAATAATTGGCAGATTAATCAATAATATAAATTAGAGTTGCAGCCCTAATTACAATTGAGTTATTTTTGGTAAATTAAACTTCAGGACTATGGCCTCCTTGATGAACTACATGCTGAGTTTCCAGATGCCATTTCAGCCGGCTAAAACCTTTCATCTCCGACAGCTTGTTAACATAAGACCATTTGCATGGCCATCTCCAGATTTGCACTCTTTCAAATAGCAATTTTTTATTAAAAAGTATTTTTGTAATTGACTATATCTAATGTGGTGCTGTTTTTGCAGATCTCTGCTGGTCCATCTGGAGAATGGCTACTTCGGCCGAGGCTTTGACCAGATGTGTCCACATCTGCACCACTACAACACCTATATGGACAACATCTACAATAGCAGCAGAGTGCTCGGGGTAGGAACACAGTATTTCCACGTGGTTATCACACCTCTGCATCAAACTCTCGTAGCACCAATGAGCCCTTCACAAGGTGTTATTACATGATGTGATTAAGCCATACTTAATACACAGACATGAGATTGACGTCAATGTTTTTCATCTCAATATCAGAAGAAATCAAATTAGCCTGTCCCCCAAATTGTTGGACTATAAATATTGTATTTTCTTTAAATATTGTAAAATGACACCCTCACATGAATCCCATCCTGATACTGTCGACTTATCTGAACAGTGACAATGATGCCGGTGCAGCGGTACAGAGGCGTTTATTGGAGCGACCAGCAGCAATGTCCTGTTGCTAGCTTTGCACCACAGCGGCAAAAATAATGTCTTAATTAAGGAGGAGGTTTCTGCAAAACATTGACTAATTGCATTGATCCTCCTGCAGATTGACATCCATTATAATTGAGTGAACAGGGACGCGTGTTGTGGTGACAGGTGTGCTGGTTTACTCAGCTAACTGGTGATCAGTCTTCCAATGAGAGTAACCTTTGACCCACATTAGCCTGATTATGTTTCCCAATCAGATTACATAGATGTACTGAAGATGCATTCTGAAAATATGGAAGCAATATTTGTGACCATCATGCAATGTCATATGCAAATATAGGGCTGCGTAATAATTCAGTTTTATTTTTAATGGACTTTCACTGGAATTGTACTGCGATGATATGATCTTTTCATGCAATTATAAACTAACAATACTTCTGGTTTTTGTTTTACACCCATGAAGAGTTTGGTCTCACGTAGTGTAACAGTGGAGCACAGTTTATTGCATTGAAATTTGTGTCTCTTACATCGGAATGTACACAGCACAACTTAGTGAAACACAGCCTCTGCATTTAACCCATCCTAAGCATTGAGGAGCAGTGGGCTGAAGTGCCTGGAGAGCAACTTGGGATTCAGTGTCTCGCTCAGGGACTCTTGGACATATAGACAGGAGGAGCCGGGGATCAAATTGCCGACCTTGTCATTAAAGTAGTGGTGTTAATAAACGTTAACTGACAATAAGAATTTTGACCGATTTAATTCTATCAGTTAAAGAAATATTAATAACTGAGCTGAAGTCGGAGGAGCAGTTTGTCACTAAAATGAGAATAGGTCCATCTTAAAGGGAAAATCCAACCCCTTTTATGTAGATGTCCAATCAGTGCTCATGGTAAATGTAGTCCAAAGAAGAAATTAATTCCCAATGTGTGATCTATTGACCAAGAAAGACGATCTCTCCTGCTATGGAGCCGTGCCGGCTGTAGCTATTTATACCAGGATGCATTGCGGTCAAGCTGCTATTTCGCTACGGCTGATGACTAAACAAAATAGTCACGAAACTAAAATATTTGTAAACCGAACCTTTTCAACTTAACTTTCTCTTTTCCACAGAATTTAGACAGGGTTAATGGCCTTGTTGCCTCATCGTAAGACACACTTTATTCAAACTAGACAGAAACTAAATAAAACTAAACCAAACTCATCTTGGTTAGTCTGCACATGTACGAACTAGTCCAGGGGTCGGCAACCTTTACTATCCAAAGAGCCATTTTGCCCTATTTTTCACCAAATAAAATGTGTCTGGAGCCGCAAAAGCTATTCGATGTCACAGCTTATAAAGTTTTATACATAGTTATAATATATATACAAAAACTATAGTTTGTTATATTTATGAAATTATAGAACAAGAATAAAGACAATTCTGCAGGTTTCACGATCTTTAATTAAACACACTTTACTAACACAAAACAGAAAATCTAGCTCAGTCCAGAGCTCCATCACAAAACTACACAAACTAAAGTATTTCAGCCGGGCCGCTAGCTAACTTAATTCTCTCCCCCCTGGAGATGTTAGGGAGGAGCGACCCTACTCCTCCCTCAGCATGCTCTCCACATGTTCTCCCTTGATCAGCTGTCCTGCTTCACCTTTATTCATCTCCCTGATGAGGAGATCAGCTTCAGGTGTGTCTCCTCCCACACCTGATCCCAGTGCTCTCCTGAAGGAGTGGGTGGAGCCCTCTGGCTGGAATGTACACGCCTCCAATTACCCTGGACCATAGGTCCTTACACATTATTTATAATTTTGTTTTGGCAAAACTTGAAATTCACTTGTTTGTAGGAGATTTGTTCACAGCAATATAAAATAGATATTAGAGGGAATTATGAGCTGGTGAACTGTTCTTGTTTTCAACTCACCGGTATCTGATATTGCATGTTCAAGTGCAGCAATACCTTTGTAAGAGCATGAGTCTACATGTCCAGTAGCTGTGTGGTTCAATACTCAGAGATATCATGGTGACTGTATCACGTGCTGTCTTTCGGGGTTGCCAATGTACAAAATGCAGCGCCGTAACATTTGAGTTTCTACTCACAGTTGGCAACCTTCAACTCTAAATGTAAACCGTCAGCTCTCTCAAGTGTCTGATTTACACCCCACCCCACTCTGTCACTACTACACAGCTTCAACCTGATAAGTGATTCCTCTCACATTGTCTCCATCATTCTACTTACTGCCACCTGTCTGCTAACCATGTCCAACTCTAGCTGCCACAGGCATAATGACCAGCTAAACAGCTGTATGTGAGCAACACACAGCTGGCATCTAAAGTCAAGTGGCATACACTGATGTTTTTAAAGCCATGAAACCGGGTAGAGCTCTCCTCGGGTCTGTTTAAACACAGCAGCAGATGTTTATTTTGATGATTTATGGGAATGACGAGATAAGTCTTTTTGACATCTGAATGCTGACATATACTCACGCCGACATGATGTGCAAATGCATATTTAATAACATCTACATCTCTCCCCTTCCCCCCCACCTTAATATGCTGGCAAATCCAGCATATTGAATGACAACAAATGATTTGGGGTCTTGTCAGGTACAGTGTGCATCGAGAAAGTGACAGGAGATTCAGGGGTCGTAGCTTGGGACATGTCCACCACTGGTTGACAAGCTGCATGCAGAAAGCACATAATGGATAGCTCACAGTGAATGAGCTCCTGAGCACGAGACACATGTACTCAGTTCATTAGCATGTTATGTTCTAGTTGATTAGTTGCTAGTCAGAGAGTGTCATAAAACAAGGTGTAGTGGTGATGTGTAGTGTGGACAGGACACTTTCTATTGGTCTGTTGTAGTCAAAAGCATACCAAGCATTGGGCTGTACAAAATATATTGAATTGAAAAGGGGAAAATGCTAACTAAAGCTGTGTTTGGATGGGATTTCAAGAACAACCGAACTGCACCTCAGAAAATGTCACTTTGCCAAGCACAAAGCTGCATCTTGTAAATGTGGTTTTATGGACCTGAGAATAACTTCACAACGATTTGTCTTTGTCTTAGATCCAGCTAAAGAAAAACAAGCCCTTCAGACGCTTTAAGAAGCTACAGGAAGCCCGACCAGAGTTCCACAACCATAAGCTGGAGGATTTACTCCAACTTCCCGTTCAGCGGATCGATCAGTAAGATTCCAGTTTTCTGTTTAAATGAAAAGGCCAGAGGTTACATCAGAATCAGAATCAGAACCATTTATTGCCAAGGTATGTTGCACAGGAATTTGACATGACGGGTGGTGCATGACAAACAATCAACACAGTGCAAAAAGTAGAAACATATTAAAATTTAAAGTAAAGTATAAAGTGAAATATAAAATAAAGTGCACAAACGAACAGATAATAGGACTATAAACAAGTGAGATGTACAGTAAGTGTACAAAAAATGTAAAATTGTCAAGTGTATTTAAGTAAGCAAGCTAGAGGGGATGTGCAGGGCAGTGACCGGTAGGAAATTGTCCTGGGGATGACGGAGTCAGTGGGGGTCCCGGGCTTTGTTAATGAGCCCAACTGAAGACAGGAAAAAACTGTTGATGTGGCGTGAGGTCTTGGTCCTGATGGACCTCAGCCTCCTGCTAGATGGAAGGGGCTCGAAGAGTTTATGTCCAGGCTGAGAGGGGTCGGCTACAATCTTTCTTTCTCGCTTTAGGGACCTTGAAGTGAACAAGTCCTGCAGGGACGGCAGATTGCAGCCAATCACCCTCTCAGCAGAGCAAATGGTACGCTCCAGACGGTGATGGAGGAGCAGAGGATGGACTCAATGATGGCTGTGTAGAAGTGCACCATCATTGTCTTTGGCAGGTTGAATTTCTTCAGCTGCCTCAGGAAGTACATCCTCTGCTGAGCCTTCTTGGTGATGGAGCTGATGTTCAGCTCCCACTTGAGGTCCTGGGTTATCATGGAGCCCAGGAAATGGAAGGATTCCACAGCAGCGGTTCCCAAACTTTTTAGGCCACGCACCCCCTTGTACATCCCGACCGGTTTCACGCACCCCCAATCCCCCACACCTTAAAAACAAAAAAAGCAGCAGAGCCTATTTATAGCGCATAAAAATCAGACCAATGAGAGAACAGTTTGCTCGCGGGTGGCGTTTGTTTACCAGATTTAGTCCGCTGTTAAATGTTGCAGTGTGAACACAAACCGAACAAAGGGGCAACTGCAACATTGTATCATATTAATCCCTGAATCGGAACAAAGCAAACGAACTACAGGTGTGAAAACGCCCTGAAACACTGCAACAAAGTTTCAATACAGTTCAGCTACACAAGACGTCACTTTAAAGAGAAATAAGGATGGCGAGGACTGGCACAGGCTCAGAGGCAGATTGCATCACATTTAATTTACAATTAACCAAACATAGCGGCTACATTGGAAGCTAGCCAGCACACACCTTCAGCGATTGTGTGAGGTAGCCCCTTTCTTCTGTAACTGAGCAGATATGAAGCCCGTAGTGCGTTTTTTGTAGACCCAACACATGAATGAGACTGCAGTTGTTTTTGGCTGTTTTGTAACTCCTCCAATTTCGATATAAAAGTGTAAGGGGCTTTCGACTTGCACTGGCATGCTTGGTGTTCTGGTGCGACGTAAATAAGAGGGCTTCAGACCGCTGTTAGCCAGAACCTCACTGCACACCACGCACTGTGGCTTTGGGCAATCATTGCCAAGCCAAGTGAAGCCAGACCAGATCATCTTCATCATGTTTCCTCTTTTTTTCCCCAGTCTGATGCTCACTCTTGTTTCCTCTTTTTTCACCTTGACTCCGCGATGGGCCGATGTGCTCCCGATTTGTCTGTGCTATCCCTTCCTCCTTTTCGGTCTCCTCCGTCTCTCCCCAACGCACCTCTCCGTTTCTCTCGCCTCCGATTCCTCCCTCTCTCTCTGTCCCGCTCCTCTTTTATGACTGATAGCTTCAGATGTCCCACCTGACAGTTTCCCCGATTTCAGCCAGTTTAGCATATTTGCATGAATGTTGCTGAATGAATGAAGTTAGCTGTTAGCTGACGTTAGCTACACAAGCTAGGCTAGCTAGTGGGTACGTAAAAGACAGTCTGGCGGCAGGAGCTGAAGTGCATTTATGTATTAAATTGTGCGTTTTTAATTTTAAATTTAAATCTTACTAAGGGAATCTTTATAATTCATGTTTTTATTTTGTGAAAAATCCCACTTACATTTTTTTAAATGATATTTAATATGAATTATTACAATATTAGACCACCATTACATTTTTCCTCTCGCGCACCCCCAGGGGTAAGTGCACCACACTTTGGGAATCCCTGCTCCACAGCATCGACGGGGGAGTCTCACAGGTATGGCTGCATTCTTCCGGAAGTCCACAACCATCTTCACTGTCTTTAGAGCGTTGAGCTCTAGGTTGTTCTGACCCCACCAGGTCACCAGATGGTCAATCTCCCACCTGTAGATGGACTCATCCCCACCAGAGATGAGTCCAATGAGGGTGGTGTCATCTGCAAACTTCAGGCGCTTGACTGGAGGTTCAACTACATTTGTTTTTCTATACGAGTTATAAGTTTCTAAGTTATTGGTTTAGGTTGATATGACTTCAAGGTTGGGGAGGTCACATTGGAGAAACCAGCAAGTAAATCAGTAACAGTGCCGTTAATGCAAACAGGAAGAGATCAGAAGACTGTAAACCCTTTCCAGTTGCAGCATTATGAAAAATGTGGGAAGGAAGCCAGTAGGGACGAATTATATCGTGCCTCAGAGGATATGACACATCAATACAACTCATCACTGTTATTTCTATAAAGCTCATAAAACCTCAGAGGAACAACTGGGCTCACACATGTTTCCAGCATTTGTCACAAAGCGAGTGTTTGTGGAGGTTCTATGGTGGTGCTGTTCCACCATCAAGAGGACTGCTGGAGATGGGTCACAGATTTCACACTTGACTCCTGTTTTTGCTGTTTCGTTGTTTTCTTCTCACAAGTCACCAGCTGCACTGGACAATGTATAGTCTCTGTGACAGATGTAATTATTATTATTTGATGTAGCTCCCATTTAAGTACTCAGACTGTCCAGAAACTGTCAAAGTCTCTTTTGTTAAGCATGAGTTTTTGTTGGCTGTAATTTCATGCGGTCTTGATCTTGCTTGTTAATTAGCGGAATGGAGAGAAATGGGCTGAAACGTGCTTTCCAATGCGGCAGATATCTGACAGTGGTTTATCAAGCTGCTTGGTTTCTATCTTAATTAGGCCCCTCTCATGTTTTCATCCCTCCAGATGTACAGCTGAGCACCCTAAATGTTCCGTCGATCCATCGGGGTAGAAAGAAGTTGTCTCTGAGATGAACTGACCCTTCACCTTAACATCTGAGACACTTTGCTGTATATCTCATGTATGTTTACTTTCTCCTCTATAACAAAGGACCGCCTCCCTTTAGTGCCTCACTGTACCTACGCTTCACGGATAACGGGGAACTCCGAAATGCAGTATTCCAAGCTTTGTAAAATGATTGGGACGCACCAATTCAACCTTTCCTAGCCCGATACAATTCATCATGTAAGGTAGTGATGTCACAAGAACTGATACTTTAAGACCAAGTTAATGTTACATTTCTGAAAACGTGATAGTACTTGTTTTTCTACAGCACCTCTGATACCATAAGTACACGGGCAGGACTCCAGAGTAACGGTGTCTAAAATCCGTAAGAACACAGTAAACTCACTATCAACGCTTCCAGTTGTCGCACCCAATTTTCCCTCTAATGCTAAATTGTGAATATTCGCAAGAGGAAACCTAGGTAACATTAGCCATTAGCAGCTGGTGGGCAGCACAGTCTTCCTGTCAATATAGCTTATGAATAATATCACAATATTTTTAAGCTTTGCCCGAACAAACGGTTGTATATACAGTATATGTATGTATATACATATAGACATATACAGTATATGTTTATATAAAATAAGATGGAACTTTATTGATCCCGAAGGAAAGTCTGATGCCAGTGTCATTAAAGATTACAACAGAAGAATAGCAAATAACAATAGAATAAAATATGAACATATATAACCAATAGAATAACAATTATTAAGTGTAAAAGAAATAATACTGACACCATTGCAAAGTAGAACACAATAGCAATAAGAGGAAGGGAAAGAAATTCAACTGAAATAGAAAAAGTAAAACACAACGAGTTACAAGAGTAAAAATACAAAGTGTATAATAAATAATACTAACATCAGTGCTTATTAGAGACTAAAAAAAGAAGATAATATTGAGCATGATATTGAGATAGATACTGTCAATGATATTGAAAAAGTAGTAGAAAGTTATATTGCACATAGAATAATGAAAATAATATTGCACATGAAATTGAAATGCACGATGCTGACAAAAGTAATATATTGTCTCTAAAGTAACATCACTGTTTGATTTAACCCATCGATGTTCATGAGCAGTGAGTACATTTGATATATTACTCACCCTCTCTGGGTCATTGAAAATGTCTTTGAAATATTTTGGACAAGAGTGGGAGGCCTGTTTACTTTTGATGCAACCAATAGGGGAAATGAGAGTACCCTCGTTCTCTCACATGAGCATGCTGACCACCGCTGTATCCGTGTCTGACACATAATCAGTGGGCCTCATTCTCTCAGCTCAGCCCTCTCTCGCTCTGTCTCTCTCTTCACACTTCCCATCATCATCATTGATTCGTCTGTCGTTCTCAGTAAAACTCGAGGGATGTGTCTTAATTGTATGATGATTTTAAGTGGCACGGCCAGATAATCATCCTCGGCTGGTGCCTTACCTTGCTCCGGCTCCGTGGCTGGGAATAGCGGGGGAAACTGTTGTCACTTATCGCCATTCAAGGATGATGGATGGCGAGCAGGGCCCGGAGTGTGTATACTTATGTTGCTGCTGGGGGAGGAATAAAATCATTGCCTTTATTAAGTGGCATTCACTGGAGCAGGCTGGAGCGCTCGTCGGCGTCCTCCCCACTGAGATCACCATTATGACAGTGATGGGGTCTCCAGCTGATTGTGGCAGTGAATAGCAGCGCTTTCTGCCTGTATTGGCCGTGTTTGTGTCGATAATAGAGATGACGCTCTCATGGAGATGGCGGCGCTCGGAGGCCTTGGGATATATTCGCTCTAAGCTGAGCACCATTAAGTATAACAAGGGAATGGCCCAGTGGTCGGCCCACTGTAGAGACTGAGCATGCTCCATGTAAAGGCCGTACAGCTCCAAAGGTCTTGGGGGTCATTGTCATACTTGCTAAGCATTGAGAAGTGTGTAGCTGCACTGGCCATGCTTGATTTAGTCTTTCAATTGTCAAGGTGGGATTTCAAATTGACTGCTTTGTGTGCTCAGGTAGTTCCAACATCTCCAGCAGCTGAACACAGTGAGGTTCTCCAACACAAGGTCACAGCATTGATTAATTTCTTTTGAAATAATTCTGAAAATCCGAGCCTTACTTCGCGCTCTTCTCTGCGGTCTGAGTGCCGAGTTGTATTTCCGTTCATAATTTGCGTTGCATTGTCTGCGTGTCAATTGACCCTGTGGTTCACTGCCGAGTTTGAAGTGAGGCTCGCAATGAAACAAAGTGCCTCGATTATGGTGAGAGACGGGGTTTTGTTGTGAATCATTAGTTGATTCTTTTGACCCTGAACACTTCATAGCTGAGAAGAGAAGTTCAAGATTTGGATGACTGAATATGAGCTCCTCATAACCAAACTTTAACCATTCCTATTTGTAACTAAATCAGTGTAAATAAATCGCTTTTAATTATGAGCTGAAGCTTTTGACACATTTCTTTAATTGTCACGTCATGTGTCTCATGTTGTACCTTGTAAGTGTTTGCTCCTTTGATTATCACCTGTAATGTGAAAGCATCAGATTTGAGCAAAAAGATATATTAAGTGGATTTATTAAGGAGAACTCAATAGCGCGCTCACTCTTTGTTTTATTGACCGAGACATGAGTCCATACAGCGTTCTAGAACTACCTCTGTCAGAAGGATGACACTGACCCAGGAACTGAGGTTAATCCTCCTTTAGGGACTGCTTCAAAAGTTACTCAATACTCACTACTGTTATTTGTTTGGCAGAAGACATCATTTTAAAAAAGCCACAGTTTTTTCATGGAAAAGGTAACCTCGGCTAAGTCAAACAAATTGTAGCTTTACAAACGCATGTGTGTGGTTTCCGAGTGATCATTCTAGATGAAGACGTGTGAGAGGTAGCGTTCCACACCCCAACAGCAGAGGAGGCAGTTCCAGTGTCTTCAATAGCAGGGAGATGTTGGCTGTGACTCAGAGGGTGGAGCAGGGGTTCGATCTCTAGCCGCTCCTTCCACATGTCAAAGTGTCTTTAGGCAAGACACCTTGAACGGTAGCTCACTGCCATCGGTGTGTTGGGGAATGTGTGAATGAGAAGTAAATTGTAAAGCGATTTCTCCTACTGAGGTTGGAAATCGCTTTACAAGTACCGTCTATTTCCAACCGCGAAATATCATGCTGCTCTGCCCTCTTTTTCCATCATCCTTCTCTATTTTGGTAACACTTACCAGTTACCTGAGTTTTTTGAGTCAAGACTTGCTTTTTAAAAGGTTTATCACCTGGCATCCTGTATTCCTGGGCTGTTCTGTGAACCTCAAGTCAGAGGCTTGTTGACTGATGATTGCAGTCATTAAGGTGTGTGAGGCAGACCTAATTAATTCCATCCAATATTAACTAAAAACTCTGACTCTCACACGGATTTAAGTCGACTCTTTGCAGCAGCACACAGTAAAAAAGAAGCTGCAGTCACTCTGGCAGTTTGACTGAGAAGTGTTTGCTAATGTCTACATTTACACAGAGTTCCTTTCTCTTTGAGTAAATCCTCGTTAGTCGCCCTTTCAGAGAAAGATAAGACGCTCTTCACAATCACTGCATATTACATTTTAATTGCTCAAGTTTGGACAGCGGACTATCTCTAGTCCTCTGTTTTTACCACGGATGTGCATTCCTTTCCTTTTTAAGCTATTAAAGTAGAGTAATTACCCAGAAGCCCATGCCATGTTCACTAACCCGTGCAGAAGCCTGCCAGTACATCTTGTCTCTTAATTACAAATTTGAATTCTTAATGCATGTATGGGAAGCAAAATAATTAGATGGATTTCCTCCGTCTCTCTTCTTTACTGACGTCTGTGCAAATGCTCAAATGACCTGACATGTCTGCCAGGAGAGAGTGAGAGAAAAGCCTGCATATCATCTGCATATTGTAAAGGAATTAGCAGCTCCTGCTGCAGCGGCAGGCGGGCCCACCCCTCCTCCAGCACATGCTTTCCAAAGCTGCATTCTTCATTAGAATATCTGAGCTGTCGTAAATATGGTTCAGATTACGTGATTCTCTCATTATCTTTTCTTTGCCTTGCTGCTAATGAGCGGGACAGGGCAGCTAAACGAGAGTTCCGTTTACATTATTTCACGTGTGCCGCAATGATACTCATTAGAGCGTTGCTTTTTGTTACACAGTTGCTTTAATTAGATTTTCGTCTCCACGCCTTAATAAGAATGAGGGCATCCATTGCTAATAATGCCTGTAATGTGTTTGTTATTACAAGACAAGACAAGAAGCAAAAGAAGTCAAATTATTTCTCTTTTTAAGTGTCTCTTAATTGAAGGAGGCTTAATTGGGTCTTGTTAGGCTTCCATTTCATTTCCAATGAGTAATGGACTACAAGAGCAAGACCCTCCTCCTCCTCCACCCACAGACCACCGCACGCCAACCTGCTGCTGTGAACTCCTGCTCCTGTAATTCATGGTAATGCAGCTCACCCACACGCACACAGCTTAGTTTCAGGCCAAGCTTTCAAAGTAACCTCATGGCCTTCTTCAGCGGATGGAGTGGCTCAGTTACCATGGTGATAGGTTGTGAACGTCCTCCCTGATCTGTCTTCGGCCGCCCCCTGATTTCTGCTTGGTGACCTTTGACCTATTCCCAGAGGATGCTGCGAGTGCTTTCGGTCTGGTGTTCATAGACAGCTGATGTTGTCAACAGCTGTCGCACGTGATGTCATGATGATGTCATACATCACTCCAGTCAGGTGGGGGGGTCCGGCAGAGATCTTCTGTTGAATGGTTTGTGATCAGTGCAGACTCTGAAAGCTGTGGCGTCGTGGTGGGACCAACCACTTCTTGTGGCACATAGCACATATCACTTGGCGAAAAGACTGCAACAACCGAACTTCCTGTTTCTTCACAATACGAGTTCTAGACAGTTATTTGAACAACTGAATTCACGGATCATTCATTGTCATTATGCGACACAGTGATGCAACATAAAATGCATTTTTAGCCATTTTTAACACAAGAAAAACGTCTTAAAATATAAAACTCGACAGTCCACCTCCTCTCGTCCAACCTCTGCTTGGTTCGCCCGTCAAGTGCAGTTTTATCCGGGACGCCACAACACGACGTCACTGACCTCCCGTCTCTGGGTTCGACTGAAGTATTATTCATCCATCTTATTTCTCTGCAGCAGAACATCAGACAGCCAGTAGCAGGCTGTGCAGAAGAGAAGCCTCAGGTCCTAGCTGGATTAGCTTAGCTTCCATTTGGGCTCTCCTCCTGGGGCAGTTTGGTGGCGTCTGGTCCAGCAGGTCTGGCTGGTACGTTGGCTGTGGACGATGATCATCTAAAAGTCTGCTGCACTTAACCCCCACTCTTCCTTTTCCGATTTTCAAATTAGTGATGAACACGAAAAAGAAATCAAGGCAAAAGAATGTAGTGAATATCATAGGAGCTATGGACCGCAGCTTGTATATGCACCGCCGTTGCCATAGATGTATATACTCACTGGCCACTTTATTAGGCACACCTAATGCCAGACGGGCTGGTCTGAGTATTTCAAACTGCTGATCTACTGGGATTTTCACGCACAACCATCTCTAGGGTTTTACAGAGAATGGTCCTAAAAAGAGAAGATATCCAGTGAGCGGCAGTTGTGTGGATGAAATGCCTTGTTGATGTCAGAGGTCAGGAGAATGGGCAGAGTGGATGGAGATGATAGAAAGGCCACAGTAACTCAAATAACCACTCGTTACAACCAAGGTCTGCAGAATACCATCTCTGAACGCACAACATGTGGAACCTTGAAGCAGACGGACTACAGCAGCAGAAGACCACACCGGGGGCCACTCCTGTCAGCTAACAACAGGAAACTGAGGCTACAGGCTCACAGGCTCACCAACATGTGACAATAGAAGATTAAAAACGTTGTCTGGTCTGATGAGTCTCGATTTCAGCTGCGACATTCAGATGGTCGGGTCACAATGTGTCGTACACAACATGACAGCATGGATCCATCCTGCCTTGTATCAACGGTTCAGGCTGCTGCTGGTGGTGTAATGGTGGGGGGATATTTTCTTGGCACACTTCGTACCAATTGAGCATGGTTTAAACACCACGGCCTACCGGAGTATTGTTGCAGACCATGTCCATCCCTTTATGACACAGTGGACCCATCTTCTGATGGCTACTTCCAGCAGGATAATGCAGCATGTCACAAAGCTCAAATCATCTCAAACTGCTTTCATGAACATGACGATGAGTTCACTGTACTCCAATGGCCTCCACAGTCACCACATCTCAATCCAACAGAGCACCTTTGGGATGTGGTGGAACGGGAGATTCACATCATGGATGTGTAGCCGACAGATCTGCAGCAACTGTGTGATGCTATCACGTCAAGATGGACCAAAATCTGTGAGGAATGTTTCCAACACCTTGTTGAATCTATGCTACGAAGAATTAAGGCAAAAGGGGTCCAACCCGGTACTAGCAAGGTATACCTAATAGTGTGTGTGTGTGTGTGTGTGTGTGTGTGTGTGTGTGTGTGTGTGTGTGTGTGTGTGTGTGTGTGTGTGTGTGTGTGTGTCCCAAGTTAACGCGTTATTATCGCGTTAATGCATTAATTAATTAATGCCGACAATTATTTTATCGCACATTAACACATTTTTTTTATTTTGAAAGTCCGTTGCTAAAGAGTCACATGAAGTCACACACTGAGCACAGATAGTGAAGAGATAGAACTGCTACTGTGTAAAGGGAATACTGCTGTTAAAAAGAACCTGATTTGTTTTAAGTGTTTGCAAACCAAATGTTATTGCACTTTTGTTCATATAGCAGTACTTTAAAATAAAAGTGCACAATACACTATTAAATTCATTAAATGGAACTTTGCCATAACAATGCGATTAGTCGCAAAAAATCCTTGTGATTAATCGCGTTTAAAAATTGTAATCGTTGGCCAGCACTAATATATTTATATATATTATTTATAATGCAACCTGTATGAAAATATTCATAATGTTGTGGAATGATACTGGAACTTAACAGACTTAAACCTTAGATCTACCCAAACATTTCAAGACCAAAAGAGTTCTGACCGTGTTCTGAGTAAATAGATCACATTACAGAATTACTTGTTGATGAAGTCTTCACAATTTAGTCGAGCAAGCTAGTTTCCAGGTGCAGCTTGAAGACCCACCATTGTGTTCTGTTCTCTACACGCAGCCTATATACACACACACAGTCACACTACACTGTTGTCACTCCAACACATGTCCCATCCCACTCATGCCACCACATGGCCCAGCAGCAGGTCTTCTAGTGTCACTAATAGCCCCTCTCACTGGCACCACTATGTCTCTACAACCAGCCCAGACTGCATAGAGAGGGCAAAGGCAGACAGACAGTGGAAATCAATGTCAATTGTCAATGCACTTCACTTCAATGCAAGGTCACATCATCCTAGTAAAAAGGATAAAGATTTCTGAGGAAGCTGACACGTTTCACAACTGTTACTTTAGATGGAAACTGAAATTGGGACGACGAGTTATTTCATTTCATCATAAACAGTTTTCTAAATTGTGCTTTGATTTTTTTATTTTAGATTTTATTTTGTTTTTAGTAGGCCTATTATTATTATTATTATTATTAAGGGAATGATAATTGTCAATTGTCATATTGCAAGCAAAATGTGACCTTGCCAATTTGAATATATTGGTTTTAAACCAAGGCGAGCCCGTGCAGGCATTTTGCAAGCTTTGCATGATAGTACCGGTGAAGGACTCTCTAACCACCAACCTACACGTACATCTCTGTGGCCGCTACCCTGCTGGGGCCAATCAGCTAGAACCAAGAGGAGCAAGGATCAATGTCGGTCATCTATCGGCAGAGCTTTGGCAAGAAGCACCATGTACAAACGGAGCAGTGAAAGACGGGCCCAGTGCACAACAGCTGTCTCCACGTATATTGCGAAGGAGATTTTTCAGAGCAAGTACAAGTACGAACATTTGAGTACTTGCCGAGGAGAATAGTGCTGGTCCACCTTAAAGGTCATCCTACCTTAAGTGCCCCGGAGCAGGCTAATCCTCAAACACGCAAAGACTATTGTGAAGTTTCTGGTTCAGAAGAGGCTAATTGTGGAATAAACATTATTTGTGTCACACAATGACTGCAGTGACGCTGACAGAGCAGATGTAGAAGAACCGA
This sequence comes from Pholis gunnellus, assembly GCF_910591455.1. Classification (NCBI taxonomy): domain Eukaryota; kingdom Metazoa; phylum Chordata; class Actinopteri; order Perciformes; family Pholidae; genus Pholis; species Pholis gunnellus. The sequence goes on from NC_136549.1 coordinate 1,411,928, forward strand.
AATACTGACCAATCAGGGCAGACTGGGCTTATACAAGCTAGAACAGACTTTTCACACAGAGGGTCAATATAGCTGTATGTAGGCTGACAGAATGAAAACATTGAAGTACGTAAAAAATGTTCTTATAGTAACCAAAAAGTATGAACCTGAAAAGGAGCATAATATGTCTCCTTTAAATTTGACACAATAGCTCTTCAATGCACTCAGCATTTATAAATGCTGGCTGGAGTAATACTCAGTGTTTGAATTGTTTTCTGCCAAGCAATGTGTCTGAAGAGGGCTCAAGCTAAACCAGTTCACATCTTGTCATGTTATACTTGGCAGGTGATTGGATGAAACGTATGTCAATCAAGCTGTTGCCGATGCCAGTCAGGAGAAAAGTGTTGTTCTCTGCTCTTCTTTCAAAGACGTTGACTTCTGATATCACTGCATCTACGTTCACACCTTCAGGAGCCGCCATTGTTGTGAGAATGAACAGTCGCCTCTCCGTGTCGTCTCACACACACCTAAGCCACGCCCCCTGGCTGCCCATTGGTCCGTGCTCTGGCTTACAAACGCATTACTCAAAGCCTGACAAGATGGATTTTTGTGCGATGCGTGATCCCACGATTCTCGCGTGATCACACGACATCGTGAGAGTCCAGTTAATTTAAGTATGGCACCACTCACTGTTGTCCTGCATGCAGTCTGCGATGACAGGACAGAGAATGAACCGTTCAACAGTGGCTGTGATTCCGATAGTGGGTGTTGGGCGACACGGGTAACGTCGGGTGGAAATGAAAAGTGTTTGTTGTTCCAGTTAAGCCTTTTTCCAGTGATATTTGTAGATGGTGAGTGCACCGTGACCGTGTTTACTTTCTGTTTTCTCGCAGGTATAAACATTTCCTACAGGACCTGACTGCCAACACGAGTCCAGACAACCCGGAGTTTCATCAGCTTTCAAGTACGTGTCTTTTCTCATTGTGCCGCTGCCTCAATAATCATTTTCCTGCATTTCAATCTGTAGGTTAACCCTTGAGTGCTTTTAAAGTGGAGCAATGCGTCTGGAGCCGCACGCTCAAATTTGCACACGTGTGGAGCTGGGTTTGTTGTTGTCGTCACCTCCTCCTCTTCCAATCTGTCAGGAAATGTTGGGGTTTGTCAGCGACTGCAACCTAACAGCAAGTGATGAGCGCATGGCGATGTGCTCCGCATCACTAGTCACAAAGACTCGTCCTATCTGCGACAAGCAGTTTGGAACACAGGATAGTTAAGTAAAGCTGTACAATTATGGAATGTAAGGCCAGTCCTCCGACAGCAGGGAAACAAACAAACCAAAAAAAACACAACCTGTGAAGACTTTCATCTCAGCAGTCAGACTCCGCCGTAGTGAAAGACAGCCCTCATTATCTTCATTTGAGGAACAAAGGGAAGTGCTCGCTTTCCCTTTCATTCCTCATTTGTTGTTTTTGTCACCACAGCGCTTGGCTAGCGGAGAAAACCAACGCGAGGCAAAGCTCAATATGCGTGTAAGTTCTAGTTTGATGTGGATTTTGACATAATTAATTGGGAGCGGATCAGAGGATATTAAGCGGGAGCTATATTAATAAATAATATCTTCCAGCATCAACACGAATCACGATAATGACTCCTTTCAATCGTCAAATAAACAGCGGATCTGACTCGAGTGCGAATGTACACAAGGAATTATTTATGTGTATCAATTAAAATCTTATTGCTGGTGTGCTGCCTTTGCTTACGAATTAAAACAGCCCCTGACTCTAAGATGAAGGTACATATCTAAATGTGCTCCACCAGCCCCTCTTCCTCTTCTCATTAGGAGATCCTTTTTTAAACTCTGCAGCGTGTGTGTGTGTGTGTGTGTGTGTGTGTGTGTGTGTGTGTGTGTGTGTGTGTGTGTGTGTGTGTGTGTGTGTGTGTGTGTGTGTGTGTGTGTGTGTGTGTGTGTGTGTGCGCAAAAACGGCCTGGTTGTATTGTAAAGGGAATTATTTAAAAAAGAAATTCTAGACAAATCACATTGTATATGATTAAGCAAACTAGCAGATAGAATCACAGGAGGCTTTGTTGTTGTTGTTTTCTCTTGTTGTGCTGCTCTGTGTCAGGTCTCCCCCCCCCCCCCGCTCCCCTTTTTTGCCTGGCAGTGCATTCAGGCCAGATTTAATTGTTGTAATTGCAGTGCTTCAGGAGTTTTCGTCAGCCCTGCGTTAACACAACCCTCTAACGCCTGACTCCACTGTAGGAGCCCTAACCAAGTCTGACCTGACGCAACTCTCCAACTCTGTCAGAGGTTGAACAATGAAAGTTAACAGTCATCCCGCCATCAAGTCAAGCACTGTCTAAATAGTGAATAAATGGAATAAAGAGCTGCGGAAGACTTCTTCAGAATGTCTAATGGGCCGGATGTATTATTAATGCCTCGGCCAGAACTCAGCCCAAGAATACTGTAATTAGGAGTTGTTGTTTTTCTAAAGCAGGCAATGGAAAGTATTCCAAACACGTACAACAAAGGGAAAAAGAGTCTACACGGATGCCTTGTTTGGTTTACATTGTAATTGTTGTGAAGTTAAGCGAGCCAATTAGACCGTGATTATTTTAGTGTAGACAAGTCGCCCTGAGGATCAAGTTCATTCCAGTGCTCGGAACAAAAGCGGGAAAAGTTGAGCTTGAAATTAGAATTCGTCTGTTTGTTGTTATTTTGGACGCGTTAATGATGTAGTTCTAAATGTTTACAGCAATTATTATGGCTGGAACACAGTAATTGGATGCGACTGTCTATTTTGATGATTTGCCTATTTGTTGTGATTGTAAAGTTTGTGAAAGACTTCTTTTCATGCAGATACTGTACGTGTGGCAGAATACGGTTAGTGTATTAACAGTTTGGTTGGTTTACATTGAAAACTGTTTGGTTGTGATATTCTGTAGAGTAGAGCAGGGTGTTATTCTTCTTAACTGTGTCCAGAGAAAACTGTCAAGTCCTGAAAGTTGGTACCGACTTGGTCAGATTTGTCTTCTTTTGTGTATTGTTGGATCAGATATTTCTGAATTAATACCATCGTTTTGTTCATTGTGTTAAGGTAACCTTGAAACCAGGTGCATTGTTTGAAGGCTATTTCAATGTTTCAGATACACATGTAATCAACATTTAACATCATTAATAGAAATAAAGTAAATATATATATGGTGTGTATATATATATATATTAGAGCTGTGAAAAATAACGTGTTAACACGTTATGATTAAATTACAGGATTAATTCGTTATTTTTTTTTAACGCATTTAACGTATGCGCAGAATGAGCTTCCAATATACCCACAATTGACCGTTCGCCCCCTTAGTTACTGTTGCTACGTTGACAAAACTCCCAGGACTGTGAACCCAAAGGCATGGCGAGGACAGGGACCAGCGCTATATCTGTCAGTGTCAGTGATACTTTTTGGAGTAATATCTCCGCGATATTCTCCGGATCAAGGCAAAGGGACTGCAATATGCAGTGGAAGGATATATCCTAAACATTAAGATCACGAAGGGGACACAACAATAATCGAAGCAAAAGCATACAGGTCTCAATCAAAACATCTCTAATGCAGTCAGACGTTAGCTGCTATCCAAACAAACACATGTAACAGACTGTCTCATGTTTGACCTTTCTGGTGTTGAAGATATGTCCCATCAGCGTTGCCGTAGAGAGGGGGCAAATCCCGCCTCTAGGAAAAGGGGCGTAAACGGGAAGACGTTATCGTTTCACCGTAGCACTACCAGCCTAAAGTACCATCTCAACGCGACGCATGCGTTGGTCGGTGAGGGGAGTTTAAGTGGAATGCGCCAAACCACCCTCACTGAACAACGTAGTTCCCTCACTAAGTCTGCCTGTGACAAGTTGACTAGCACAGTTGCCAAATGGATTGCAAAAAGCTGTAGACCGATTAATATTGTTGAGGACGAGGGGAAGTTTTACGAGTGGCAACGGGGGACTCGAGCATCAAAGCACCGCAAAGACGCACAATAATGACAAAAATCGGTAATATGTGATTAATCATGATTAATCCACAGAAACCTGTGATTAATTTGATTAAAATTTGTAATCATTTCACAGCCCTAATATATATATATATATTTATATTTATATATGGGGTCACCAGTTGTTACACTGTTTTCTTCAATAACGACTATTTAAAGTGAGACAAAAAGAGCACCAAAAGGTGATTAAAACGTCCCCATAGTGTTACATGCCAGGGGAGAATTCCGTTTTTGTCCCCATAAAAACCTTTTATGATGAAATTATAAAAGAGCCATCCTCTCAGATGTCTGAATCCAGCTTTTGTGGCAAGTGACACCAAACCTTTACACCTCTGCTCCTAAATGGGTTCATTTAACAAAATGAGCGGTGCTTATTGGGGGCATGCTGCTGTTTGCATCTAATTACAGACTGACAGCACGGCCAGTGGATTATGGGCTACAAGGGCCGCTATGTGGTGGAGACCAGCATCCCTTTCATTAATAAGACGGTGTTAAGGCGTCCTAACACACACATGAAACACTGCCCGACCCATTAAGCAGACCATCGGGTCCAATTAGGACTGTTTGGATATTTTAATTTGCACAAGTTAGTTCTTCGAGCTTAGAGCTCGCTGATGAAATCAAGCAAAGTCAGGCTGCAAACTGCTCCACAGGTCTGTGTACCTGTGGAGCAGTTAGTAGGGTGCAATACCACGTTTGGTTGCAGTTTCCTAGAATGTAAAAATGTGAATATAGTCCGACATGTCATAATTAGATCTTATTGAATTTTTAAATATTGATTAGCACCCAGTATAGATGATCTGTAGTCCACACAGTTTATTTAGAGAGGTCTTGGGACCAAAGAGCATCGGGGGGGGGGGCTCAGAAAAGGGTGTAAGTAGAAGGGGTGAAATTCAGCCAATCCCTGGTGCCTGCCAGTAGAAGTCACATGACAGTTTGTGCCCCTTTAGAATCAGAGTTACCATAGATTCTCACATTAAAGCCAGTATTCAAATAATGGCTCAAATATTAGCTGGGGGCAATATGGCAATATGAATAAATATTGTAATATAGGAAGCAATCTTTAGAGGTAATGTAAACGGACAGGAATATCTGTTTTAAATACCAAGTGAAATGATCTATTATTCACAATGAAATACCCGACAGATCTGGGTACTTCACTGATGCAGGATCGTCCGTTATTAGATGTCTAATATACCCAGAGACATTATAGTACAACTCAGAAAGGAAGCATGTCCTCATATGCAGGGTCAAACAAATGTGTGTGTGTGTGTGTTTCCTTCAGGGGCGGTGGCCGCGGTGAACGAGGTGTCCAAGCGTATCCAGAACAATACCCGGTGCCATGAGAACCACCTACAGCTATGCCGGGTGCAGAAACTGCTGAAAGGGCGAAAGACGAAGGTGTCGGCTACAGGTTAGAGCCTCGGATCCAATATTCCTTTCATCCCCCCCGTTCCATCTCTTCTCTACCTCTCTGTGCATCTATTACTGCATGTCCTTTGGGACACATGGGGGGAGGAGAAGAGATAAACTGAAGGGAAATGAAGTTAAGTATTGAGACATTCTGACTGGATTGCTTTTAATCAATGGAATTCATTGGACTTTCTGCAGGAAACTTAAGTATTTTGCACACTGAGCCCACTTCATTAATGGAGCATTACTGCTAACTGTTAGTGAGCGAGTGTGCTTCTCCCCTTCATCCTGCCCTCCCCTCGTTTATTTCCCTTTTCCATTGTGGTTCCCTCTCTACTTGTGGAGCGGCGGCTCTTTTTTTTTTTTTGCCACTCCCCCTCCTGTTGTTTGTCTGGCCCCCTCTTTGCTCCGCTCACCCTGCCAATCTCCCCCAGGACCAATTAGAGCCCAGCCTCATCTTGTGGACCAGCAGATAAAGTGTGTGTGTGTGTGTGTGTGTGTGTGTGTGTGTGTGTGTGTGTGTGTGTGTGTGTGTGTGTGTGTGTGTGTGTGTGTGTGTGTGTGTGTGTGTGTGTGTGTGTGTGTGTGTGTGTGTGTGTGTGTGTGTGTGTGTGTGTGTGTGTGTGTTGATTTTCCGTTTTTTTACATTTATTTTTATGTGTGTATTTGCGGATGTGTTGCTGCAGGCTGGGAGCGAGCACTGAATAGCAGCTCATCTCTCTAATGCCGATATGGGAAGTTTCAAAAGCTTCCTCTCATCCGAGTTCTCAGGCCCTCGCAACTCCGCTGGCTTCCTCTCCAGCTAATAGAGCTCCGGTCCCACCAGGCAGACTTCAGAGCAGCAGCAGCGCCACCCCGCCCACAACCCCGCGCCGACCCATTCTCCTTCCTCCCCACCAACACCGCCTCTAATGTGGGTAAAAGAAAAGTGCTCTGCCTTGTACAGATGAGAAGCGCCGGAGCCCCTCAAACATATTAAGTAGCTCTGTAGGAGATGAGGGGTGGGGGTGGGGGTGCGATTGTGAGACACAAAGCCTGAATCAATGGGACATCGATACAGCAGACAGTCGGCTCGTTTCCCTGGGAGGCCGCAGATTTGTGTCTGCCTGCCTGTTCCTTCAATTTGAAACAAAGATGTCTCACATTTTCTATCCTGTTTCACATTGATTCTTTCCAATTGATGTCCCTTTATGTTCCTGACTGTGGCACCTGATTGTGTTAGGAATTTTTGTTGGGTTTTTTTCTCAGGTGTCTTGAGGTCAATCAGACAACGTCATTAAATAAAGCTTTAATGTACATTTAAAAAAAACGTTGCGAGAAACAGAAATTATGAAATGTTTCATAAGTAAGTGCTCTTCCTACACAGATCCATAGGGTCTTTTTTCTCCTTTCTAGTGCTGAAACATTTAGAAGATTTCTTAGTTCATCAAGCAAACACAGCAGCCATTCTCTGGTTTCAGCTCGACTATTTGCATCGTCTTGGACTTTGGGTCTTTTTACAATGTTATGCAATGAGTCTGATCATATCTCAGGGTGTTTATCTCTCCCTTTCAGATGTCTGATCATCGATTCACAGTCCACAATTGGATACAAAAACCATAAAGATACTTTTTATCAATATGACATAGTGTTGTTTGATTCAGCTGTGATTTGATATTGATTCAGCGCAGGTTTTATTTTTAATGAAAAAAATTAAAAAAGAACGTCAGCATTTGCTGAATTTTTAAATCCACATCCTGAATGATAAATACACAACCAGGAGTGTGTTTACCAGCATATGTTATGATACTACTTCCTGTTTACCTGAATGTGCCAATGCAATGTAAAGATGCCAGGGTGTCCTTTCTTAGGCAACATCCAAGCATCGCTTTAGAAAGGATTTTCACACTAGCGCCTAAAAACGAATATCATATGACTATTCATGGACAATGGTCATGCAGGTGCCGGTGTAAACAGGAAGTAGATTGGTTTCTTAGTTACAGAAAATACGACAGGATATAACAGACACATTTCATGGAAAAAGTTTTATTTTTCAAATTTAGTTTTCTAGATTATGGTCCATAGATGTGGTCGTCTCACGTCTCTCACTCGTTTCCTCGGTTTCGTTGTCTGTTCTCACTCGTAGCTCTGCTGGTGGCTGAAGTCTCTGTTGTACTGAAGAGCAATTATGCTTTTGTTCCTGTGCAGTTTCTTTGTGAACTTCACAATAGTTTCAGAACAAAATAAGCATTGTAAGTATTGCTAAGTATAAGTAACGCTTCAAACTGTGACTTCAGACTGATAACGCCGCTGGACACACCGCTCACTAATCGCTCCAATAACAGTTACTTCCTCCTCATGTAGACTTTAGTAGAATAATAAAATGCAGAATTTAACTGCACAACAGCTGCTAGTATAGACAACAAGGTTAGCAATGCCTGTAATCCGTTATCCAAGTTGTATTAACTGCTTGTAGTTGATTGGTAATCAAGGCTGTTTGTTTTCTTCCGGCAGCATGACAGATCAGGGAAGGACACGTCATGACTGATGAGACCCAGACAAGTAGTGAACGAGGGTGTCTTCATCATCGTTTTCAAAGGTCTACGTTTCTGCATGTCCACACTGTGAGGCAACCCGGCGTTGTCAAACTAATACAGCGTCTCTAGCGTTTTCAAACTCTCCATTTTGGGGTTTTAAACCTACGGAGTAGCGTGGACACTAAGCGTAAACGTAGCAAAAGATATGCATTTGAAAATGGAAACGTAGTAGTGTGGATGTAGCCTTAGAGAACTTCTTAAAGTAGGTACTATGTTAAAAAATAGCTATGTGATTTGGGAATGCAGCTAGCTAGCTGGAGAGAGGCAGGTCTCTCTCTCTCTCACACACACACACACACACACACACACACACACACACACACACACAGTGTATATACAGAGTTACAGAGAAGAGTTTCTGACAGATAATTCAATTTTTGTCAAACGTATCTCTGACTGCTTAGGTTTTTCTCTGATATGCATCTGTTCATCTTCACTCCCTACAATAGACTAATAGATTTATAGATAATGAAAATATTCAGTTGCAGTCTGATTTATTCCTCTATAGTCCTACTCTTGAGTTCACCTGGTTTCATCATCCACATCTTAAAGCTACTACAGGGAGTTCTGAACTGGTTAATAAACAGTCTCACTTTAATACTGTCACCTCTATTTGACCTACATAAGTAAACAAGACCATCATTGAGAATATTTCTATTTAGTCATTGTTAATGCTTGTCATTGAATCCAATTCGCCGCGCTATCAGACGAAACAATGTACCAGAGGGACCGAATAGCCTACGCTTACATTGTCACAGGTAAAGTTTGGTAGTGAGTAGTACGTTAGTCTGTTAAAAGATTAAGGGAAAAGGGGATTTTTCTTTTAGAGAATTTTATTTCTGGGTTTTATGGCTGATACTCGGGCAGGATCAGCGAAGAGAAAGAAAAGAACTGTCCGAATGAATCAAAGTTAAAACCTAAAAAAGAAAGTGGGGAAAACCAGAGTCAGCCATTCAACAGATGGAAAGAATTGCAATATTTGAATGGATGAACAAACCTATCCTGAATTGACCCTCTTCTTCCGAGACTGTGTAATATGTCTGTTTTATTTTTTTAAATGCATTGCAAGGCGTGGTTTTACATCAATATATGAATTTATGATGGTGGCTAAAACTAGCTAGCTAGCTAACGCTTTGAACAAAGCTTGTGTTAGCTTCATTTGTCGAGCAAAGCTTTCTATGATGATTATAAGGATGATGACCAACATGCACCAACAGTAGTTTGTATACAGTTGAGAGGCCATTAAGAGTGACCAAACCTATTTATGATGTCCATGAGGCGCTAGCACTCATGGGAAATGCAGTCTTCATTCTGGGAAAACTACTACTGCTTTTGACCACAGGGGCCGCCTAAATAATGATTCTAATCGCCGCTGGAATTCATCCCTGACCTACAATAAAATACCTCCAGTATTGTTCGGTCACAAACAAAGTAAAAGAAGTCTGTTGACTCAGCGATGCCAAACTCGGCCCTCATTCTGCCACAGCAGCTGCCCTCTGCCTCTGTTATTCAGACACATCAGGGAGAACGGGTCCCTTTGTAGATCAGTCTTTATTTCGCCCCACCCCCCACCTGGTCCGGCCCAAAAGACTTTGTAGTAGAGCAGAGGTGCTCTTTGACAAGGGAAGCTGAAAGGCCCGGACACGGAGAGGAGTGCTTGGCACTTCCTGCTCTTTGAACCTGCTGCTGCCTCAAAGCACCGTGGCTGGTCAGATGTGAGCAGGGGGTCTGAAGAGAACGGGGCCCACAAAGAGACTGCTCCTCACACAGAGCGCCTCCAACCTCTGGCTCTGTCAACTTTGTCCATCAGGGGGTCTGATAGGGGGTATCTGATACAACTTTAATGGTTAGGAAAACAGTTTTCTTTCCATAGTAGCACTGGGTTTAGTTTGAATTCTTTCTTAAAAACAAAAGTACCTGAAGTCATTGTTTTTATTTAGTTTCAAGAGACAGGAGTGTTCAAGAGACATTGAGAGACTTGGTTATTGTCCATCTTATTTCCCCCAGAGTACAAACCTCACCCCCGAAACTGAAAACCACAGGACGGCCGTGTAGGTGAAGACCTTTAGCGCACACTTCCTGGTCAGACGCTGAAAAGTGAAGAAAGCAGAGGGAGACCACACTGAAACGCATCAGTTTCAGCACACTGGACACTGGCAGCATTCTGATACTTGAGCAAACATGTAACACATTACTGCCCACGCATTCATTTAATGTGATAACATATTCTGTTGTCACAGAATGATGCCATGTCATGATTTGTTTAGGTCAGACTTTAAACAACAACCACATTTGCTTTCCTACTAGTCTACTACTTATCTAACTTACACTCTTACAGATCGCACCGCTAATGTCAGTCTGCATGCTAGATAGCTAACTGCTCAGCTGCAGCATTTAAACGCACCCGAATACGTCACTTGTCACTCAGAACTACGCAGGCATCCAATCAAAGTCCTCTCCTGGCCCGCGTACCTCTTCTAAAGATCTTAAAGCATTACATTCAATTTAATGAAACATCTGTTTATTGCAGTGGCGGGCCGTGGATTTTATACCTGGGCCTTCAGTGCTGTTCGACACTTCTAATAACCTCATTATGACGTCACAGCTACGGGTTATTATTTGTTTCGTGTAAAAGCCGCATATTCACATAACACTGCAACATTTGACAAATGAAATAAAATGTGCAGATACATGAATACGAGCATGACGGGACGCTGTGTCATTAAAGGACAATAGAGTCCAAATCAATGTAACACAATGACAAACTCACAAGAGCAGTCGCATATATTCATATGACAACAAAGCAACAAATCAATCCAGCAGACCTGCAGCGGATCCACACATTCCACCACACGAGCACGAGCCATTCAAATACTATTCATAAAAACGCCACGATAGACAAATGAACAGTAGAGGTAAACAAACGAACTTCACTTACCAAATGCTGTCTATCCTCCTTTCTTTGTTGACAAAGAGTTTAATCTCAGTACATCAGTTCCAGTAAGAAGTCCTTCTCCAGTCATCGTTGGTTGTCCGTCTTCCGCGGCAGTTCAGTCGTCGTCTTCGACCGCGGTTCGGTGGTCGTCTTCGGCCGTGGACCGGCGAAGGGCGGACCGCGGTTGTGGAGCCGTTACCCTGTGAACGTGGTCGTTGAGTTGTAGATCCACTCGAGTCTCTCCTAAAGTACCGACGCTCAGTTAAAATGAAACACATTCCCAGCCATAACATGTGCAACGCTTCTCCGACGCTGCATACAAGTCCTTTTCCTGGCTGGGTCAGGGCTGCTAGCTGTGGGGTCATTTCTTACTGTCCAGTTTGTTCAGAAATGTCCTTCTTGAGAAAAGCGTTCCCAGTAACTCCGCCACTAAATCCGTTTCTCCTCCTTCCGCCATTTCATATTAAAAAAACAAAGCTAGGTAAAATGTCTTTCAAATATTTCCACTTGAACTCTGTCTGCTACAACCAAAGCTCTGCTAGCAAGCATTATGTTTCGCGGGCAAGTAGTCACGTGCCCGCCCACTGACCAATCACAGCACACTCTGCACCTTGCGGAAGAGAGGCATCTGGACTCAGTAATGCTGACGTAACTAGGCCTGCAAACCGCTCTGGTGCGTCCATGAATCTCAAACTAAAGATCTGATTGGTTGAATCAACAATATCGTCCCCATTCACTTAAACTGCACATGGATTCACTGGTGAGTCTGCAGGCCTGGGGCCTCTCTTCTACCTAGAGACACAGAGGTGAAATCTGATTGGATAAAAGCTCTACTTAAAACAAGCTGCACTGAAGCAGAGCAACTGAGGAAGACAGTAGCTGTGCAATGAGAAAATAATTATAATGGGAAAAATATTTTTATAAATTATAATAGATATAAGAAAAAATTAAATGTATTTAGGAAAAAATATTAAATTATAAAATAGCTTTAACTTTGTGATTCTGTTTAGGCCAGCAGAGAAGGCTTTGCAGGCCCTGACGGCCCGCCACTGGTTTATTGCATGTTTTGAGGCAAGAAAACGCATTTGTACCAGAGAATAGCCCTGTCCAGTGAAATATGTCAGTTACCACAAGGATAAAAGCCCAGGGTCTGTCAGTTAATCGGGAGAGAGCTGGGGGTGCAAGGGATCTGTTTCAGGGGGGCATTTCCCACTACAGTTCTCTTTTATTCAAAATGTCCTGAACTGAGTGGTGATTGTAACAACACATTCAAAATGACTACTTGCTCCATGTCTTTAAAGGGTTGTATAAGGCTCAAGCAGGGTTTTATTTAAATAATATTCATTAGAAGGATCATAACCAACGTTCCAATCTCCACACAACACCTGAGAGAGTCACGGCGTGTTTCCTGACTGTTCGGTTTGAGACCCATGGCATTTTAAAAGCAATTTGACCCCCGCCTGGCCCCAGCCACTTAATCTCAGTGGGCTTGTCTGTACCTGAAAATGTTCTCTCTGAGCCCCAGAGGCACAGCTCCGGCCACTCAGGCCAGCTGCAATCACAGGCTACTGGCTGGGGCAATTACAAAAACACCCCGGACCCAGGCAGAATTTTTCATCTTATCTATCCAAATGTCAGCCTCTTGCTTATTAGCTATCATCATGCTGCTGCCAATCATGGGGAAAGAGATGAGAGCTTTCCTCAGTCTGCTTACCTCCTACTGAGTCTGTCTTGGATTCTTTCGTCCTCATTTATCTGTTCAATTCAGCATGGCTTAGTTAGTCTCATTATTATTTAGATTCTCTGCAGTTCTGCAATTTGATGCTGAGGACACTATCAGTAAAACCATTTTCACTCCGACATAGTGATGCTGGTTGAACCTGCATCGGTGGTCCAAATCAATGAGTCATCTTTGTTTGCGGTTCAGTGGCATTTGATTAATCAGAATTCAGTATTGAATCCAAATCCTTTTCAATCCTTTATCAAAATGTGCAAGTACCGTAAATCGAAATTAACTAAAACACAAAGATCTCTAATGTTCACAACCTCTGGCTTAAAACCTAAATTGAGTGAGCAGCATAAAGGCATAACATGTAGATTGCAATACAAGTGTGCAAAATTCAGGACCTCCATTTTTTTCTCTAGAGAGGGATCATAGCATGAGTACGCTAGATTAAAAAAAAATCCAATTGCCAACCCTTTTCCCATGAACAAAGCTTGCAGCATTAGCTCTAAAAGTTGCTAAATCTAGCAAGAAAGTCAACAAGTCAGCAACACTCACAGCACGTGAATTCAGGCTTCCCTGATTAAAAACTGCTAATATCCCCCTTCGTCTGCCTTTGTCCATTCCTAACACATCTACCGGCTTCAAAACAGGAAGTAGTGGTAAAATTAGTAAAGCCCGCCTCTTGCTCGATTTGATTGGCTGCCTGGGCCAAGTGTGACTTTGACAAGCAATGAGACTCCGCGCCTGGCACTGAGTCGCGTGGTGCAGGGGAGGAGCACACGCCATGTTTTTTGCAGGTGTCTCGGTGTTGTCTGGACCTCAGTTTGTGGGGTGGCACCCTGTATTGCAGCCTCTGCCATCAGTGTATGAATGTTGACATGAATTGTACGTGTAGGGATTTGATAAATACACGATAAATACAATTCCATTTACCAATAACCTCCTCTTTCCTGAATAGTGGCTGGGTTCATCAGTCAGTCATGGACATCCTTATCGACTGGATTGGCCAGCAGCACACTGCTTACCAGCTAGCACATATGCAAATGGCTAGAGCTAGTGATCTAGCGCGCTATGAATCAATGAAGCGGGCTAACGCTTCGTGGGATAAGTGATGCCAAAAACCACGACTCATCTGATACCACAGTCCCCGCTGGCGTTTCATCAGATATTACACCACACACCGGTTTTGTGAGCCGCATTCCTAGCTGGGCAACCGGAGCGGAGACTGGGGTCATATTGGTTTCAGTGGTATTTAAAATATGATTTGACTCGTGAAGAATGGGATTAGTGATTTCTCATTTAATACACGCAGTGTTTTTCCTGACAGTTTTCAACCGTTTAGATTAAATTGTGCTACATTTTGACTGTCTTACTTTTAGTTTAGTCAACTAGTCAGAGATTAAATCTGTGTTTAAATGTCAGGGAAATTAGTCGTTAGGAACATCTGTGGTTCCCATTCGACACATGGTAAGGTTTAAGGCTTCAGAAACACTTTGGCTAAGGTTCGGGAAAGATAGTGGTTTTGGTTGAAGTTGAGGAACTTTTAACTGGTTATGAAACAGTCTCAATGTAATAATGATGCCTCTATATGACCTACCTAGTAAATGAGACTATCAGCAAGAAGATTTTCTATTTCTATTTAGTTCTTCTTAATGATCGTCATCGGTGCCACCGGGTCTGATTCTGATGAGAGCAGATGCAATCATGGAGGTTCACCAGAAACTCCTTCAGCTCAGACTCCAGCAGAGACCGGTCCACCGTGGACAGACCCAGATCCTCCAGCAGAGACCGGTCCACCGTGGACAGACCCAGATCCTCCAGCAGAGACCGGTCCACCGTGGACAGACCCAGATCCTCCAGCAGAGATCGGTCCACCGTGGACAGACCAGGTTCAGGCTTTGCTACCAACTTCCAACCTGCAGTCGGAGCTCCGGAGGGAGGAAGAGAACTCAGCACCCAGATTCAGTGTCTCCTCCTCCTCCAGGAGCAGAGCTTCTTCTCTCTGGGAGCCAACACGGACACCATGCTCCTGGAGACCCAGGACGTATTGGTGGGCCCCCTGGAGGTCAGGGAGGCACGGGAGAACCAGGACTGATCAGGGCAGACTGTCAGCCGCCTGCTGCAGTAAAAATTTTGTTTTTTAAAGGGTCTCTGGTGCTCCAAAACACTACCACTTCCGTCCACAGGGGCCGCCAAAGTCGACACAAAATGAAAGTTCCTTGAAGCAGCTTTGGACATAAAAAATGTCAACACGTCCAACAATCCTTCCCAAACTTTTGAAATGCTTTGACTTACACTGTGTCTACACAGAAGGTTTAGCATGAGAAGCAAGTTAGCAGAGCAACAGCAGCTTTAACAGCGCCGTCTGTGTCTACTCATGATGCAGGCACAGCATGGAGTGAAGCTCAACTTTGTTTTGGCAAAAGTGTTTCGGCGTGAAGGCAGGGAGACAAGCCTGCTGTCACAGAGAGGGATGGGGATAACAGGCTCTCCTCAAAGGCATTCATGGTGTTGCATTTGGTTGTTCACATGGAAAGTGACGGACGTAGTTGTGTGAAGAATTAATAGAAAAGAGATGGAGACCCAATCACTGACAGTTGCCAAAATAGGACTTAATAGCCGGCTGTAGGGAGGTGATCTGACAGCCAATTCCATTTTGGATCCAGTTCCAAGGTCCCTTATCAAATGTTTCATTTACAACCTCTTCGATTGTCTCTTTAGCTTCTTTCTGTCACGATAGGCAACTGCAAGAAAACTGGTTATTGTTACAAATGTGCTAACTCGGCGACACAATTGTTAACAAGACTGACACGGCAGACTGTATATATACACTTTCACTTCAAAGTCAACCAAAATGTGCAGAGGGGTACTCTGTTTAGATATTTATCTAAACACTACATGTTACATTAATGTCTTCACATCTCTCTATATCCTTAAACCTCTTTCGGACAATAACTCTGTACATTAAAAAGTCTTGTATTTAATACTGTGAACCGTTGCACATTTCTACCAAAAAAACTACCACTTCTAAAAAACTCTATATTGTACCTTTTTTAATGTACCCTTTTCATATTTTCATTGTAATTCTCTCCTTTACAGCTTTCATGTTAATTCAGATACAATCTACATTTGTTCCATAGTTTTTTCATATTTTGGACTATTTTGTATTTGTTTCCTAATTTTTCTAATTACTTTTAGTTTAATTTTCTCTTACTATGGTTATGTTATGCACTACCGAACCAAATCAAATTCCTTGTACCCGGAAACCTACTTGGCATCAAACTGGATTCTGATTGTAGCGTCCATGTTAAAGTAATAGATTGTTATTTTATTCGCGCTGGGCGTCGGTGTTACTGGGACCTGTAGCAGAGCAACAATTGTCTGTCCTGTTCCCCCGTTCACTCCGCAGGTGTGTGTGTTACGGCGGCTTGAGCTGCCTTGTTTATTTATGGTAAAACACACTGCAGTTGACAGCAACACGATTAAACTCACCAAAAACCATCTTGTTTAGTTATTGCACTGTTCCAACAATCACAAATTCAAAATAAAGCCTTCATTCACTAAGATGTTCCCCACCGTCACTCTCTGACAGCTGAGCAGCGGCTGGACGGCTGTCGTTCTTTGGAGGCAGACTATTAAATTAGCTAAATAAAATCAGCAATTTATCTTAAGATTTGCTGGATGGTAATATAGAATTAATATACAGCTGTAGCACATCTCACCGGTAAAGAGCAAAAAGCAAAAAGGCGACAACCCTTCCAGCACAGTAGCATCTCTGTGGTTTCACTTTGATACTGAGTGAAATAAAAACAATACACATTTTTTAACAAAGACGGTTCATCTTACAAACCACCTAAAACGATTTGATGAGCAGATTCAAAACTGATTCTGATTGACGAAATTCTCTCGAGCCCCATCATCTACAGTCGAGTGGTTTGCAAACTTCAAATGGCCATAAAGGGACTCTTTGTGTCTGTTATATGTGAGATCAGATAATGATTGTCTCTGTTTCCTATCACAGGGAGGTGGTACATCCGCGAGGGCTGGCTCAAGGTGGTTCCTCCTAAAGGGGCGGACGCTACGCCCAAGATGTTCTTCCTGTTCTCTGACATGCTGCTGCAGGCCAAGCACTGCAGCCCGCTGCAATTCACCAACAGAGACAAGTTTGCCGGCCAGCGCGCATTCCCCCTGCAGGACTGCACTGTGGAGAAGGTGTTTGGCCACACCAGGAGCCAGGGAGGCCTGCTCAGCGTGAGTGTCAGACTACGTGACAAAGTAGCGGGGTCGTGTGGTTTCAGGAATATTGTTTAAGATGGAGTTCAGCTCAGTCAGAGGGGAAAACAGCAAGCAGCAAACTGACTTACTTACAAGAGAAACAGGAGGAAAGCTTTCATTCTATATCCATAATATATTTTCCAAAATGAGGATAGGATAGGTTTACACTCAAATCTATCTAAATACAAGAGATAGAGGTCTTGTTTTGTGCAAAGATTTATTCCAATACTGAATTCAAGAATATAATAGAATGAGGACCGTGTATTTTGTCCAGCCTCTCTTTCTATTTCCGTCACCAATAACTCTTTCAATGTGCACGTGCTATGTATGGAGGACGAAAAATGTCTTAAGTATAAATAAATAAGTAAATGCATTAATAAATATATAAACACAGGAATAAATAGATAAATGCATAAATAAATGTTTAAATACAGAAATGCTCACGGCAGCACCCGCTGCTCGTTGAGGACAGTAACTGTTGAACGTACGTGCTTTCACGTCAGTCTCCAAACACCAGCAAAGTCTTCAATAACAGCAGAAAAAGTCACTAGATCTGCCGCTAGTTACTTTTGACAAAGAAAGTCGCCAAGGGGATTTGGAAAGTCGCCAGATTTAGCGAGAAAGTTGTCAATTTGGAAACACTGGGCTCGCCAACTTCAGCGTTACTGTGCAAGGCAGCAGTAATAGACCAGAAGCCATCACACTGCTGTGACCAATCCTGCTTTAGACATAAATAAATAAATGAATAAATGTAGTTGGACAGAAATATAGAAATAAATATATGATATGTATCTCTTTATGTCCTGTTTGATTATCAACTTTTATTTATTTATCTTTAGATTAATTTATTTATTTCAGCATTTATTTATTTATTTATACTTTTATTCATTTATTTCAGTATTTATTTCAGCTTTTATTTATTATTTTATTTATTTATTTCTGTAGTCAAACATTTATTTCAGCATTTATTTATTTATTCCTGTATTTATTCATACATTTATCAATGCATTTATTTATACTTAAGTCATATTCTGTCCTCCATAGCTATGTACATATTGTATTGAAATAGACTTCAATGCAGCGTATACTTCAGAATATTATTTAATTTTTGTCCCACCAGGGCAGGAAATTAGTCTTTGACTGCGACTAACTTGCTATTTATTGCTAAAACACTGTGAGATTCTTTTGTATTTCGGAAACCTAAATATGAAACGAATAGTATTGTCATTTTTTTTTTTAATTAGTTCAGACTTTATGATTCTCACACATCATCATCTTCATCATCATCATCATCATCATCATCATCATCATCATCATCACATGAGGTTGGCACGGGTTACCATGGTTACGTATCTCCAACCGGCAAGGAGGCTTTCAGGAAGTGGCGGGGTTATTACAGTTCAGCGCATCCCAAAAGATTCATACGACAGCTTAGTCACACTGAAGGATGTCGAATGGTGCATACTGGGTATGTAGTGCACAGAATGCGATTTGTGTCTCTCCAATATTAAACATAACTCAATAAAGAAAGTCAGCACTGAGACCTCTAACATGAGGATATGTTCCCATGTTTGTATTCGTCAGGTTAACGGCAGATGTATCAAGCCATGGCTGTTGTTTTGCACATATCAGACATTATGATACATCATACAGACACCGGATTATTCATTTTTCATGTGTAAGTGTTAAAAAGCATTGGGAAAAGTTGAACATGCTCCGAGTGTTTGTTGGGCAGCAGGTGGGGAGACATCTGTTCATTGATTTGAATACACACATGAGTGAGTCCTTAGCAGAGGCATTATTTCATTTCCACTTCCGATGCATGTTGCTCTGATTTGTCTTACTTATGTCCGTGCCGCTTGCTGTTGTATAATGTGCCACACAGAGGTTCCCTGAATTAAAATGTCATTTAGTGGTGATTGTCGGAGCAGACTCGTGTTCTCTCTGCTCTCCTCCTCCCTCATCCCTTCACATCCTTGTCGAAGTAGCCCAGAAGTTGAACTTGTAACGCGTCTCTGCTCTCAGTCTGATCCGTCTCCCAGGTCTCGGTACAGCTGCCGGCTGACAAATTGTGTCTAAATGATGTAGCTGCTGTCATGAAACATTCAAAGGAATGAGTTGCGCGTCATTGAGTGAGTAACGGAAGCGTTTATGCAGCGAGTGTTTAGTGCCACTGCTGCATGGTATCAATATTCATTTGGGCAGAAGGAGCTCTTTATGTTGTGCTGCTAATGTGCTTCCCCGTGATGCTCAGTGGCGGTGCAGAGGTTTGATTCCTCACACAAAACCTTTTGACATTAAAGCACCAGCACTGTACGCTACTGAGACGCTGAGTGACCTAATAAAACCAGATTATAATTCAACTGATTTTTCATCTATTATTATTATTATTTATAACTTTAACGCATCAAAGATATCAAACTGAGAAGTGTAGCACATTTAAGAAGCTGGAACACTAAAGCGTTGATATGTTGTTTAGCTATTGGTCAAAGAAAGGGCTGCACTTCATGATTATATTATTTTAATTAATAAATCGTCAAATGTATTAATCGTTCAAATAATCCAACAATCCTTTGGTCTATTAAATGTCCAAAAAGTAAAACATCAGTTCTTACAAACTATGACGACATCTACACAGATATTCAGTTGACTTTGATGTGAAACAGAGAAGACCTTCACAGGATGAAACCAGAGAATATTTGCTGTAATAATTAACAAATGATCAGAATTGTTGCCAATTAACTTTCTGTCTATCAATCAAATAATTGATTAACTGCTTGTTGCAGCTCTAATTTTAAAACGAAGTAAGTTTTGATACTAAATGATTAAAGAAATCTATAGTTGCAGCCATGAAATTGTGTTTTGTTTTTGTAATCCCTTAAGAATTAAAAAAAGGTTCAATTCATCACAAATCACCTGCTATATTTCAATTAACACTGACTCAGTCTCAAAACTATATATAAATGTACTTTTCTCAAATTAATTTCACAAAAGAAGCCAAAGTTCCATCATTGTAAATGCTGTCTAAACATAAGCAGCCATACTGGAAATGAGGCTGCAACCAACAATTGTTTTTTAATGAATGAATAGATTGATCATCTATTATTTTTGCAATTAATAATGAATCCTTCAGCTATAAAATGTCACATTACATTTTTCCAGAGCTCAAGATGACATCGTGACATTTACATTTTAAATTTTTGGACCAACTTCGTATGTTTTGTTTCCTATTTGTTTATGATATTCCGTTCACTGACGAGGATATGCATGTACCATTTCCTGTTGATTGACTAATTGATGAAACAGTTTTTGAGACTTGACAGCATTCAGCACTGCAGACACACACACACACACACACACACACACACACACACACACACACACACACACACACACACGTTGGTCAGCACCATGAAATGTATTGTAATTTCATTTCTAATATAAAAGCTGATAACTGGTTGGTGTCAATGTAGCTGCTTTAGCTGCCTAATAATCAGCCAATAGGCTCCTCTAGCATTCGGTAGAGTCTAGAGAACTAACAAAGGATTTAGGACCTGGTGACGTGTCGTCATGACCAGCTCTGTGTGACTTCATTTGTTGAAGGCAGTGTGAATTAAAGGCATCCTTCAAGGGACTAATGAAAAGGCTGCAGACGGGGAGATTATTCCAAGCTGTATTATTTGGTGTGTGTGTGTGTGCGTGTGCGTGCGGGGTGATGGCTGCCTGCTGTAACAGAATCTCTCAGTTGCTGGATCAGATTAGGCTGCAGATCCATCTCTTCCGGCCCTCCAGTAAATACATCTTCCTCAAGCCTGTCGCCGAGCCCGCCGCGCGTTATCTAACGGCAGAAATGGCATTTCATTAGCCTCTTATCCCGCCGAGGCCCAAATGCATACTCAATAGCATTACACGTAATTTCTCATAAGGACACATTATTGATCCCGGGCCCCTACCTGAGCTCAAGGAAAAGGGCTGTCAGCACTCCAGGGCCCTCCTCGTCCAGGGCCATGAAGAATTAAAGGCAAATTAAATTTGACAGCTGTAAATGCCATGGCAATCTATATGCAAAGTTTGAAGGGGGGAGGGGGGGATACCTTTTATTAAAATTTCCCGTGTGTTTTTTTTCTTTTTCTTGGTCACACATGTTTGTAGAGAGCTAGCTTTTATTTGTGGCTCACCCCACATTTTTCATCTTCTGTCTTCTCTCCCTCCATCTGTCGACCTTCCTTATTTTCTCCCTCCCTCCGTCTGCAGTCTTCTTCCCGCTAATATCCCCCTTGCTGCTTGAATATTTTCTCACATCTCTGACAGATTCCCTTTGATGTATAAATAATCAAGCTAAATTATGTGCGGCGATGATGCTCCGTGCTCCGCCGTCTCTTATTATACAAAGTAATTTCTACCTAAGAGGGTCAGATTTCCTGACAAATCCCTAATTACCGCGTTGCAATAGAAGTGGAATCTATTTGTGCATAAATCACCCGCCGTCCCCCAAGTGGCGAGTGCCTACTATTGTGCGGCACTCAGTTCGGCCCTACCCGCTGAACTCTGTAATTAGATAATACTTTTGATGATGGTACGTGTGACATCTTAATCTATTTAAAGTATAATTAGTAGAAACATCATTATGTTTGATGAGCTATACACTCCTCTGTACCAGTGTTAAGTTCTGTCCAAATACGCATGGAAATAATCGATATGTCACCTCTCAACAGGCTAGCTTCCTGTGTAGAGGCTGCAGCCGCAGGTAAATGTGAAGGGTCATTTAATATGCTGCAGGCCTAATTCTGAGCCCCTGTAATAGCTTTCCCAGTGTAATTATGCCGCCGTAAAAGCCCCTTTTGTTTGGGCTCGCACAACTCCTTTTGGTTTGTTTGACAAGTACAATCTGAGGCTGGCTTCAGCGACGCGAATGAGAGAGTTGGTAATTACTGTTTACTCAAAGGAAGAGGACCCTGTCACTCTGTAAAGGAGTCCCGAGAACACGTCCGTGTTGTTTTTCCTGTAAATGTGACAGATTCTGTTGCTTTGCTAGACATTTCCCTGTTTTCTTTACCTTCACATTTCAGTGTTTGAGGGCGTTGGAGGCCTGTGAGGAGCAGCTGTATGGAGAGCTGGTAGAGACGAGAGCTTTTTGCTTGCTTTGGCCTGCCCTCTACTGGTTTTACAATGTTACTGCGGTTTCAGGCCCTGCTTTAGAGAGGACTGTGATGATTGACAGATGGTGAAGATACTAACATCCAACCAAATGCTGATAAATCTACAGTCTTTTATTGTGAAACCAAATCACGGTGCAGCTTCTGAAGAATGTTCTGGAGAACTTCAATTTCTCCTGGACATGTGTAAGACCGGGCCAGACCTTTTGTTTAAATCATTCAACAATTGAACTAACAACTGAATGTGAGGATGTCAAAGACATCTCTGTATTGCGTTGCAGAGATATCTAATCAGCGAGCCCCGGCCCATCCTGTCTTGTAACACCACTTGTGCCTCGAGAGGAGATAGAGAGTCGCTGTAGCTTCCAGTCTGTCCTCAGTCCAACATGAGGGGACAAAGAAGTAGAGCGGCCCAGAGAGCTTGTCACGTTGAAGGTACGGCTTCTGTGACGTCTACATTCTTTGTTTATTGGATCAAATCCAGAATGGCAGAAAAGAGAAAACAACGTCCTGCCTGCTACCAAACTACTTCTCTGGGATCAGAGTGCACGGCGGCTCTGGAGACGGACCGTCAGTTAGCAGAGCACACCACAGGGTCTGGCCTGTGTAACGGGGGGGGGGGGGGGGGGGGGGGGGTTCTCAAATATTTGATTTGTTTATTTAGATGTGAAATGCTGCCCCCTGTTTGTTTGCATTTGTATGCGCATGTGACCAGATCTTCCACATTGACTCTTAAACACAGAAAGCCTGTTGTCTCTGGTTGTTGAAGATAACTTGCTACATGATTTCTTCAGAGGAGAACTCTGGTGTCTGAGTAGTAGACCAAACCAAACCTGTTACTGCAGGATGCAGGTAGAAGTAGAAATATGAGCGAGCAATATGGCAGCACAGAGCCCTGAACGCTACAGCTGAACAAGTAGAGGTATCACACTAAAGTCTCAGTGATATGAATGATGAAGTCTGAGCTGTGCTGCTAATGTCAGTGTGACAGGGACACAGGGATAACAGCCATCCACGCACAAACTAATCTGCAAAGTCATGGAATTTCTAAATCTCATATTCCAGGCCTGAAGAGTCCTGATGGAGTTCGTCAAATCATTGAAAGTTACAGAAAAGTCATAGAACTTAGTTGTGTTTAATGAGATTCATTGTGACAGTATTCTGTGGATAACCTTCTGCGTAATGTAACTTGACGCCC
Organism: Pholis gunnellus; assembly: GCF_910591455.1. Taxonomy (NCBI): domain Eukaryota; kingdom Metazoa; phylum Chordata; class Actinopteri; order Perciformes; family Pholidae; genus Pholis; species Pholis gunnellus. Next base: position 1,435,225 of record NC_136549.1, read on the forward strand.
AATTTGTTTTCTGAAGCTTTTGACATAAAGTAGCTCTGATATGTGTTGATACGTGACAATTTTCATCATGTTCATTTCTTCAACAAAAACATGCATATGCATAGTGGAGATGGAATCAATGAGGAGCACAATGCACAACGTGTTAGTAGCTGCAGATCAAGTACATTTCAAAGCCAAAGAAGGGGGGGGGGGGGGGGGGTCTTGAGCTGTGTTTTCAACGACTCAGCACAGGGGGCAGATCTGATGAGTGGGGCGGTTTGTCAGTCTGGGGCCCGCAACAGAGAAGGCACGGTGGCCCCTGAGGTTCTGTGGAGCCAGAGGGGCCACCGGGAGTCACTGCTCAGAGGTCCTGAGTGATCTAGGTGGGGTGAGGGGTTTAAATGATGTGGTTTATTGACGAATAGTAAAGTATGAAAACATATTTCAATAAAGGACAATGTGTTGACTGTGCCTGTAGTTTTAGTTTAGGAAGTGAATATGCACAAACTATTAAACATTGAGAGATGTTGCTGTTTAGCTGTCTAGATTAATAACAATCACATACTAATATCATTTTCACTAAAGTTCTTAATAAAATGAGAAAATAGGCTACACCATGTGGTTATTTCATACAGTCTATTCATTGAATGAGCAGATGCCACATTGAGATGTATATCCTAATGGATAAACTGCTTATATCACGATAGAAGATTTTGGCCATATTGCCCAGTCCTGATTAGGGGTCCTTGAAAGGGAACCCCATCAGTCTTACCTCTCCTCTTCCTCCTCTTCCTCAGTTAAACTTCCCCAAAGCCAAACTCCTGCTGATGTCTTGCAACCAGGAGGATCTCAATGACTGGTACCAAAGCCTGAGCTCAGCTATCGGGTACGTACCTGCTGCACATGTGTTTTATGTGTATACTTGTGAGCACCCTCGCCCACATACTGACATAATGCCTCTTACCCTAATCTTAACCATTACTACTCATTGCCTAACCCCAACCCAAGACCCAACCTACCGTCTTAACCCACAACCTCCCCAGGTCTAACACTCCAGTGGGTCCACTCTGTGTGCTAGTAGCTCATTGCAGCACTTTATGTTCTGTATTAAAGGCTGATTCTGAGTGATGTATTCAAACGCAACATGTATTTTATGTCTGCATCATTTACCCTGAAATCCAGCCTGATATACAGTTAGAGTTATTTTAGTTTTAAAACTTTTAACAAATATCTAGTTTGGACTAAAAGTGTGACACGGCATGGATTCTGCGAAAATCTTGTTTATCGGTTTAGACTTTTTGAGACCTCCAGCACGACTGTGTCTCAGTGGTAGAGCAGAGTCGACCTTCAATCAGAGGATCGGCGGTTCGATACCCGGCTCCACTAGTCCATGTCCATGTGTCCTTGGGCAAGACCCTTAACCCCAAGTTGCTCCCGCAGCTGTGCCTGCGGTGTGTGAACGTTAGATAGTCCTGATGGACAGGTGGCACCTTGCATGGTAGCTCCTGTCATCAGTGTGTGAATGTGTGTGAATGGAAATAGATTAATTCTCTGTTGTAACAATGCTTCTTGGCAATAAGTCTTATACCGTTGGAAAGCCTGTTTATTTCCCTTTTAAATGGTGCCGCTTTTGTAAGGAACATGCATTTGTGGGATGAGCAGCAGAGAAGGCTTTCCAACGGTATAAGAAGCATTGTTACAACAAAGAATTAATCTACCAAACACAAATGTTCTTACTTGTTGTGCTCAGTTTATATGGAATATTTGAAATGTGCAGACATGGTAGAAGACAAACAACCCTGAACAGATTTGTAACCCATGCTTTCAGATTCAATTATGGCTAATTGAGTAATGATAATGACATCAAAGTTGTGTTCAGATATAAAAGTGTGTGTGGATAGGACAGCCTGGCTTTGGCTCAGAGGAAGAGCGTTACATCTTCCAATGAGAACGAGGATTGGACCCCCGGCTCCTCCGCTACGTAGGTGCTGTTACTGAAGAACGCAGGTTACGTGACAAAAACATCGACGCGGCCTCCTGGCTGAAAGATGGTTGTTTGATGGACCCATCTACTTCCTCGTTCAAGATTATGTGGAAAACATACAAAATCATTTTTTGGGATATCTACATATTTTTGGTAGGTATAGCTAATACTGGATGAGACCAGCCTGGCCCGGTAGCAGGTTGTGGATGTTGTTGAAGGGATCGTGAATCCGAGGGCACGGAATACAAAAACATGTGCACAGTTTTTGTATTATTTGTTGAACCGTGCGACCCAGAGGGGCTAAAAAGAAAAGACTAAAGAAGTATTCTTTATGTTTTAGTATCCGAACATGTTTTTGATTTCATTATGACACAGAAAATGCATCCACAAAAAGTAAATACATGAGTGTGTGTTGTATTTCACACTTCCTGTTTCTCATTATCTTATTGAAAGCAGTGAACTGTGTGTGTCATTAATAGGAGGAATAGATTGTGGGCTCGGTGTGTGGAGGAGTTTCATTGTCCGAACTCTCAGTGGGTAAAGAATGACTGTCAGTAAAACTCTGACACAGGCTGATACTGTACCTCAGGCCCGTCTGTCTCATTGATCAGCCAGACCTCAGTAGGCCCGCCAGGAGGGTCCGGGTCAGCTCCGCTCAAGGCCCCGACCCCGGCCAGGCTAATTAGTTAATCACTTTGTCAGAGAGGAGAGGGGGGGCTGTCAAAGAGCTCGGACCACCCAGCAGATTGGGGGGGGCTGCAGGCTCTAAACTCCAGGGAGTGTAATTAGCTGTGGTGGAGGACTGAGGAGAGGACAGGCTGAGAGGACCAGGGGTCAGCAGCACTCACACCACTGGGGAGGAGAGCCGTGTGTGTGTGTGTGTGTGTGTGTGTGTGTGTGTGTGTGTGTGTGTGTGTGTGTGTCTACACATAACCTAAATTATTGATTTAACAGAGATACACACTGCCTGGACTGACATCTCTGAATCTATCGAATGTTCTTAATGATTGTAAAAAATGTATTATTTTGTGTGGTAAAGTCGTATCAGATTGGTAGCCATTGTTTCCAAGCAAAATACTCCCTTTAAACACACACACACACACACACACACACACACACACACACACTCGTCTTCACATAACTACCAGCTCCTTTCTGTCTGTGACTGCAGAGAACTTCAAGAAAGTTTCTACTGTTTCTCTCTTGATTGAAGTTTTTTTTTCTCCTTTTGTTAAAAAAATCGTATTGATACCGACACACACACACACACACACACACACACACACACACACACACACACACACACACACACACACACACACACACACACACACACACACACACACACACACACACACACACACACACACACACACACACACACACACGTCCTAGCCAAGGGACTTAATTAGTGTGCAGATCGATGCCTGGTGACAGTAAGTGAGCAGTGAGGTTGACCAGCAGGGATGTAGTGACGGCTAAAGAGTTTAACTCTGTGTGACCTCTGACCCCCCACCTCCTCCGGTGACATACATTTATAATATATGTAGTGTGGACTCAGGGTCATTTCCATTGTATTATTTTCCGCTGGAAATGTATCATCGTATGAAATCATGTTGATTTTGTACAGATTGTTGTGTAGTTTATGAAGTACTCTGGTGTATATGTCGTTGTCTGTAGAAAAGTCCTGGAGACAAATGTGTCCTCGGGTCACATGTGGACATTTTTCTGATTTTCTTTGAACACAAAATAAAGTTAAGCAGCTTTAAAGCAAACTGTCATGAAAACCTTTTTGGTTTGTTATGGAACACAGATCATAGCACTGGATATGAGTTTATCTTCTACATCAGGTCAAAAGAAAAGAATACAGAGCTGGAATAGGAGAGCAATATTCTGACCTATGAATATATTGAGAGAAAAGAGATTAAATTGTTCATTTACAACAAACAAAACTTGGATAATCTCTGAGATTTAAGTGGTAAATTTACAAAACAAAAATAATTGTGCAAAGCCGTGGTAATGCCAGTTGGCTAAACTAAGGTAAGGATGGCCTCAGGCAACAGTCTGCAAAGATGCATGTTATTTTATATACATTAATAAATACTAATATGATATATTTGTCACTCCGTTGTTACAGCCGTGTTGAACGATCCAGACTTTAATGTAACCATGCACTCATGATGTTGTGAATGTAAATCTTCATAACATCGGAAAAATATGTCGATCAAAAGGAAGCAGCTAAATGTAGCCAAAAGTGCTTTTTGATTTTGGCGATGAGTGTTTGTTTTAGGCAACACGCTGTGAAGGTGGTCTGTAGGTCAACATTTCACTGCATCCGCTTCTCTTCTTATAGGGCCAGTGTGGAGGATTTAGGGGGATCTATAAGCAGAAATGGAATATAATATTCTTTGTTTTCATTTGTGTATAATCTCCTGAAACCAAGAATGCTCGTCTTCGTTAGCCTTCATATCTACACAGACTCCACCATGCTGCACCGTATGTACAGCAGCCCAGAACGGACAAACCAAAGCCTCGCTCTACAGCCCTTTGAGTTTTTACCTTACGCTTGTTCAAATGTGAGGCGTTTAACAAAGAGAGCAAAACCGTGGCAACACCAGCCGCCGGCTGACGTCCGCTGCTCCTAAAGTAGTCTGACTCCCTGCATGTACACCGTGAGGATAAGGCTGCCACTGGCCGCGTATTCTCCTCCTCCTGTTATGCAAGAGCTCCGTCGCTGCATCCTGTGCTTAGCGCCGCCCAAGACGCTCGTGATTGCTTTAAAGAAATACAAAGAAGCCAGAGCGTTTCCCCTGTACCAGCATGATGCTGTGTGGAGATAGGTCTGGCTATGAGAGACTCCTCGCACTTACCGGGTTGTCATGGTCAGGATGGCCTAAGATCAAGGCGAGTAGAGCACTGGTATGTTTATTTTTCCCCTGAGATGCATGCTGTCTTTGTGAGTACTGTAACTGTACAGAAGAACCTGAAACATGTTGACTGACTGTGTCGCCTCCACAGGAAGCTGCAGTCTAAGCAGACTGTAGTCCATCAGAGAGACGACGAGTTGTGCCGGAGACCCCTCCGATCAGCCGCCGACAGCCACAACACGCCGAGCAGCAGCAGGAAGAGAAACATGGTGAGTTACACACACACACACACACACACACACACACACACACACACACTCAAAATGCATAAACTTCCATTTTAACTTCCTGAGTCCCCTCATTCAGGTACATCGAGTAGGAAAACAGCGAGGATTCCCTCCCCGTGTTCATGATGTGATCGTGTATGATAGAGTGGAATCTGTTCCCATTTGCTTTTCCACAACCTTGAAGTAATATCTCAGAAAATAAAATATGAAGTACTGAATTTAAAATGTTTAGGTCGCTTTTAGCTCATTGTTTTGGTTTTTCAGGAGGCATGATATTCAAGTTATTCAAATCAACCCATTGTATATGCTTGTCAATCAAATAGCTCTGCATCGCGTTAAGTAAAACTAACGTCTGTAGGGCTGAGATTAATCTATGGACTATTTTACTGATTAGTCCATTAATCAAAACAATCAATTTCCTCAAAAAAAATCAAACTGACTATTTAATTTAAGTTCATTTCAACTGGCGGAGCTCCCCCAAAAGAGAAACCCATACAGCGATTTCTATTTCTGAAGTCATTGACGTCATCGATAACACCGACTTATCGCAGCAGCCCTACAGCCAAGCTGGTCCTCAATGTTTGATCAAAAACAAACCTTCTGTTGTGCAGATTACAGTAATAAAATACACTTATTGGCTTTTAGCTCGCGGTGCTTTTGTTGCACTTGCAGTGGCGTGGTTAGCGTGGAGGCACGCCGTGCACCATAGATGACGACAGGTTCACACTGAACTGAAAGGAAAGGAGTGCAGATAAATGAGGAGGAGAGACGGACAGCGGAGAGTTTATGACGTCATGTCGTTCCATCCGTTTGAATCAGACGTGATGACAACTGGTCTTGTGTTGCCAGGCAACTACTGTCAATCAAATGTGATGATGATGTACCAGATTCAAGTGTTAAACTCTTAATGAATAACTAAGCATTTGGATTTTCAGGGCTGGACCTGAATATTTGACTAATAGGTTACTCACAGCCCTTCTTTGATTGATGCTGTTGGGAACGAAGAGGAGCGTGTTTGGGTGTCAGCAAATATGAAACTAAACCATCAACATCAATGGAGTTATTAACATCAATAGGTTCCTTAACAATTACTAATAATACCGGGGCACCACCCTGCAAACAGAGACCGATAACCAAACTATAAATTGAGTCTCAAAATGAGTGTTCACTCAGAATGTCCACAGTCAAAGTCCTGTTCTATAATCAGAGCAAACCGTGAAGGTTGAATTCCAGCACAAGCCACAATATACAGCTGTTATCACACACATATGCACAAGTAATCACAGAAGACTGCTCTTTAAAATATAACAGAGTTTATTAAATCCAAATAATAAACGATCAAATCAAATAATATCAAAAGCCAACAAACACTATCATACAATTATGTCTAACACCTAAAGTCAAGTGAACAAACTGCGGTGAGAGTGTATGTATATATTTTAACATCGAACAAAAAGTTCAGAAATTAGTGTTTGGTAGATTAATTCTTTATTGTAACAATGCTTCTTGGCAATACGTCTTATACCGTTGGAAAGCCTGTTTAGTTCCCTTTTAAACGGAGCCACATTTGTAAGGAACATGCATTTGTGGGATGAGCAGCACAGCTGAGTATGTGGGTTGTGCCCATGAAAAATGTGCCAAATCTTCTCTGCCAATGCAAACAGCTTATCCTGCTGCTGCTGTTGACTCTTGTTTGGTGGATTGGATGATTGAAGTCTATCAGCAACAAGGAAGAAACAAGACCTATTGGCAATTTTACAATTTATTCATTTACTCCTACTCACGGGGCCAATTTAAAGAAGAGAAAACCGAACAAAACTAAATAATCCCCAAAACAAAGCAGATCCTTATCACCGCGGTGAACTACGAATATTGCTTTCTTATCACCCCGGAACCCGGAGGGCGAATCTGGGTTCGGCCCGCCGTGGTTCTGGTCTTTAAAGTAATAAAATCATAATCTCCAAATCCACCAGCAGTGACTGATCTAATGCAACACGGTTACAGCAGTAAATACACAGTATAGCGGGACCCAGCGGTCCGCGATGCTTGCACAATAACACGTTCTAAACACTACAGTAACTTAAACAAAACAAGCTAAAGGAATAACACACTGAATGACCTACTTAAGCCCAGACACCAGTTAAACTCTTACTATGAGAAGGTTTCTTTTGTTCGGATCGGTCCTTCGAGTGGTGAACTCCACTCGGTTGCGCAGCTCCAAGCGTGATTCAGCCTCAGTCTCTGCAGAGAGGAGGGCTCTTCCGTGAAGAAAAAGGGAAGTGTCATCCTTTGGCCGCCACTTTATACATTAATGGTGAGAGAACGGGTCGTAGAAGTTATCCGTTCTCTCACTGCAGGATCCAAAAACTAAAATATAAAAACACAGTCTATGTTCGTCCAGCGAATTGAACTTTTGACCTCATAGGATTTCTTGAGAGGCAAACGTTTCCTCGTGGACCTCCTGGCACCAAGCGAGCTTGGACGGAAAGGGCAGATTTGAAACTGGCGCTTGGTTTTATCAGATGCCTGTCGTCAGGTCATAAACCCGGTGGGGGGTCCCTTTCGGCCAATGAGGGGCCAACATTTATGTTTGGCTGGAGCTGTTAGGTGTGGTCACCTTCCTGGAGCCTGGCCTTATCAGCACCCAGACCAGGCCCCTTGTTGAAAGAAGGCCAGCATGTGAGGTCAGAGTCAGACCCCAACAATGCTTATTTAGTCACACATATTTCTGTCCATCTCTTCAGGTGAGCTCTGAGACCAGTGAGCATGCTCAGAAGCCTCCAGTTGAGGGGGGGGGCAGCGCCCCCAAGAGGATGAAGCAGTGTGACGCTCCAGAGCAGAGGTGGGATCCTTTTACTTCCTTTATCGTTCTTGGCAAGCTTCCAGTCCTCTTCCATGCAAAAATGTCTTTTGCTTATTTTGACCTAACTTTGATCTTTACAGTAATACGTTGGTTTCTTGTCTAATATGATTTGAATGTGTGTGTCCAGCAGTGCAGAGGCGTCCACGTCCAGCTGTGTGATCCTCTGATGGATGGAGATGACGGTGGATTCTGCACCATCTGTCCGAGTGTTTCACTCAGTTTTGCCAAACACACACAAAAGCACTTTTTACTGTGCAAGTCAGGAGATTTAGATTATTACTAACAGCAGCTTCTGCTCATCCTGGACATGAAACTCTCTCAATCTGCTGCTTCAAAGACCAAATATGTGATGACTGTTGAACTGTAAGCAGTTTGCTGCCAAACACCCTTTTTTATGAATTAATGTCGTCTTTCCACCGACACTTATATTTCATGTCTATTGTCTCCTCACATTTGGGAAAAACACTATTATGAAATAAATAGACTTTTAGAGAATGTCTCATTTTGAAATAACAATAGTTATAAGGGACTATTATCTTGATTATTATCTTATAATGTCTTATTTTTATATAATAGTGGTCAATATAATCCAGATTCCACATTTTAAAGCTAGGGTAGGTAATCTGGAGAAACTCGCAAAAGTATGCTTGATTTAGAAAATGATCCAACTGAAGATGCAGCGTAGTGACGTCGTCTCTTTTCCAGTGAACGTATTTAGCAGCACGAGCTGAAAGAAACCACTGACAGCCCGCCGCTCCACGCTGAGCAGCTCAGTTATGGATTTCTGTCGGGATATAATGAGAATTTCAACAAATATAACAAAAGAAGAAGATTACCTACCCTGGCTTTAAGCTAGCTGATCCCTAATTTATTAATGATCACACTATTGATTGGAATGACAGAATCATACATTGCAGCACTAGATAACTGCTCAGTGTACACTCCGTATTACAACACTGCTAAGTCCTCCATCCGGGTTCACCCCAATCCTTTCTGTTGCTGCTGTCCGGCCCACGTGACCTGGACTGGACCGGGTCACGTGACCTGGACTGGACCGGGTCACGTGACCGCTGTTTACTCACACTAACATGATCATCTGTTCAAATGTACAATTCTTGGAATGTGTGATTTGATTGTTTTATTTACCAGATATACAGATACTCATAGCTTTTACATGTTAGACACAATTATTATTATTATCATAATTAATGGGATGAGTGCATTTAATCAGCTGCACTGTATTCTGCCAATGATTTCCGTGTATCTGCATCCAGGCAAGAAAACCTGGTTAACGTGTTCTATATGTTTTTATTAGGTTATTTATCCTTCATTATATCTTTTATTAACCAATCAACAAATATGTGCTTCTCTTCTGCATTTTATTAACAATATTTAGCATTTTCAAGTGTAGTGTGTATTGTACAGATCATTTTTATTGTGCTATTTTTGACACCATTTTAGTATCAAAAGCTTTTATTGGGTTTACAAATCATGAATGGAGATGGGTATCATTTCAATTTCCCAAATAAAACTCTTAAAGAAGTGATTGTGTATTTCATCACACCATCAACGAACAACGCACACTGTCGGACATCGTTTCCCACGAATGAAAACAGTTTGGTCCAAAGACCTTCATCAGAAAAGCATCATTTAGTCTTTAAGTTCGGTTCATGTGTTTAACAGTCTGTCTCTGAACACGAGGCGCTCTAACCACTCCCCTCCTTCATCCTGCCCAACAAAAGATCTCTTCCTCACAAGTGATGAGGTCAAAAGCCACAGTTCTTGTTCTGGGCCAAAATATATTCCAGAGTTTATCTGAAGTCTTCATGACACTTCAGATTTCATTAAATCAAGAAGTTTCTGTCCAAAGTTAGTCATTTAGGATTTCTGTGTAGTGACACCGTTTGTATAAAGATGTTCAAAGTAAAAGCAAAACATGACAAAAGATCTGAAAAACAGTAAGACAAGTACCGTCTTAGAGAAGCCGAATGATGGGAGAAGCACGTCTCCATGAGTCTCCATGAGTCTCCATGAGTCTCCATGAGTAACAATCCTGAGTGAATAAAGAAAGACGAACCTCATGAAGGTAGAAAGATCACATCCGCGTGGTTTCAGCACGTTCACATATCTGAAGGGATTTGATTTGTATCTTTAACAGAATCACTGTTTACTCCTCCAGTAGTATTATTCTGTCAAACTGACGGTTTCTCTTCAATCAGACGGACTCGGTCTCCGCCTGTCTCCACACTGCAGTACTGATTGATTGACACCAGATGGAGGCAGAGACCACATAGTTCCACTGGACAGCACCAGTTTCTCCCTGATCACAACATCCACATGACCACAAACAGCAGAGTTATTTCACTGGTCGCTTTCTGTAGGTAAGACAGTATTTACACATGATCAACAAAAGTCATATGCATATAATAAGCTTAGAATATTGGTATAGATGTACCTTATATTAAAGAGCCCACCTGTTAAAGGGAATACATTTGGTTTGTCCTGAGGAAGAGGCGCACTCCTTCAGTAGCATCAATGTGCTCGGCTCAGGGACAAAGAAACACATTTAATCAGGACACTCGTGTAAAGGTTTTCCATTTACTGCAACAGCAATACTCATTTTAGCCTAACTTGTATTTATATTGCACATTTCTAGTCTTTCCCCTACTTATAATCTAAACTACTGATTGTTAATGCACGATGGCAGGAGCAAGTCAACATGCAGACTGGAGGAGCCGGGGATTGAACCGCCAACATGCCGAAGAGAAGACGACCAGCAGCATCACTGATGCTGCATCACTGATGCTGCTCTGGAACAAATGAATCCATCTCTGAAGTTGAGCACACAGTATGTTCTGAGAGGCATCCACTTACCTGCTAGATAGATGGAGGAGGTTCCATACAGGAAGGTTGCTCAGTGTTGGCGTATGCAGATTGATTGAGCACCAAATGTTAATATTAATTGATAGTGTTCAGACATAATGATATGATTGGTCCGTAGACAGGACATGTGACTTGGGAAATGACCTCAGTAACTGCTTCTTCCCTTCCTTTTCATATACTTGAGTCTACTTTTAGTTTACTTTTTTTCTGGTTTGGTCCAGATTAGTTCTGATAAAAGGAAGAACACATAGTGTTCATGTCCATGCAGTCTTAACATAAATGACATCCATTGTGTGTGAGAAAGTTATGTAAATGAAATCTGACCTGGAAGAAAACAGGAATGCCTGTAGTCCTGTTTAGAACACTGGGTAGTGGTGCACTTCAGCCTCTTGTGGCCAAAACAAGTATTACAACAACAAACACAAATTACCCTGACGAAAACAAATGTTACCAACTGTTTTCACCTGTTCTTAAGTCATAAATACAAAACAGAAAACAATTTTCAATCAATCAATCTTAGAAAATGGATCAGCTGTATGTTTCCCTCCTCGGTCCTCCTCCTTTCCTCAGATGATCACGTGTCTGTGGTTTGTCAGTGTTCCTCTCTGTTAATGTGTTAATGCACATATTCACATATTCATTGCCACTGCATCATGTAGAGCCTGTGACCCCCTGCAGAGAGACCAGAACATACATGGAATACATTTCTCTGGCCTATGAGGTTAACACATACTGCTCCGAATGTAGCCTCATTGATTAACTTGGAGAATGGAAATACGTCTGTTTTTAAAGGAGCATGCATGTGCACAATCAGACAGAAATATGATTTAAAGTAATAATGGAAAGATTTAAATGTGTCACTATGAATCCAAGCAGTTTGGCTAAATAGGATCTCTGAAAGCTGCTGTGACTGATTAAAGCATCAGATTTGTTTCTGACCTTTTCAGGAAATATGTCCTCTTTATTATTCAGAGAACCCCTGGACTCATGTATTTAGACCCAGCTCTGTGTTGGACTCTGGTGAGACTCTCAGTTTACCATGGGCCTGAACAAACTCAAGACAGGACTTGGGGTCAACGATGGTACTCAACCCGTTACGGCTGAGCTTACAAGGTTTTTACGAGCATCCACATTCTTTAGGACGCAGTGTCATTTATTCCAATTGTGAATAAATGACTCAAAGAAACTGAGTTTTGACGCAACATATACCTTAACTCAGTGGCAGGCCGTGGATTTTATACCTGGGCCTTCAAATAACCTCATTATGACGTCACAGCTACGGGTTATTTGTTTCATGTAAAAGCCGCATATTCACATAACACTGCAACATTTGACAAATGAAATAAAATGAAATAAAATGTTACATGAAGCTCAACACCTAGCATACAAAACACGAAATGCAGAGTGCAGCTACATGAATACGAGCATGACGGGACGCTGCGTCATTACCAGACAATATAGTCCAAATCAATGTAACACAATGACAAACTCACAAGAGCAGTCGCATATATTCGTATGACAACAAAGCAACAAATCAATCCAGCAGACCTGCAGCGGATCCACACATTCCACCTCACGAGCCATTCAAATATTATTCCTAAAAACGCCACGATAGACAAATGAACAGTAGAGGTAAACAAACGAACTTCACTTACCAAATGCTGTCTATCCTCCTTTCTTTGTTGACAAAGAGTTTAATCCCAGTACATCAGTTCCAGTAAGAAGTCCTTCTCCATTCATTGATGCCAGTCGAGCCTCCACAGTTGTATTTCGCCGGTCGTCGTCCGTCTCCCGCTGCCGGTCGGTTGTCCGTCTTCCGCCGCTGTCTTCGACCGTGGACCGGGGAAGGGCGGGTTGTGGAGCTGTTTCCCTGCGAACGTGGTCGTTGAGTTGTAGATCCACTCGAGTCTCTCCAAAAGTACCGACGCTCAGTTAAAATGAAACACATTCACAGCCATAACATGTGCAACGCTTCTCCGACGCTGCATACAAATCCTTTTCCTGGCTGGGTCAGGGCTGCTAGCTGTCAAATATTTCCACTTGAACTCTGTCTGTTACAACCAAAGTTCTGCTAGCAAGCATTATGTTTCGCGGGCACATAGTCACGTGCCCGCCTACTGACCAGTCACAGCACAAGAGGCATCTGGACTCTGAGCTGCAGTAATGCTGACATAACTGTAGGCCTGCAAACCGCTCTGGTGCGTCCATGAATCTCAAACTAAAGATCTGATTGGTTGAAGACTATGTCAATCAACAATATCCTCCCCATTCAACTAAACTGCACATGGGGGCACTGGGTGAGTCTGCAGGCCTGGGGCCTCTCTTCTACCTAGAGACACAGAGGTGAAATCTGATTGGATAAAAGCTCTACTTAAAACAAGCTGCACTGAAGCAGAGCAACTGAGGAAGACAGTAGCTGTGCAATGAGAAAATAATTATAATACATTAAATGTATTTAAGAAAAAATATTAAATTCTAAAATAGCTATAACTTTGTGATTCTGTTTAGGCCAGCAGAGAAGGCTTTGCAGGGCCGTGCATTTTATACCTGGGCCTTCTGTGCTGTCCTACTGAGCTACGGTTATTTGTTTCTAGGGGTGTAACATTACACATATTCGTATTAAACCGTCCTGTACGAGGCTTATGAACTGAACAATACGTTTGAATAATACTAGTGCATTTGGAAAATGCAGAAGCTTAAATTGAGGGAAATATAATGTTTTCGGTGGACTGTGCCCACGTAACAGACAACGGGATGTGTGACCTTTTGAACCCGGAACAATAACAAAAAACAGCTGAGGCCCCGCGTGTGTTCAGGGAGGCTAAGCTAACTAGCTTAGCGGGGAAACAACAGCAGTTAGCTGTTCCCTACTGATTCAAACAGAGAATCAAATGTCCGAAATAACCCCGCGATGATGGGATGCTTTGTAAACGGACAAGTCAGAATCAATGTAATTAACACAATGACAAGAACAAACTAACAAGAACCAGTCACATAAAATGTCAAGCATGACGAATCAATCCAGCAACACTGCAGCGCTAGAGCACGAGCCATTCATATTATTCATAAAAACAACACGATAGACAAATGAACCTTACGTAACGTTACTGCAGATGTAAAAAAAAAAAAACACAGTTTGTCACTTACCGAATGTTGTTCACTTAAAGACAAAGTCCATCCTCCTTTCTTTGTTGACAAAGAGTCTAATCCCAGTACATCGTTTCAGTTCCAGTAGATGCCCTCACATCTGCCTGCTGCCATTCCTGAGCAAGCTCTGCACTGGTGGTGCCCCGAGTGGAGCTCACTCAGCTTTAGGAGATGGTCCTGGCGCTTGCTGGATTTGTTGGGCGCCCTGAAGCCTTTTTCACAACAATTGAAGCTGTCTCCTTGAAGTTCTTGATGATCCGATAAATGGTTGATTTAAGTGCAATCTTACTAGCAATTCATCTGATCACTCTTCATAACATTCTTCATCTCCTTCTGTATGAATTCATGTCCCATTAATGTTCATTACTGACTGCTTCTTCCCCAGAGTCTCTGTGTTTTCTCTCCTCACAGGTTTCCGTGGATCCTGGTTATACCTGGACCTGGTCTGGCCTCCTGCCGTGGTTCTGTCATATGCATTGAATGTGTTGTAACTCTGTTATGTTGTTCATTCTGTACACATGACATCTATCACACTTCTGTCCATCCTGGGAGAGGATCCTCCTCTTTTTCTCCCTCTTTTCTCTCCGTTAAAGGTTTTTTTGGGGAGTTCTTCCTGTTCTAATGTGAGGGTCCCGGGACAGAGGATGTCGTATGTGTACAGATTGTAAAGCCCTCTGAGGCTAATTTGTAATTTATGATTTTGGGCTATACAAAAATAAATTGAATTGAATAACATTCTGGAGTATATGCAAATTGCCATCATAAAAACTGAGGCAGCAGACATTGTAAAACTTAATATTTGTGTCATTCTCAAAACTTTTGGCCGAGGGTGTACATGACACACATCACAGAGTCAGTCTGTCTTTGCCTGAAGAAGGAGCAAAAAACTCCAAAACGTTGCAACAAAGGCAAGACTTAAGAGTCTAATTTTTTTAACCACTCCAATCCCGGCTGGGATGGAGTGATCATTTCGTGTGGATGGATTATCGTGTGCTTGTGCTTGTGGAACATCAAAGTCCGATAATTTGACAAGGGAAGCACCGTTTTGGGTTAGGGTGGTGGCTGTTTCATTCCCAGGTTCAGAATCAGTTTTCATGGACGGTGAATAATTCAATCCTTTAACCCCCTAACCATCACCCACTCATCTGCCTCTGTTGCTCATCTTTCGCTCCGCAAAGACTGTCCTACATCTGTCTTGACAGATTTCCTTCAAGATCAAGGGGCCGGCCTGAGAAGAACAGAAGAAGAACCCTTCCAACTCATTCGTCGGGTCAAAGTTCATGTGGGGGTTTTTTTTTCGGTCAGTGCATGAAGTAAAATTGATCTGCCATTGTTCATGTTCGGAAGAATGCAGAACAAGTCTTTTCTTTTCATGCCACTTCCTGCTTCTACCCCGCTCCATTTCAGAGGGAAATATTTGCACAGAAGACATATGAAGAGTTTGACTCTTTTGTTTGTACTTTTATACTTTAAGAGTTTCCTGAAAACTGTCTTGATTATCCTTGTACCCAATGCAGGACTTTTACTTGTAACAGAGCTTTTTCACAGTGTGATATTAGTGCTTTTTCTTACAGGATCTAAATATGAGAAGGAGAGTTTGTTCTGGAGCAATTCATTGTTCTTTAAACGTTGTTTAATGAAACCCAGAAGCTGTTTATTACCTACAGTGTATTGACCATTTTAAATGACTATAGCATGAACCATGTGCTTTGAGCTTTGACACACCATTTGTGGACAAATACTGAGGTCATAGAACCACATCTAATATTTCTCTCATAAAGTTATTGCACACTTAATTTTGCTTTTTATGTGTGCAGTGTCTCTGCGTTGCTACACTGAATCAATCAATGTCACAGCTCTGCACGTTCTCTCCTGTCTCTTTATTTCTCACTCACCTGTCAGCCTCCCTCATCATCAGCCTAACTCCCTTCACCTTCCTCTGTTCACTAATCAAGCACTCCCTCCTCATCCGCACAACTCCCCTCACCTGCCTCCATCAGCCACTATATAACCCCTGCCTCTCAGACACACTTTGCCAGATCACCTTCATGTCTACCCGCCCGTTTGGCTGGTCCTGCTCCCGGGTTCCCCGTCTGCCTCGCCCTGCTGGATTTCCCCCCTCGTCTCTTGTCTCGTCCTTGGATTCCCTGCTGTGTTCCTGTAAAGATTCCTGTTTTGTTCGTGACTCATTAAAAACCTTCTCACTGCATCTGACGGTCTGCTTTTGAGTCCTCCACCACACCCCGCGACAATCAAAGGTAATTTAAAAAGGAAACTGTAATAATAATAATAATGATTAGTACTACTTTATAATAGATGACAAGAGTCTGAAATTGTTTTTAGATGAGAAGGAGCTGATTATAATGTTATGCCAACAGGCAGCAGACACAGGAAACGTCTGTAATTTGTTGAAAGTAAAGCAATTTGAAAAGTAACAGTATTTTTATAGTTCATTACTATTATTAAAATGCATTGTAATACAGAACCGAGTTGTCAGCATCTTACACATGAGCACCCTGTTGGAGACTTATTATTGATTTATTTTATGTATTATTATTTTACATGGGATAGCTTAGTCATTGTCATGACAACAGAGCCAGCAATAAAGTCAAAGTTTAGAGTAAATCAACTCTTTCTACAGTCAGACTCACTACAGCCTGAAACATTCACCCAAATAGTTTAAGAAGCCTTTATTTGAATAGATAAATTGATGATATGATGAATCATTACATACACATAATTCCAGTGTTCGAGTCCAATGGTGAATGTATTCAGGATCAGTTGTGGGAAAGTGGCAGAAATGTGACTTGTTACTGTATATACCATATAGTATGTTCATTTGTCATGCTATTTGATTATTTATTTAATGTTTAATTATTTATTTAACTCCTAAAATGGTTTACTAAATGACACAAATACATTTGATAATTGAAGTAAACATATCGCAACTTGGTCTTTCGTGACCTCAGACATTGATAATAGTCCACATGCCCTAACATTAGGTGGCATCGCATTCATTTGACCTGCTCATAGAAAAGGTGTCTAGAGATTCATTCTGTTGTGATTTAATGCTATATAAAATACAGTGATTGTTCAGGCTCTGCCTATACGTCTTTAAGTTTGCCCTAAATCCCTGGAAAGGCATGTCATAAAAGGTGTTCATATTCTTATATGCTCATGAATGTCCTCATACTCTATCTGCTATATTTTCATTTCCTCTGTAACTGCTTGTATTCATTGGAGTAAGACAAATGATCCACTGTTACTCATTCTCAGGTCCCTGCTTACCTCTTTTGGTCATATCCATACACTGATGAATTATAGATCATCGTCTTAATAATGATGAATGACTCATCAAAAGAGACTTAATGCATGAACCTAATCTTTTTTTTTATATGTAGCACCCCTTCACTCTATAGAGAGTAGACTAGGTGACCCTTTACACTGGAGGGATGGGGTGTTTGAGTTCGGTATTTTAAGGTAGCTACCTCGAAGGTTTACCGGATTTGGGTGATATTTAAATGACCCTCTAAATAAACTGTCAAACTTAGCATTAAATAACCGACCACAGACAACGTTTTGGGGATGAAAAGAGAATGAAAGTTTACTGCGTGTTTTGTTTTTTAAAGTTCAAATTATATTAACCCTTTCGGGGAACAGGAAACAAAACAATAACACACTACAGCAGACTCAGTGTATAAACACAATCCTTAACTCTAAACCAGGGGTCACCAATAGATCCGGACCCGGACGAATAACTGATGGATAATTGAGAATTATACATTTTGGCGGAGCGCTTCTATTTTAACCTGCACAGCTTTTCCAAACACACATCTTTAGCCCAAACACTCCAATCTGAACTGAGGGCAAGATGTTGAAATGTGTAGAGATTGTTTATTATAAAGTTCACTGAGACCGTTATGATGTGAAATGGATTCAACAAAAGAGAAGAAAAAAAATTCACTCCAGCCACACTTTCCTTTTTTACTTTTCATACATTTTTCTAAAATCAAGCAATTTCTGACGCAAGCTTTTCAAAGATTCATTTTTGTGTATTTGATTTTTAGATGGATCCCTTATTTACAATTAAACCCACAATTATCCAACCTTCCGTTTCCCGTGTCTCCCTGCATTTGGGTCCAGCCCTGTTTTCTGCAAAAACCTTACAAATATATATGAGATGTGGCTTTTAGATCTCCAGCAATATGTTTGTGAATGTGTGACGAATCTGGCAACAGAGGCAGAAAACAGCTGCTGCTGTTATGCGAACACAACACACACGGAGGGAAACCAGTAGGTTTGAAAACCAGCAGGACCGGCACCCACTGCATGCCCAGTGTACGTGAATAGTCACGTGATGTTCGTTTTCAGGCCTTTAAGTCTGGACGGAGATCATCTCGAAAATGATGCTTAAACGCCGTGTGGACGGAGGACTCAGGGAGCCGCAACAGAGGGGCCGAAGAGCCACATGCGGCTCCGGAGCCGCGGGTTGCCGACCCCTGGCCTAGACGGTTGGGGGACTTCCTTGAATACACTGAGCTCCTCTTTCCTTTCCTATATCTCCTTCTGTATGAATTCATGTCCCATTAACGCACATTACTGACTTTGCTTCCTCCCCGGAGTCTCTGTGCTTTCTCACCTCGTGGATCCTAGTTATACCTGGACCTGGTCTTGCATCCTGCCGTGGTTCTGTCATATGTGTTGTAACTCTGTTATGTTGTTCATTCTGTACACATGACATCTATCACACTTCCGCCCATCCTGATAGAGGATCCTCCTCTGTTGCGTTCACTAAGGTTTTTTCCCTCTTTGTCCCCTGTTAAAGTTTTTTTTTTTCCTGTTCTGATGTGAGGGTCCTGGGACAAGAGGTACAGAATGTGTACAGATTGTAAAGCCCTGAGACAAATTTGTGATTTTGGGCTGTACAAAATAAATTGAATTGAATTTAATGTGTATATAGTTTGTGTTAAATGCTGTTTGTATGTGCATAAATAAATCCCCATCTTGTCCCCCACACTGTTCATGTGACAAACTCAATAAAAAGTTGATCACGAAAAAGAAAAATAGGGTTGACAATGTAAACAGCCCCTCTTTAAAAGGGGACTTTAATTTAACGGCAATTTTCTGTTTGGCCTCCTGTCTCCACCCACTATTTTACCCAAGATCCAGGAACTAACAGTTTCTCCGGTCCTGGAGGACTACGTCCCATGTTTGCCATGTGTCAGTTAGTTGGTGGTAATTTCATTATTCTCAGCTTTGCTTTCTGAATATTCACCATGTAAGCAAATCATAAACTCAAACAAAAATGTATTCAACACAAAAACGTGTGAATCACAAGTCCATGAAAATAAAACATCCAAAGAATCAGGGAACACGGCAAAGGGGAGCAGACACGAAACGTACCAGGAGGAAACGGCAGGCAGGCAGGCAGGCAGGCAGGCAGGCAGGCAGACCAGGTTACACCAAAGACGAACGAACACTGAGCCAAGGGACACACAGGGTTTAAATACACAGGGAAGGTGCAGGTGATTAGACACAGCAGGTTTCAATTAAGGGTGGGGTAGACTGACGAGAGGAACAGACGGGGGCAGAAAGTGAAGTGAAGCAGACTGAGGAGGTGCAGGTGATTGAACGCAGCAGTGTCTAATTAGGGAAGGGCAGACCATCACAGGAGTAAGACAGACAAAGGCAGGAAATAAAGTGCAAGACACATGGAACATCTCAATAAAACAGAATAAATAACTAAATCCAAACATAAATCGTGACAATATTGCGGGGATTACTATTGTATAAGTGAGCACTACATCACAGCCACAGCTATGAAGAAATAGATTGAAGAAAATATATTTATGGACAGATCGCAACAACCTGGATTCAAACTCTGTCGAGAAAAATAGTAATATATTCAAAAACAGCTGGCTGATCATGATCTGCAGACCCCCGCCCTCGGTAAACTATCGATAGATAAATCCAAAAACAGAAAAGTCACGGAGAGAGTTTAATTCTGCGTGGACGTATTAATTAGCTTTTACTGCTAACGATGCTTGTGTTGCCTTTAAAGGCATTTTTGTACTTTGTTTAGATAATTTGTTTGTGCTCTTTACAAAATTAAAAGATAGTTATTGTAATGTTGTTTTTCGTTCACGTCATGTCACTTCCGGTGTGTCTAGGATTTCAGCCAAGGATCCCTCCAAATTTGGATCCCTCCAAATTACGTGAACTTGGGGATTTGCTCATGGAAATCCAAGGCGCTAAAGAAGATGGTTACCTCACTGTCCTGTCGTATCTGGACACTTCACGTGGAGTTGGACCAATCGTGGACAAACTTCCATTTGGACTTCAGGAGAAGTGGATGTCCACTGGGTCATGGTACAAAGAAGATAACCATGGGCAGTTCCCTCCCTTCGAGTATTTTTGTAATTTTGTGTGCCAGGAGGCAAAGAAGCGCAACGATCCCAGCTTCATGTATCAAAGTAGCATCATAACCTCAACAAAACCAGACAAATTCATAGTAAAGAACTTTAACGCCAACAAACCCATCTCAGTGAACAAAACCGATGTTTCTCCGTCCAATGATGACCCTAACAGGAGCTGTCCATTGCACAACAAGCCTCATCCGCTCAGAAAATGCAGAACATTCAGAAACAAACTATTCTACGACAGGAAGACTTTCCTTAAGGAGAAAGGAATATGTTTCAAATGCTGTTCTTCGGTCTCACACCTTGCAAAAGACTGCAAGTTCTCTGTAAAGTGCTCTGAATGTGACAGCCCCTATCATGATGCAGCCATGCATCCTGGTCCATCACCTCAAAACATCAGGGCTCCTTCACCATCACAAGAGGATGGCGGGGAGGGAGAAGATCATTCTAACACGACTGTTGTTAGAACAAGCTGCACAGAAGTTTGTGGTCCAGGTCAATGGAGCCACTCATGTTCAAAGATTTGCCTCGCAAAGATATATCCAAAGGGTTCCAAGGACATCGCTGTGAAAGCTTACGTAATTCTAGACGACCAGAGCAATCGCTCACTTGCTAGACCAGAGTTTTTTGAACTTTTCAGCGTGAAGAGCAAACCATTTTCGTACTACCTTAGAACTTGCTCTGGCATTGTAGAAACATCTGGCAAGAAGGCAGAAGGATTCCAGATTGAGTCGCTGGACGGAAGGGTTCTCATCTCTCTCCCACCACTCATTGAGTGCGATGAAATACCGAACAATCGGTCCGAGATTCCAACACCAAACGCCGTCCTACATCAGCCTCATCTTCATCACATTGCCAAGCACATACCACAACTGGATCCAGAAGCACAAATACTCCTTCTACTCGGAAGAGATGTCCTTCGAGCATACAAGGTCAGGCAGCAAGTCAATGGATCGCACAACGCCCCCTTTGCTCAACATCTGGACCTGGGTTGGGTAGTAATAGGAGAGGTGTGCCTGGGTAATGCACATAAGCCAACAGTCAACACGTTCAAAACCAACGTGCTGGACAATGGGCGTCATTCGATTCTTCAACCCTGCACAAATTTCATGCATGTCAAGGAGACACAGCAGAGCATTAGCAGGCCTGACAAGATAACAAAGGGGATGCTGGGTGAGACGGTGTTCAATCGAACTGAGCACGACAATAAACTGGCTCCATCAATAGAAGACCTTATCTTCTTAAAGATAGTGGACACAAATGTCTACAGGGACGACACTAACAGTTGGGTCGCCCCACTGCCATTTAAAGAACCACGCCAGCTGCTACCGAACAACAGGGCTCAGGTAGTAAACCGGTTCGCATCCCTACAGCGAACCTTGAAAAGGAAACCTCAAGTGCAGGAACAGTATGTAGCATTCATGGAGAAAATCTTTGCTAATGGACATGCTGAGGTAGCACCGCGACTGAGAGAAGATGAGGAGTGCTGGTATCTCCCTACGTTTGGGGTCTACCACCCACAAAAACCAAATCAGATCAGGGTGGTCTTCGACTCCAGCTCCCAGTACTTTGGCGTCTCCCTCAATGACGTGCTGCTCACTGGTCCCGATCTCAACAACTCCCTCCTTGGTGTCCTGCTACGCTTCCGGAAAGAGAGAGTTGCAATTATTGCGGACATCCAGCAGATGTTTTATTGTTTCTTGGTGCATGAAGACCACCGCAACTTCCTTCGTTTTTTATGGTACAAGGACAATGACATCAATAAGGAAGTTGTTGACTACAGGATGACATCCTGATGGAGATGGTGCGTTGCCAAAGACCTGTAGTCAATAAGCAACGCACCATCTCCCGCTGTGGCAATCTATGGGCTACGAAGGGCCATCAGAGAAGGTGCAAAGGAGCATGGTGCTGATACTGTCAAGTTTGTGGAAAGGCACTTTTATGTGGATGATGGCTTGGTTTCCCTACCATCCGAAGCGGAGGCAATTGACTTGCTTCAACGAACGCAAGCATCACTCGCTGAATCAAACCTCCGCTTACACAAGTTTGCATCAAACTGTCAGGCAGTTATAGAGGCCTTCCCGCCTGAAGATTGTGCCTCAGTAATCAAGGACCTAGATCTGAGCGGAGAAACAACTCCCACGCAACGGAGCCTGGGTCTGCTCTGGGAGATCAGGACTGACACGTTCACCTACTCTGTGTCGACTGCGATTAAACCATTTACTTGACGAGGAGTTCTCTCCACCGTCAACAGTATTTTTGATCCTCTGGGTCTACTGGCACCTGTCACGATCCAGGGAAGAGCCCTCCTAAGGGAATATACTTCAGAACTGTCGGACTGGGATGCGCCTCTCCCAGAAGACAAACAAAGCAAATGGGAATCCTGGAGAGATTCGCTCCAGGACCTAAAACAGCTTCATGTTCCTCGTACATACATAACGAGCTCACCCACAAAAGCAGTGCGCAAAGAATTGTGTGTGTTTTCGGATGCATCTACCAAGGCCATCGGCGCTGTGGCGTACCTGAAAGCAGTTCAAGAAAATGGGCAAACTGAAGTAGGATTTGTTATGGGTAAGGCAAAGCTGGCACCCCAGTCTGAGCCTACAATCCCAAGGCTTGAGCTTTGTGCCGCCGTCTTAGCAGTAGAGATGGCCGATCTCATCAAAGACGAACTAGACCTAAAGTTGGATGCCACCAAGTTCTATACGGACAGCAAAGTAGTGCTTGGCTATATCTGTAACGAGTCGAAACGATTCTATGCATACGTCCACAATAGAGTTCAACGCATCCGTCAATCGTCAAAGCCCGAGCAATGGCGTTATGTACGTACAGAGGAAAACCCTGCCGACCATGCATCAAGATCTTTACCAGCATCCCGCCTCGTACACACCTCTTGGTTCACTGGGCCCTCCTTCCTGCATCAGCCATGTACAGAGGAAACACAAACGAGTGAGACATTTAAGCTCCTTGCACCTGAAGGAGACTCCGAAATCAGACCACAAATACAAACCTGTGCTACTTGCCTGGAAGAACCAATACTAACCTCTGCCCGCTTCCAGCGCTTCTCCACCTTTGCATCT
The DNA here is from genome assembly GCF_910591455.1 of Pholis gunnellus. Classification (NCBI taxonomy): domain Eukaryota; kingdom Metazoa; phylum Chordata; class Actinopteri; order Perciformes; family Pholidae; genus Pholis; species Pholis gunnellus. Next base: position 1,458,734 of record NC_136549.1, read on the forward strand.
CTAGTAAGAGGAGTAGCATTTCTGGTTCACATGGCAAGATCCTTCAAACACTTGAATCAAACCAGGAAATGCAAAGGTTGGCACACATGCAACTTACCTCGTACTCCAGAGGAATTGGATCAAGCGAGGAATGTTATCCTTAAAGCCACACAAAAGGACGTTTTTGCAAAAGACCTGACGGCTCTCCGAGTCAACAAAACAGTATCCAAAAACAGTGCCTTGTTGAAACTCGGTCCAACCTTGGAGGACAATCTCATCTGCGTTGGAGGCCGGCTAAAGCACTCCAACCTAGCAACTGCAGAAAAGAACCCAATAATCCTACCCAAAGATAACCACATCTCCCTACTCCTCACCCGACATCACCATGAGCAGGTGAAACATCAGGGTCGTCACCTGACAGAAGGAGCGATCAGGGCAGCAGGACTGTGGATCTTGGGAGGCAAGAGGTTAATCAATTCAGTACTCCACAAATGCATAATCTGCCGCAAGCTGCGTGGAAAACTGGAAGAACAACACATGGCAGACCTGCCACCCGAGCGTCTCAAAGCTTGTCCTCCTTTTACATATGTGGGGCTCGATGTATTTGGACCTTGGTCTGTCTCAACCAGACGCACCAGAGGAGGACACGCAGAGAGTAAGCGATGGGCCATTATGTTTTGCTGTATGAGTTCAAGGGCTGTACACGTCGAGATAATCGAGTCTTTAGATACGTCCAGCTGCATAAACGCTCTTAGGCGGTTCTTCGCACTGAGAGGTCCTGCGAAACAGCTCCAATCGGATTACGGTACCAACTTTATTGGTGCGTGCAAGGAGCTTGGGATGGACAAAACGGTGCAGAAGTACGTCAGCGAGCAGGGGTGTAGCTGGGTATTTAACCCGCCACATGCCTCTCACATGGGAGGCTCTTGGGAGCGCATGATTGGCATCGCCAGAAGAATTCTCAATTCAATGTTTCTTCAGCAAAACATTCGCCTAACCCATGAAGTGATTTGCACATTAATGGCAGAGGTCACAGCCATAATGAATGCACGACCACTCGTACCTGTGTCAACCGACCCAGACAAACCGTTCATACTCTCGCCAGCAATGCTCCTTACACAAAAGACAGGAGCTCCACCTCCACCGGGAGATTTCACAGACATGGACCTGTACACAAAGCAATGGAGACAGGTCCAGGCTCTAGCCAACCAATTCTGGACTCGCTGGAGCCGTGAATACTTGCCTACCTTACAACACAGACAGAAGTGGACGGTGCCATGTAGAAACCTTCAAGTCGGAGATCTAGTTCTCCTCAGGGACAAACAGACTGCCCGCAACTGCTGGCCTATGACGAGTATCGCTACAACGTTCCCTGGTAAGGATGGGCATGTAAGAAAGGTCGAGGTGAAGACGACTGACCAAGGCAGTGTCAAGACTTTTCTAAGACCAATTACAGAACTTGTTCTACTGTTACCCAAGGAATGATTTGAATGTTGAATGTTCTTGAATCCTGCAAACTTGTAGTGACCTCACATAGGTCAGATGGGGAATGTGTTGCCTTTAAAGGCATTTTTCTACTTTGTTTAGATAATTTGTTTATGCTCTTTACAAAATTAAAAGATAGTTATTGTAATGTTGTTTTTCGTTCACGTCATGTCACTTCCGGTGTGCCACTTCCGGTTAGTCACTTCCGGTTTGGTAGTTCTAGTCAAACAAAAGAGAGCCACATGCTCAGAGGAGTGATCGGCTCGCATCCACCTGGAAGCATCCTAGGAGCAATGCTGTAAGTTCATTTATTTGACATTGGACATAGTGGGCATTTTATATCAGTAAATATTGGGTTGAATGGTCACTTAAATAGGTTTGTATTATATGTAAGTTTGGAACAATGCCAGTGGTTTCGAGGAATGTTTGCTGATTTACAAATGATTTATGTATGTTTGTATTTATAATCAGACTGAATATTTTGTATTGTTTGTATTTTCAGTTTTCACCACACAACATGTTAACGGAACAGAGTGACAGTAAAAAGGGTGAAAATGACTACGACTCTGTCTTCATTGACTGTGGTTTAGCTTGGTGTTTAAATCAGAGTTTCGACACACTGAACGAGAACACTACAATGCTGGCTTACCTGTAGGATTGATATGTGGCGAGAAATTTGCAAACAACAAAAAATGTAATGTTGAAAGACTCTTCAAGAACAAGCACACAACATTTGCTGAAAGGTATCGTGTCTTTATTCTTGTTCTATATTTTCATAAATACAACAAACTATAGTTGTTGTATATATAATATAACTATATATAACAGCAGATCGGAAGAGGCATCCAAACTTACACAACTACACCTCCTACTGAACGCCGTATCTCTGACTCCCGCACGTAGTTTAACAGATATTTAATCGTGACTTGTCTTGAAGAGGATCGATTCAAAAGCCTCATTACCCTAATCGGGTACCTGTCGACTGTACTAAAGATCTTACATTCATCCCACCATCCCAGCATCCTTTCCTTTTCTCTTACTTACCTTTCATGTCCCACCCACTTCGGCTAACTCCTCCCACCTCTACAGGCTACCCTAACTGCACAGACCGCTCTAATGGGGAACAGGTAGGTAAATAGCACAGCTACGGGAGCAGCTCGGGGTTGGGTATTTAGCCCAGGGACGCAACAGTTGTTTCTTCCCGCTTACACCTTTCCCCTCTCTTCCTCCACCCCAACCCCCACTAGCGTTGCCCATCCCACCTGAAATGCTCCTCCTCATTTACACAGCTCCGCCAGTAGACAGTTCCAGCGTCCTTCCGATTTATGTTCCCGCACATACCAGTTTCACTTTAGCCACAGCAGTCACTTACACTTGATCATCCCCCGTGCCACACGCTCAGGCAACAGATTCTCACCGGGAACTACATCGACCTCGCTCAATCAGAGATCCATCCACATGCAATCCCCACATCTCCTGGGAATTGCTAACCAAGCTCGGACACTGCACTCAAACAGCCACCCCCCAACTGCTCAGACGTCACCAGGCTCCACCTAATTCCCAGCCTGGACTACACCATGAAGTACATAAGAATCGATCACGCCATGTCCCCCATCCGCCTCGCAGGCCAAGAAGCCGGTCGGCTAAGGCAGACATCACCAGCAACTTCAAAGTCCTTACCACCGAACCCAACTACCGGTACCTTTTCGGTTTCCTTGGAAGGATGCATATTACTCAGCCATGCGTCTGTGGGGGCTGGAAAACTTCACGAGACGAGCAGGCCTCAAAACTTTCACTGCTGTTAACTTTCAGCAACGGAGTCTAACCAAAAACGAACTGGATCCAATTTAATGTCAAAAATAGTAATTTAATAAAAAGATAGCAGATACAACTGCAACCACGAAGGTAACAAATGCAAACTGATGCTAACAATTGCAGACTAAATTACACCATGCATGGTAATGTTCTCGGGAACCGAGACCACGTGCAAGCTCCACTCACAGGTGAAAAACAGAGTGCCGTGATCTCAAGCATGCTCTCTCAAACGTTCTTTTTATGTTCTTTGATGGTCGGAAAGCGTCCGAAACCTGTAGCAAAACACAAAGGCCGTCATCTGGGGTCAGTGATTGGCTTCCGATTGCTCTGACCCCTCCTTCATCGATCCGCTGGTCATCTCTGTGGCTAGGTTCCCTCTGTCGTCGCCTCTGCCCTGCGGCTGCATGGTCTTTCCCAGGAGTCCTTTCCTGTTGTCTTACGGAAGTCTCTGCATTTCTGTCTCTGCTTCTCATCAGTTGTCTCATAAAAGCCTCGCTCTGAATAATCCCTAACTTTCCCCCAAGGCTATTCTTCACAGTGTTTATGTCCTTCAGTGATTATGCTTTTGTGGTTTTAATATATTCAATGTGTAAATATACTGTAATATATAATATCCTTCATGTAAACATATTACAAACATATAATTCATTCTTTAGTAAATATATTGTGATTTTTTAACATATTTGACCTCTTATTATTGTGACACTTCTATTCACCACTAAGGGTGCTATAAATTCTACTAATAATACTTTTTAATACTTGAATTCTTCACACGTCCGTCCAAGAGCAGCCCGAAAATTTCCAATTGCCGAAACACTGCCGGATCTCGACAAACATCTCGTCACCGCAACCTCTCCGTGTATCACTTATTTCTACTGTCTTCAAAATCAACAAGGAACAAGGTCATTATTGCACTACCTATTGCCACCCACTGGCACAGAAGAGTACTTAATTACTTAGCCAGCCACTATATCGCAGGCTCAGATGATCAACTACGGCAAATTATTTGCAGCAACCAATTAATATGTATATTAATTCTATATATATATATATATATATATTCGGACCGATTAAGTGAAATTGGATATTTCCCACGGCACACCTGATGATCTCCCACGGCACACTGGCATGCCACAGCACAGTGGTCGAAAAATATCCGTCCTAGACGACTAGTCACCGTCACGCAACCTTCCTCAAACCCAGCACATGGTCTAAACACTCGGCTTTCCTCCACCAGAAAATGTATTAATTAATGCAATTAATAGAATAAACAAAAAAATCCCCTTTGCCACAGATCCTGTTACTCGCCGCCTCCGTTACAAACCTCCATGACCACGTCACACTTAAAGAAGCACGCAAAACCAAGCTAAACTACGACACCAGTTCCTCTCCTCTCGGAACGGAATCTACTTCTACGACAAACACACGGCCAAGCCGGAAGACATCCAGCTCTTTACAGACACAGCACCCTCCATCAGCTTCGGCGGCCTTGACGGTGACGAGCGGTCCTCAGCCGCATGGCTGCCCGAATTCCCATCCATCACTCCTTTTTCCGCGATCTACGAAATGTATCCCATAGTCATAGCAGCCATTCTTTCGGGGCATGAATGGTCCAAAAAAGACCATAGCCTACTCAGACAATAGCGTTGTCATAGACATTATTAATAAAGGACGGTCACTTCATCTAGATTTAATGGTGTTCAAGTCCTCCACCATACGGGTTACATAAGTGGAAGCAACTTCTTCACAAAACCATCCTCGGAGGCTCCGCGCCAGCCTCTACCTGCTCACACATCGCTATGCTACTCGAAGGTCCCCGTAAAGCTGAACCACACCCTACACCTAAACATCTGCCCCTCACTTCAGACCTCCTCACCCACTGCATCTACTGTCTCCCTTCATGGACAAAGTATTAAAGTTCACGTTCTTGATGGCTTTCTTCGGCTTCCTACACTGCTCCGAGTTCACCACCTCGAACTCCAACCACCATCCATCGCGACATGCCACCGCACCCAACATCTCATCCATCCTCCCGACACCTCCCGTCACCTATCACCCCAAACGCAGCAAGACCAACCAATACAGTCCACTCCAGCCCTACCTTTCCGACGAGACTCATATCCGAGTCCGTACGAACCCATCCACGACTACTCAAGCCCAAGCTCAAGTGCAGCCAACCGAATGTCCCTACAAGATCCCCTGTTCGTCACAGGCAAAGGGCCGACGCGGTCCCGGGTTTACCACCACTTTCACCATATCTTAGCCAGATCGGGAAGACCCCCGGAGTCTACTCGGGCCATCCTTTCCACATTGGCGCTGCCTCCACCGCTTCGAGCCAAGGGATTCACCACATTATTAAGATTCTTGGCCGTTGGTCTTCCACCGCATACCTCTCTTACATCCGCTCCAATCTGAACGACATCAGAAATGCCCACCAGCATCCGACTTCGTAATCTTTTCGGGAACTCTGCACCACCAGAGCTTCCAAAGAGATGGTCCCCACTCTACAGTCTCCATTCCCCCAGTTCCCATCGGTCACCAACCCTCCTCGTTTCTTCTTCCCTACACTCTTACATCCCTTCATCCCTCTACCCCCTACATCCCCCTACCCCTTCATCCTGAGAGACTGAAGAAAATCTGCCTCCTCTGATCCTGGTGAACTTCTACCACTGCACCATCGACAGCATCCTTACAAGCTGCATCACAGTTTGGTATGGCAACTGCTCTGTCTCAGACCGGAAAGCACTGCAGAGGGTGGTAAAAACTGCCCAACGCATCACCGGTACTCCACTCCCTGCGGAGGGCACGCAGCATCGTCAGGGACACCTCACACCCCGCCATAGACTGTTTGCCCTCCATATGAGTCTCTGTTTCAGGACCAGCAGGCTCAGGAACAGCTTCTTCCCCTCAGCTGTCACCTTACTAAACCCTGCCGCCCCCCCCCCCTCCCACACACACATGCACACACTAGTCATCTTCCTCCAGTGACTATACATACTTACACCTTACTGTTTCTACCAGTGGCGGGCCGTGCATTTTATACCTGGGCCTTCAGTGCTGTCCGACTACAGTTCCATCTCCTAATAATCTCATAATGACGCCACAGCTACGGTTATTAACAGTGGCGGCTGGTGGAAAATGTTCTAGGTAGGGCTGTGCCACATCCAATCAATTTCAGCAAATATCCCAGTGTGATAGTAACGAACGACACCCAATTTGGTCCCAGAGGGGGGGCGAGTGTACACATGTAGTACAAAGTGCTTCTGAAAATGCATAAGTGTTTTTTATGACATATCATATACCCACGTAACGAAGAAATTCTGATAAAATGGACCATGTAACCTATTTTAATCACTCATAAACATATATATACACAAAGTACTACAATATACTACAAGTACTACCACAATTTCACCTATTTTTCGCCAGGAGACGGCGAGCTATGTTCTCCGTTACCGATACCAGCCACGACCTTCCGGCACTTTCACAGACAAATCAAAGAGCACGAGGACTCCACACTGAATCCAACAATATCTTCCAAATTGTTCTCCTTCAAACCATTAAAAAGTTACAATTCATCTGCCATAGATCACCACACTGCCAAACAGCAAAGGAATTGAAACGCTTCGCACCTTGAGATGGTTTTCTGGATGAAAATCGGCAAAAAAAAAGAAAAGAATCCTTGCAGCCATGTACTCCCGGTCTCTCTTCTCCGTTTTGTGAAAAAAATTGTCTACGAGCTTGTCTATGAAGAAGGGGTAATCTTTTCAGTTTTGGCCAATGGGTTTGACCCTTGGGGGCGAGCCTCATAGTTTTACATTTTTATAGGCTTAAAATGATGTCAATCAACTCAAAGAATGTACACGTCTTAGACCAGGGGTCTCAAACTCATTTTCACTCTGGGCCACATCAGCATCATGGTTGGCCTCAAAGGGCCGGTTGTAACTGTAAGTGTAAATGTAACTACTCCTAACATATTGGTAAATAACTGTCTCTGCATTTGATTATTGTTTATTCAAGTGTAAAAATATTGTACATGCAGTTATATAAATGTAAAAAATATATTTAAGCACATTTCTGTTATTATAACTTAAATCCTTTAGGGTTAAGAAACCCACATTACTCTATCAAACTTTTAAAGACAATAGCAAATATCAAGACAAATATCAAACAAGTTATTACAATAACTTTGTTCAATGCTTAAAATCCTTTCAAGGGTGCATTTGCACAATCCCAGGTGAAGTACTTCATCTGTTGTAAACCACGTTTAAAGTAGTCTTTAATGTACTCACAATCCATTTCCATTTCAAATGTAGGGTAGCCAGCCAAAGAGATGCTTCTATGACTGTGTGTTTAATTAAGTATCTCATTATTTTCACTTTCTATCTCATAACTTCGACTTTCTATCTCATAATTATGACTTTCTATCTCATAATTTCGACTATGGGGACATTTTATTATCAATTATAACTTTTAATAATTTTCTTTTAATATTTTTTATTTTTAACATTTTTTTTTAATTTTGCTGGCGGATTCGCGGACCACATAAAATGACATGGCGGGCCAGATTCGGCGCGCGGGCCTTGAGTTTGAGACCCCTATCTTAGACTCTTCCGGATTCAAAACTGTGTCGTATGCGCAAATCGGCCAATCATAGGCTTTGGTAAGGTTCAATTGCATTCTGTAATACTGAAATTCAGATGAAAATGAGCCATGTTTTACAGGTTTATATAGAGCCCAGGCTCTCAAAATGATGCCAAACTGCTGTATTAGATAGATTGAACACTATTAGTGATAAAAGAAGTGAAATATATAGTTATATAGTATATAAAATTACAATAAAACTGAAAGTTCTGCTTCCAAAATCTGAATTGACGTTGGCTGACCTCGGCTGACCTGTACAAAAACATTGATATCTCTGGCGTGCTTCACTTTATCAAAGTGTGTTATATTCATTCAGCATTTACCAGTAACATATACACTGATATGTACACTTATGAACACATCTCACAAGTGGTAGTGTTATTATTCCATTGAAATTATTCAAATAGACCTTGTAGTTCGAGAGATAAGCCCCTTTAAGTATGGGTATGACATTTTTGAGAAAAGAAATTAAGGTATCAAACACGCATTACTACTTTGCAGTTAAATATTTAACCTTTATTCCAACATGATAAAAAGCAGTAAATAACACTTTGACAAACACGTCAGGACATCTTATTTTTGTCACCCTCACAGGCAATTCAGTATAATATCATATAAATATCATATAATAATATTCTGTATAATATAATATGTGTATCAAATAATAATATTCACTATAATATAAAACACACACACACACACACACACACACACACACACACACACACACACACACACACACATACATATATATATATATATATATATTTTATATTATTTATTTATAACTATATATCCATTTCTCAGACAGGTGCTTCATGTCCCTCACTCCCTAACTGTCTGTGCTGGATCTGTCCCCGTTGTTTTAAAAAGCTAAATAAGTTTTTAGCATGACTGCATCCAGCTAGCCAAACCTGTCTGGTACAGCTAGTAGAGAAGCTTCGCATGATGGCCAAAATGCAAAACCTTCTATCTGCCTGTAGAAACTAGTCCGGACGGGAACGTGCAGATTAATCTATTTGAGGATGCTGATTGGCTAAATTGTATGTCACACATTTATATCTTTAATCAGCACTAAAGCATCATTGGCTAAACTGCTTCATAGACCCGCCTCTTTTGGGCAGTTTATCCAGCGCCCCAGCCAGCTGAGACGTGCTCAGGCAGAGAGGACGTGGAGACAGGCGGAGAGGACGTGCAGGAAAAGCAGATATTTACAGCAGATATCATATTTTACACATATTACTGGGTGATTCCACATTTCAAAAACACAAATATTGACAATTTGTATAGTTTATTATTATTATTTTATTTTATTTGTTGTGGCTCAAGGTGGGGCGGCGCCCTAGCGCCCTCTATTGACCAGCTGCCACTGGTTATTATTCATTTCTAGGGGTGTAACAATACACGTATTCATATTAAACCGTTCGGTACGCGGCTTACGAACCGAACAATACGTTTGAATACTACTAGTGAGTTTGGAAAATGCAGAAGCTTAAATTGTGGGAAATATAATGTTTTCGGTGGACTTTGCTCAAACTGGCAACCCACATGACGTAACAGACAGCTGTCTGACACTCCGACCCCGGAAGAAAAACATTCTACACGTGACGCTAAACTAGCTTAGCGGAGAAGAATAGCAGCAAACACGCTACACTCTCCCCGCAGCGTTTAGCTGTTCCCTACCGATTTAAACAGGGCTAAAGCAGTCACCACACAATCCCCATTTCTCCAGACATTAATTCTTGCTTTGTAAAAACAAAACAAAACCCCAAACAGAGAATCAAATGTCCGACCCTAACCCCGCAATGACGGGATGCTTCGTCCTTAACGGACAAGTCAGAATCAATGTAATTAACACAATGACAAGAACAAACTCACAAGAACCAGTCACATATATTTATATGACAACAAAGCATGACATCAATCCAGCAACACTGCGGCGCTAAAACAGTATTCCACCGCACACTAAAGAGCACGAGCCATTCAAATATTCACATCAGAGGGACCAACATCAACCGTTTCACAAAAACGACACCATAGACAAATGAACACAGTAGTAACGCTACTGCAGAGGTAAAAACACAAAAGCACTTCACTTACCACAGATGATGTTCACTTAGAGACAAAGTATATCCTCCTTTTTGATGCGGTTGTTCAGTTCAGTTCCAGCCAGAGGTCCTCCTGCGAACGTGTTCGTTGAGTTCTAAATGGTCTCTCCAAAAGTTTTCAAAAGCATCATAGCTTGTAAGTGTCCTGTCGTGCTATGGTGTCATTTTGCTGCCTTGGTTAGCGTAGCGTAGCTCCAAACAGCTCCAATCCCTAAGATGCTCAGTTGCAAATAAAACGCATTCCCAGCCATAAAATATGCAACGCTTCTCCGATGCTGAAATACCGTTCGTACAAATCCTTTTCCATGATGGTTCAGGGCTGCTAGCTGTGGGGTTGACCGACCCTGTCCAGGTTTTCCTGAAATGTCCTTGAAATGAAATCCGTTTCTCCCCCTTCAACCATTGAGTGTTAAAAAACAAAGCTAGGTAAAAAAAAAAAGAATCTACACCAAGCAAAACGCTAAAAATGTCATGTCAATGTCATAACTTCATACATATCTTTCAACTTGAACTGTTACTACTAATACTAACTTCTGCAAGCTGCTTTAGCTTCAAAACAGTCACGCTAGCCAACTGACCAATCACGGCGCACGTTAATGCTGAGCCAGCTGCTTTAATGCTGACGTACTTGTAGGCCAGCTAGTAGGCTCTGACACTTCAAAGAATACGCCCAACATGTCAAACTAAAGATCTGATTGGTTAAACACCATGACAATCAACAATATCGTCCCCATTCACTTAAACTGCAAAGCGATTCACTGAGTCTGTGAGTCTGCAGGCCTGGGGCCTGAAATCTGATTGGATAAAAGCTCTACTTAAAACAAGCTGCACTGGAAGCAGAGCAACTGAGGAAGACAGTAGCTGTGCAATGAGACAATAAGATAAATGGGAAAAATATTTTTATAAATTATAATACATGTAGTGTATTTATGAAAAATTATAAAATAGCTATAACTTTGTGATTCTGTTTAGGCCAGCAGAGAAGGCCTTGCTGGCCCTGAAGGCCAACCACTGGTTTCTACTATATATATATATATATATATATATATATATATATATATATATATATATATATATATATACTGTATATATCTTGCATTTCAAATCCACAGTTTAACCTGTTTATATTGTCTATATTGTTATACTAAGACTGGTAGAGGGATGAGGGGTTCGAGGGAGAGGGATGAAGGATCCTTCATCCCTCTCCCTCGACACCTTCCGCTTCCTAAATCTAACAATCATTCCATCACGCAGTAAACCTCTCGAAACTCATATTGTTATTGCCGTGGTCCTTGTTAGTGAACTGGCGAGTTTCGGCCCCGGACATTCCACGACATTACATTAAAGGGTTTAGTCATAGTCGAGTTTGTGCCATCCTATAGTTAGAATACACCATGTAGGTCTATACAAGAAGGTACCTTTTAGAGATAAAATATAGAATATGATATTTACATAAGCAGCAAGGCTTTTGGCGACAAACAACCCTATTTGTTATACTACCATGTGAACCATAAAAGGTTGCACCCATAGGTTTTCATGATCTATTGGGACTATATACTTCATGACCTAGTAACCAGGGCCTCATGATAATAATGATAATACAAATAATAGAAAATATCTTTATTGCCCACCAGGATACAATGAATAATAATAATTTGTATTATTATACTTTACAAATAATAGAAAATATCATTATTGCATACCAGGATACAATGATAATAATATTAATGATTATAGTTGTAAAAGTAATAAACAAAATATCTTCACTGCCCACCAGGATACAATGATAATAATAATACAAATAAAATCAGTTTGTGTCAGTTATACAGTAGTGATTCTGTGCCACCCCTCCAGTCCAGAGGAGCCCCGTCCAGCGTCTCTGTCTCCCCCTCCTGTCCTCAGCTCCAGCCTGCGTTTCCCTCTATTATTTTCCACTCAGTTCCTCGCAGTTTAAAATGGCGGCGTTGAGCAGCGCCGAGTCCCCACCGCCCGTCTTTAACGGAGACACCACGGAGCGGGAGCCGGGCAGGGAGCCGGGCCTGGAGGAGCTGGGTGCAGGGCTGGACTCCTCCTGCACGTCGGGTATCCCCGGAGGTCCGCAGGATGAGGAGGTAAGCGCGGCGGCGGTGGTGGTGGTGGGGTAGCGGGGTCTGAGCTGGGCAGGGGGACACGGGCTCCAAGCGGAGGTAACTGGATGTAAATGTTCAGGAAACACCGGCTGTAACCGTGGATCGTGGGCGATGCAGTGCGGGGAACCAAGGCGACGCTCTAAACGTAAACGATTCCACCGTAACACGCGGCTCCCACTGACCAGAACAATGCGGCGGATGAGTGCGAGCAGGAGGGAAGCTTTTATTCGGCGGAGCCTGTGTTTATTTCGGGCCTGCTGCTTTTATTCTTTTCGCTCTTGGCTTCGTCTTCCAGGCTCACTGCAGCGATAGCCTGGTGCGCCAACCGAGCGCACACACATACACACCGCCGTTAACGCAAAATAGACACGCAATTACACTGTTTTCTTATGCACTCTAATGTGCCCAGTTTCATTTTGGCCAATCCACTGAGGTCCTTTACCTTAAAGATGATGATGATGATGATGATGATGATGATGATGATGATGATGGTGATGATGATGGAGGTGGAGGCTAACTGAAGTCGTGCTTGTGTTTTTTGTAGGTGTAATTTAGCTACACACACTACTTTTATTTATATTATAGGCTTTACAATCCCCGCCCCCACGTCCGCGCGCGCACGCACGCACGCACGCACGCACGCACGCACGCACGCACACACACACACACACACACACACACACACACACACACACACACACACACACACACACACACACACACACACACACACAGGCGGAACCTTCTGTCAGGCTGTGACCTCATCATTTAATACACAGTGACAATGGATCCCATCCTGGGAATCTGTTCAGTCTGCAGGTCAGAGGCCTCCCTGCTGGACCGTTACGACAGGCTCCATCGCATTAGCAGCATACTTCCAGTCACTGTTCAGATATTTCTAAATATGATATTGCTACTAGATGGCCTACCCTTACATTTATATAGAGGTTAACATGTTCTCTATTCTAAACAGAAACCTCTGACTAATGTGGCCCCTGGCCCCATTCTACGGTCCAACAAGTCTCATCAGCGCAGCAGTTTAGGAGTTTTCCTGTCAACTTGTCAGTTTGACAGCGGTCTTTTAATACAAACACACTCACAAGAGTGGAGTGCAGAGGTTAACATATCCTGACTTTTAGTCCTAAGCTCCCAAAACAATTGACATGAATACAACCAATACTACTGTTTCCCTAGACCTGGTAAATGTCCACCTGTTCCTTAACTCCACAGGCCAAGTTGGTAACACTGACTTCTCCCTAATTTGCGGAATCTGAGGTAACCCCGATGACATCACTATGACATCATCAGGGTTACTTTCTGAGACTTGACAAAGCTCCCCAGAGCAGGCCGAGTACTCTTCGTGATGAGTAAACTTGTGTACGTGTGAAATTGGTGGGTTTCCGTCTTAAGTTAATTTTCAATTATTAATGCAGAAAGCCAATATCATAATGTCAGTCAGTCTTAAACTCTATTGTCACCACGTCTGCATATCTAGCTTAGCTCATAACTTGTTGTGAGTTGTCCTTATAGAGGGGTCTGGTGTACCATGTCATACTCTTCTTAAACATTAAATGATAACTTAATATTCAATTGCCTCATAACTCCAGCTGTTTTCAACCGGTTATCTCTAAGGCTGATTTCTGACCAGCTAATGCCTGGATGGTAGCAGAAACCTATTTAAAATCCAGGGGCCATGTTGGTTGAGGTGGTGTTGGACCATAATAAAACTTTTATAGACATGCACATTGCTCCACTATTTGACATGAAATATTAAAGAGCCATACCATTGGCTTTGCATGTTTTCGCCCATACACAAGCTATCCATACTTCACCACTGGCCATTTTTCAATGCATCACTTTTAACTTTTCCTTCCTTCCACACATGCATTGGCTTCAGTTCATTGGAAAGTCTCCAAACTTGTTGCAGATGGATAATCCATCACACTGAAATCCATAGCCACCTTCACAGAACCATCTCCTGGAATTATTGTCCCTAAACTAAACTCTAGTGAGGTCTGAACTCAGCAATTCTTACTTCTATTGATTGTTCTGCAGATGAATTTCTTGTCTGTCTCCTGATTCCATTGTGGCTCTTCAGATGTTGTCATTTAGTCCCCAACCCAAACATCTTCAGTTTACTGTGATATAAAAGTGGAAAAGCAGTAAATCTTCACATTGGAGAACCTGGAGCCAAAGAATGTTTTGTGTTTTTGTTTCACAAGATTAATCAATCAAAATAGTTTCTGTTCTATGTTCTGTTGACTATTCCAGCTCAGAAGTCCAGGAACTATTTTAAAATTCTTTCTGCATTTCCCACCATGTTTAAACCTTGTTTGCTGTTGTTTTCTACAAACAATGGATGCCGTTCAGTGAAACAAACTTCATCCTAAAAGTTTCTACGCCAGTTCAACCTCTTGAGCAGGGACTTTTTGGAGGGCATGAACTACATTTCGACCCTGGTGCGTGTAGTTGACTTTCAGATAAAGTTCCGTTCCCATTTTTATTTTTGCGGTTAGTGGTGTAACGGACCACTGTCGATCTGTGATCTGTTCGGATCCCCCCTCACGCTTCGGCACGCATTTGAACCACAGATTAATGACACAGTTTAACATTAACCATCACAGTGTGAAATAAAGTTTTACTGACCATCGTTATCCGCCAATATTCAGTAAAAAATGCGATCAGGACATCATTTATGCTTTTCTGGTCGCGTATCTCTGATAATGTTACATTGTAAACAACCCATCGACCGGAGGAGAGCTAGTAATGTTAGCAGCACTGCTAACGGACAAGGTTCGGTTACATTATGATGCGTTTAGACTCTGTTCAGTATAAAAAGAGTATTGGGCGAAGGTAAATATAACGTATCATGATGTGTTCAAATGTAATGTGGTAAAATGTAGTTTTGGTGAGAAACTTGAATCAATACAGTTGTTTGAAGGATAAACATGAATAGATAATAAATTATAACCGATTCACACTAGCTCTAAGCATCTTATAATAAATCATAAAACTTCTGACAAGATTTGTTTTAATCCATAAAATTACAATCTTTTATTTCCTTATTTGAATTGTGTGTTTTTATGGAGAATACAAGTTATTGGGAACTCTGTGTTTGCATTTAAACAATAACATAAATCTTGGTTAAATGTTAATTATAGATGGTGACCAGGTTCATTAGTGAGGTCAGATGGACTGTAGACTGAATGTAGGACTGGAGTGCATGTAAATACCATGTTTCATCCTCACCAAGATGAAAACATGGGTCTAAACGTGGGTTTAGACTGATCCTGTGATACACTTGTCCCCCTACCTTCCCCGTAGATTTGAGACGCTCACTTTGTTCAGTGGCAGTCAACTGATAGGCGATGTGGCCACCTGTTGTGTTATTGTTCTACTTTGTTGTTATTTTGGTTGCTGTTAATGAAACTCAACACTTCCTCATAGATTGTATAAAACATGGACGCAGTGTCTGTGACATCACCCATACGTTACTGAAGAGCGGTTGTGAATTTCAAAGAGGGTGGATTCAGTCGTCGCCATCTTGGTAGTAACAAGATGGCCTAACTGCAAAAATAGGTAAAGAGGTGGACAGCTAGCAACATTAGATGGCATGCACCTGTGTGACATAGTGAGCGGAACTAAGATTAAAAAGCGAGTCTGATACGACTCTGTTGTTTTGAACCTACTAATTTCCAAATTCCAAATTTCACACATTTGAGCATGAGGACATCCACAGGGTCACTTTGAATCAGAGTTATAGTGCCACCTAGTGAAGTTTGTGATGCACTGCACCCCTAATACCTACAGAGATTAGGGGGATTCATGAAGAACCGTCAGTCAGTCACACTATGGTGAGAGCAAATGAAACACCGGAGCTGGTAGACCTGCCTGGCATGAGCATTGGCATACAGCCAAGGTGGAACTAATTGTAACATTAATAAAGTTTTATTTTTTATTATTCTATTTATTTAGTATTTACAAAGTCATAGCATGAGAGATGCTTTGCAGTTTAACAGCATATTATAACCTGTTGGCTTTTGGGCAAGTGTTGGTTCAGTGTTTACAGTGTATTACAGGAGTGTTTGAAATGTTCCTTATTTTATTGATGAAAGTAGTTTACCAAAGTTGCCAGTGGGCAAAACGCTCCCCCAGTCCCCAGCAGGATGATTTTGTTTGTCTTCGACACTTGCACATATGTTTGTTCAAAATAAATGAAAAGAAACTGATCTTAGCTACACTCCTCTAAACAATTAAGGGAACACTTACATCACACATCGGACCTTGATACAAAATACTACATTTGAAAATCTTTATTGTGTAATTTGTCGAGAACAAAATGACATAACATTCAATGGAAACCAATATCATTAACCCATTGAGGGCTGGATTCAAAATCACATCAAAAATCAAAGTGAAAAATTGAACAGCTGATCCAACTTGCCTGAATTTCATTACAACAATGTGGCTTAGTTGTGTGATTGGCCCCACGTGCCTGTATGCACTCCTGACAGCATTTGGGCGTGCTCCTGATGACACAGCGGATGGTGTGCTGGGGTATCTCTTCCCAGACCTGGATCAGGGCATCAGTGAGCTCCAGTCTGTGGTGCTATTCTGCAGCATTGGATGCACCGATACACAACGTCCCAGAGGTTCTCAATTTGATGGAGGTCTGGGCAACGTGGAGGCCAGTCAATGGCTTCAATGCCTTTGTCATCCAAGAAATACCTACACACTGACCACATGAGGCCGGACACTGTCCTGCACCAGAAAGACGCCAGGGCCCACTGCCCCAGCCTAAGGTCGAGGATTTAATCCTAACAGCAGTCAGGGTACCGTTGGCTAGCACGTGGAGGTCTGTGCGACCCTCCAAGGATATCCCCCCCCCAGAATTGTGAACCAAAATGTGGATGTTCTCTGGCAAATGACAATGCAGCTGCTTGGTGCTTAGCACAGGTCCCACTAGAGGACGTCAGGCCCTCATGCCACCCTCATGGAGTCTGTTTCTGACAGTTTGGTCAGAAACATGCACACAAGTAGCTCACTGGAGGTCATTTTGTAGGGCTTTGGTAGTGCTCCTCCTGTTCCTCCTATCACAAAGGAGCAGATACCGGTCCTGCTGCTGGGTTGTTGCCCTTCTACGGCCTGCCCAGCACTCCTTGTGTAATGGCTCGTCTTCTGGTTTCTCCTCCACGCTCTTGAGACTGCTGGGAGACACTTCAAACCTTGTTGTGATGGCTCGTATGGAAATGCCATTCTTAAAGAGCTGGAATACTGGTACAACATCAATGGACTGCAAGTACTGCCTCATGCTATCAGTAGTGACAATGGCACTAGCCACTTGCCAAACCATTCCTTTTTTGGGGGTTATCTTGTTGTTGCTTCACCTGTCCATCTGTCGTTTCTTTCATTTGCACCAAAGCAGGTGAAATTGATTTACAATTGCTTTTTAACTGGGCAGTTAGATTTCCCAGAAGTTAAATTTACTTGGTGTTATACTGTGATGATTAAGTGTAGCCTTAACTTATTTCTGAACAGTATTTGTTTTTGTTTTTCCGGTGTACCTAACTCTCACCGAACTGACTCATAAACCAGAGTATGAACCGAGCTGTGACTCCTAAATCGGGGTTTAATCCAAACTATATCTTTTATGTACTGTTACACCCCTAATGATTACCATTAACCTCTTCAGCGCATCACAGCCCTGTACTTTGCGGAGCAGAATTTTTTACATGAAATCATGGTCAGTATAATTTGGCTTTTTTGACAATAATTTGCAAAGAAACCCTCTTTAATATCAAAGTGAAAACAGATTTTAACAAAATAATGTCAATTAATTAAAAATATATAAATTAAAGTAAATGATTGCATAAATATTCACCCCCTTCAGGTCAGTATTTAGTAGATGCACCTTTGGCTGCAATCACAGCACTGAGTGTGTGGTGATATGTCTCACTCAGGCCGGCACATCTGGACACTAAGATGTTTCTCCATTCTTCTTCAAAACAGCTCAAGCTCTGTCAGGTTGCTCAGGGATCGGGCGTGAACAGCTCTTTTCAAGTCCAGCCACAAATTCACAATTGAATTGAGGTCTGGGCTTTGATTTGGCCACTCCAGAACATTCACATTCATTGTTGTCTGAACAATTTCTGTGGAGCGTTTGCTGTATGCTTGGGGTCGTTGTCTTGCTGGAGAATAAATCTTCTCCCAAGTCGTAGTTCTCTTGCAGACTGAGTCAGATTGTCCTCCAGGATTTGGTGATATTTTTCTGCATTCATGTTCCCCTCTACCTTTACAAGCCTTCCAGGGCCTGCTGCTGAGAAGCATCCCCACAGCATGATGCTGCCACCACCATGCTTCATGGTGGAGATGGTGTGTTTGTGGTGATGTGCAGTGTTTGGTGTTCGCCAAACATAGCGTCTAGTCTGATGGCCAAAAAGCTAAATTTGTATCTCATCAGACCAAAGAACCTTCTTCCAATTGACATTGGAGTCTCCCACATGCCTTTGGGCAAATTCTTTCAACAGTGTCTTTCTCTTTGCCACTCTCCCATACAGCTTCGACTGGTGAAGAACCCGGGCAACAGTTGTTGTATGTACAGTGTCTCCCATCTGAGCCAATGAAGCTTTGAACTCCTTCAGAGTGGTTGTAGGTGTCTTGGTGGCCTCCCTCACCAGTCCTCTTCTTGCCCGGTCACTCAGTTTGTGAGGACGGCCAGCTCTAGGCAGATTTAAACAAGTGCCATACTCCTTCCATTTCTTAATGATGGATTGAACTGAACTCTGTGGGATGTCCAGTGAGTTGGAAATCTTTTTGTAGCCATCTCCTGACTTATACTTTTCAATGATCTTTTCTCTGAGTTGCTTGGAGTGTTCTTTTGTCTTCATGTTGCAATTGTAGCAGGAATACTGATGAACCAGAAACTTGACCTCCCAGACACAGGTGTTTTTATACTACAATCACTTGACACGCATCAACTGCACTCAGGTCATCTGCATTTCACTACTTGTGACACTGCTGGCATCAACTAGCTGGACTTCTGTTGAATTAGGTCAGTCAGTAGTTTGTAAAAATCTGTTTTCACTTTGACATGAAAGAAGTTTCTTTTGCAAATTCTTGACAAAAAAGCCAAATTATACTGACCATGATTTCATGCATACAAGCAAGAAAAGGGGAAAACATCCAAGGGGGGTGAATACTTTGTATAGGCATTGTATATATTAGTGGTGTAACCGATCACTGATCGATCCGTGATCGGTTCGGATCACCCCTCACGGTTAGGCACGATTGTGAACCGCAGATTATTTTTTTTACAGCGTAATCATCATAGTGTGTAATAAAGTTCTACTGCTGCTGTTCCTTTTCAAGTAACAAGTCCCTGAATATCAATGCAGAGTGTCAGTGAACAGATATAAAGCAGTAGTGTGTTCAGTGAACAGAGCGTGTTAAAAGCATTTAACAGTGAAAGTCATGGCGAGCAGAGGAACTTGAGAAACTCCCGGCGTCATTGAAGTCGCAAGTTTGGGAGCATTTTGTCTTCCCTGTAACTTATAATGACGGATGAGGGTGGTGGACAAAACCGTTACGGTATGTAGGCGTTGTTTAAAGCGAAAGACACACGACAACGGCAATACATCGGACATGTCCACACATATGAAGCTCCACCATCCCGGTCTGTCAGCGACGGGGGCCACGGCACCACAACAACAAGTAGCTATCATCACGGCATTTAAGAAACAGTTTGTGGCTAAAGCTATTAAAGCATCTATTGGGGTCTAAACATAGACCCAAGTAGTTGCCTCGCAGTTCAGTTCAGTTCAGTTGAAACAGTGTAAGCTAGCTCCGGTCTGCTCTACTTTCTTTCTTTTTTTCACTTTTTTGATGCTGTGTAGACACTGGCTGTTTATTTCTTTAAATGTTGATCAAAGGAAGAGGGTCTCAACATACCTCATGTTGCACTTAAACTTAACAGAATTGAGGATTCTTGAATGTTTTACTGTTATTTGTTATTTATTTCATTTTGTTTCAAATTGGACATCTTCAATATTTTTGTTTTTATGTAAGACTATAGCCCAAAGTTCTTTGCTTTTAGTGTTCTTAAAGTTCTTTAATTAATAAATGGAAAGCAAAGTTATATTTGTCTCCTCCCCTTTTCTTTACTGATCCGAAAAATTATCCGAACCGTGATCCGAACCGAACCGTGAGGTTTGTGATCCGTTGCACCCCTAATATAAACTTGGCACAAAAAGTAAGGACATTAGTGTTTGGTAGATTATTTCTTTATTGTAACAATGCTTCTTGGCAATAAATCTTATACTGTTGGAAAGCCTGTTTATTTCCCTTTTTAAATGGTGCCACTTTTGTAAGGAACATGCATTTGTGGGATGAGCAGCAGAGCTGAGTATGTGGGTTGCGCCCATGAAAAATTTGCTAAATCTTTAAAGAACTTCAACACTTAAAGCAAATCTTTGGGCTATAGTCTTACATGAAAAGCACTATTTAAGATATTTATTTCAGAAAGATGAGAATATCTTCATTGTGTGGGGAAAGGGTAGCTCCATATTTGTGGCTGTGTGACTCTCACAGAGGGGGCGTGTCTACAGCGCCTGTCTGTGACTCTCACAGAGGGGGCGTGTCTACAGCGCCAGACTATGAATCTCCACTCCGCTGTGATGAGCTGGCTTTTCATGGAGACCTGGAATGATCTTCATACTGAATTGGGTGCGTGATGGGATTTCATAGTGTGGCTCAAGCACTTTAACCAGATTTTGAAATCCTTTGTTTTCCACAACAGAGTATGGCCTCATGTCTGCAGCAATAAATACCCCAATAGATTTGGTAATAGCTTTAGCCTGGTCTGATTCGGCCACAAACGGTTTCTTAAATGCTGTGTGATTTGTTGTTGTTGTTATTGTTGTGGTGCCGTGGCCCCCGTCGCTGACAGACTTGGATGGTGGAGCTTCATATGTGTGGACATGTCCGATGTATTGCCGTTGTCGTATGTCTTTATCGTTAAACAACGCCTACATACCCTAACGGTTTTGTCCACCACCCTTATCCCGTCATTATCAGTAACAAGGAAACCAAATATGTGACTTAAATGACACCAGGGGCTTCTGAAGTTCCTCCGCTCGCCATGACGTTCACCGTCAAATGCTTTTAACCTGCTCCATTCACGTGAACACACTACTGCTTTATATCTGTTCACTGACACTCTGCATAGATATTTAGAGATGTATTACCTAAAAACGTATGAGCGGCAGTAAAACTTTATTTCACACTATGATGATTAAACTGTAAAAAAGAAATGTATATTAATCCGCGGTTCACATGTGCCAAACCGTGAGGGGTGATCCGCACAGATCACGGATCGATCCATGATCCGTTACACCACTAGTTACATATATATGATGTAGTCTGACCCTGACATTAGGTGAGAATCTTTTGGACATCAACTGTTGCCTTATTTAGGGAAGACCAAGTCAGGAAATTGTAATCTTTAGTCCTTCAACTCTGGTTCTTGTTCATTTGCTGAAGCATTTCAAATTGTTCATATTGTTTGCTTTGCTTCCCCACAGATCTGGAATATCAAACAGATGATAAAGTTGACACAGGAACACTTAGAGGCCCTTCTGGACAAGTTTGGAGGAGAACACAACCCTCCTTCCATATATCTAGAGGTAAGATAGTTTTGACTTGAAAGAATGCATTTGCAGAGAAATATAGATAGGTTTTACATCCATGCAGTATACACTTCACGCCGCCTTAACACATTACAAGACAATATAAGTAAGTGTCACTTCATGTATGGAAGCTGTTGAGTCAGTGTATTCTGGTGGGTCGTCTGTGTCAGGCCTATGAGGAGTACACCAGTAAACTGGACGCCCTGCAGCAGAGGGAGCAGCAGCTGCTGGAGGCCATGGGCAACGGCACAGACTTCTCCTGCTCTCCTTCTACCATGCCAGCCCTTCTGGAGGTCAAGATGGGAGGTTGTGGGGTCGCTGGGGGGGCTCAGGCCTTTCCCTCTGCCCCCAATACCTTGGCTGTCCTGCAGACCCCCACCGATGCCAGCCGAGCCAACCCTCGCTCCCCCCAGAAGCCCATCGTCAGGGTCTTCCTGCCCAACAAACAGAGAACAGTGGTATGTCTGACGTCCCCTCTAAGGATGCTTATGTTGTGAACAAGATTTTTCGGTTTTGGATTTGGTTCTTCCAATATAAGAAACCAAAAGCAAATTAATTTTACTTATTCCATTAAATTGTATTAGTTCAGCCCAATATCACAAATTTCAGACAGAAGTATGATAGATGTCATGTTTGTAGAATAAAAATTACAATTAGCAATAGCTATAAGTTAGCTTCTGTAACTCAGTGTAATCTCGCATTCAGCATTTCTTTTAACAGTCCTTCTGAAGCGTGCCACTGTGGTTTACTTTCTATATTCTGAGAGAAATTGGCTCCACTACAGCAGTTGCTCAATAAACTGAAACTTTGGGGATTTTTACAAAGTTGAATAACATTTTCTTTGTGAACCCAGAGAAAACCAAAGCTTACCTGGAAAAGCATTATTGCGCAATAGCGCTGGTACTACGATCATTGTAGCTTTGTTTCATCCGAAGTTCGGAGCTTCAAAGCCTTATTCATAACGTTGACATTCAAATCCTAAATCAACATTTGAATGCTGCATATGTGTACTCATTCTTTTTAAACCGGTATTTTTGCATAGTTGCAGATAAAGATCAGGGTATTCAAACGTATAAGTATTGTACTCATTTTAGAATAAAATTTCACAACACGTTTTTATTCAACAAAATTTTATCCTAACAAAATGTTCACTCCTGCACGCACTGACAAGTTAGGTCCAATAAAGAAAGTTGATTTAATGAAAAAACAAACTCATTTTATCCAATGAATCATTTTGTTGAAACTGAGATTTACATTTTTTTCTAAGGTGATGATTTCCTAAAATATTATGCTTCATTCTAAAACCCCAATTTAAGCTTTGAATGTACAAAAATAACATTTGGTACAGACCAAGTAGTAGTCCCCAATGCTTTTACTTCTAAATTAGTTTTTAACTTCCCAGTTGTATTCTCTGCTGTCCAAAAAGTTTAGTGTTCAGTCCTCTGTCTTGCTATAGATTGGTACATTTACATTTTACAAATGTATTGTAGACACTGTTTCTGACTGACCTCAAACATAATTTGATATTTCTGTACTGACATTTACTGTTAATCAAAAGCCCACATATATAGGACACTGCTATCTGTCATAAGCTAATATTGGCGGTTCTGAAAGCCACAGAGCCACAGAAGGCAGAATACGGCACAGAGAGCAGACACATTTGAGGCCTCTTTACACTATTCAATTTGGGGCCGTCCCAGATGTAAGTTGACAATCTGAAAAGAGTGAGATACATCTACTACTGTCAACTCAAAGCTTTGGTCCACAATATTCGAAAATTGGGGACCAAATTCCCACAATGTGACTGCAGGTTGACAATGGCGGAATTTCCCTTTTAACCGGTTACCACTCCAGTAAAATTTGCCTAAAATGCCTATCCAAGGCACACCCAAAGTAAATTGAAAGCTGCTCTTGAACCATTTGGAGTACATGCATGGTTTTGGTCTCTTTTGAAAGGTAACACTCCCCAACAGTCAGAATCACTGTAAGTGCTACTTGCATTGAGTAATAGAAGTTTGAACACAAGTAGAAGGTTTTTATTTCTGCCTGAATATTTTTTTGCAAACAGATGCCTGCAGATGACTATAGCTGGGACTTATTAGCTGTAAAACACAATGGGACCACAGCATGAGGCCTAAAATGGTCCTGAATTTGTTTAATGAGCTTTGTGTGTTTGACCAATCAACGACACTCAACCCTGCAAACCCCATCCCGAATATTATTGCACTTTCCTGAACTACCCCCTGACCAGGGCCTTTTTGGGGGTAAATGTCCCTGGAACATAATTTAGACCCTGATCCCTACAGTCGAAAGGGGCTGCTGTCTGTTTATAGGAAGCTTTTTTAGCTCTCTGCAGATTTATGATCAGTGTGAAATAAATGAGTGTTAAATGAAGGTGTGACTGACTTTTCACTTTGGTGAACTCCACTCTGGCCAGCACTCAGAGAGATAGTTTCCCTGAGACTAATTGTTACAAGGAACATTCTCACTCCAACTTTATAGTTGAAAGTTTCAACATCCACACTTGGTGTGGTTGTGTCAGCTCATTTCCTTTTTGATGTTAGTTCAGCGAGTGCTGTTGTGGTGTGTTCAGGTTCCGGCTCGCTGTGGGATGACTGTAAGAGACTCACTGAAGAAAGCTCTGATGATGCGAGGCCTCATTCCAGAATGCTGTGCAGTCTATAGGATACAGGACGGGTAAGTCTACATGAAGTCATCCTATCACTGGTGTCAAGTATTCACTCACTTTATTAAATAAGTTGCTCTCCTCCAAAAGGAATTATATCTTATGTTTAAAAGTCTATAGTACTACTGCGTATTAGGCACACTGTAGGTAAAAATAATTAAGGAGCCAGGGGAGGGGTGTAATATTGGGGGAAAAATAGTTTCCGAGATTGAAGTAGTTCATTTCCGAGAAAAAAACTTGCTCCATAATCATTTTTTTTTTTAATCTACAATGGCCCTAATACGCCGTTGTAACGACGACAACGAGCCAGCTGTAAATTACCGAAAGCTGCTGAGGTCACACTCTTCTTCCTGGTATGACCATGGATGCTGACCAGCTGGTAACCTCAAGAGCTGGCCTGCCGAGATGACCGGCTGGATTTGACAGGCCAGCAGGTCTCAGAAAACGTAGGCAATAAGCTGTATGGCACAATAAATGTATATATGAAAAAAATAAAAAGAAAGAAAATTAAGGCATAGTTTCACGTATTCAAAATCTGAACAGTTCATTTCTAGTCTAAAGCATTTCAGACGTGAAAATGATATCAGTTATGACTGTTTGATATGAAATGCATGCTGGAAAACAAAAAAAAGGAGGAACAAGAGGACCTTGTCTGAATGTGGACCTTATTAATCAATGAAAGGTTGACTTTCTACATGTGGCATGTGCTGCTTTTCTTTTGGAAACCATCATGGTCATGTTTGTGCAACTTTCTATATGGTGTATGACAAACAGCAGTGTGAGGTGTAGACCTTTACCCTACCTCTCCACTTCCTCTTTCAGAGAGAAGAAGCCGATTGGCTGGGACACAGACATCTCCTGGCTGACAGGAGAGGAGTTACATGTAGAAGTGCTGGAGAATGTTCCGCTCACCACACACAACTTTGTAAGTACTGTTAGACAAAATGTCACATTGTAACTCAAATGACAATAAACATTATATATTAATTATTTTGCTCACCCTTACACCAGGTTCACACTGGACGTGTAAAAGCCACGATTTTTGGCATAGCGCTGCCGGCGTCCTTTCGCTGTATGGAAACCAATTGGGCTACTCACACAGAATGTGCCGCTGCTCAGAGCTCCACGGCTGGCTTGCTTACTCGGTGTTTTGTCTCTGCTTCATGTGCCATGATCGATTCTGGCAAGAAATACACTGATAATCTATGATGAAGGACATACATGATATAAACATCGAACAAAAAGTTCAGAAATTTCTGTTTGGTAGATTATTTCTCAATGCCAGACAGCTTATTCTGCTGTTGCTATTGACTCTTGTTTGGTGGATTGGATGATTGAAGTCTATCAGTAACAAGGAAGAAACAAGACATATTGGCAATTTTACAATTTATTCATTTAACAAACAGTCAGGAGCCTCAGTAGCGTGTTTCATACATGTACCTGAAACATAGCGCTGGGGCTGCTCTTTTGAAATATTGTAGGGGGCGCTCTGGAGGCAATTTAAAATGGCCAAGCCAAAAACCCATATCAAATATATAGTTTTTGAGCATCCCAAGCCACTGAACCATCAGCTTCATTTTTCAAGGTGAATGATGCTGTGCCATGGCAGCAGCGTCCAACGAAAAGTCATAATATTCATGACTATGCATCATCAATGTGTTAAGGCTATCTTTACCAAATTTGAGACTGATCTGGTGAACTAGCTAGGAGGAGTAAATAAAAGTGTAAAATGTGACATTTCCTTTTGCCAGTAGGTGGTGCTATGAGTTATTGAAAATGTTGGCATTGATATATGCTCAAGCTTGAAGTAGCATCATGTATAATACATTTTGTGCAGATTGGATAATGTACCTTGGAGTTATAACAACTTCCTTTTTCATGCAGATTGAGGCCAAATGGCCACCAGGTTCTTCAATGAAAACTCACGAATTTAATAACTTTTCATCACAAAGGTCTGAAGAGCATCCTGACCAAATTTGAGGTCAATCCCATCAATTCTGTAGGAGGAGTTCGTTAAAGTACAAAGGCTGAAAAATGCAAAAAGTGACAAAAAAGCACAAAATAGTGGGTTTGGTTGAATGGAATGAAAATGTCAGGGTATGTAACAGAATGTAATGTGCACATATGCTGCAACATTGGTGAGTTTAGGACAAATGGTTTTGAAGTTGTGTATTGATATATAAGCCACACCCCTAAGAAGTTCATTGGTCCATATCTTGTAAGCAAAGAGAAATCAAAAAGCTTTTGATAACTTTTAATGATGAACGGGCCCTCGCACCTTTGCGAGACCTTGGCTTACACGGCCGAGAATGTCTGCGGACAACGCGACCAAGAGTTAGATGTTCTTTTCCTTCATGGAGTATTTGACCCTGGAAATTATGCTTTGCAAATAGTCCACCACTTCCTGTAACCAATATGTGGTGCTAAACAACGCGCGGCTACATGCATTATGTTTACATCCGCCTATCATCCCCAGACCAACCTCACAGAGAGTGAACCGCACCTTAAAAGCAATGATTGCATCCGGAAACCAGCATAAGCTTTGGGATAAATACCTCCCAGAGTTCCGGTTTGCTATAAACTCGGCAGTCCAGGAGTCCACTCCAGTTTTCCCTGCAGAGCTGAATCTTACCTTTTGGTTGGCTTTTCGTAAAATGGGAACGGCAACTGGAAAAAGCTAAAGCCAATTTTCTCTGGAGTCTGTCAGGAGGAGGCAGAATCTGGTGGATTTATATTTCCCCATCTGAGTTTCTCCAGGAGTTGCTGGTGTCTTTCAGGAGTCAAGGTTGATGCAGACCTGACTTGACTCTTGACTAACTGTTCAAAGGTACTGTGAGTACCCGATGTACAGTATATAGTTTATATTATGTATAATTGCTGTTGTTAAATGGCAGATGCAGACACTGTAATTCGATTTCCTGATTTGTTCATTTGTGGGGATCTGCAGTAACACCCGGAGCACAGTTTTGAGTTGTCTTTCTTCTTGAGTTGTGCTAGAGGGGACTGAACTGTTTTAAGTTGTGAAAAAACAAACAAACAAAATCTTTACCGAGTGGTCTGGAATTTAAGACTGTGGGACACAAACTCAACTCAAACATACACCAATTCTCTCTTGATCGAATACGCTTCTTAAAAGCTGAACTGGGTTGGGGTCTATTTGCTTTGCAGTGCTGGTTCTTGGTGATTTTTTTTTCATTGCTACTGGGTATTTGCTTTATTGTTTTGTATGGTTTGAATGAGCTATTTTCTTTCTATTTTATAACTATTATTTGTCAGACGTGACTCTGACTGGCACCCCTCTTCACTTAAAAGGGTCTAACCCGCTACACCCTACTTGGTCCTGATTCTGTGTTTGTGTTTGATTTATAGGTTAGGAAGACCTTCTTCACACTGGCCTTCTGTGACTTCTGCAGAAAGCTGCTCTTCCAGGGTTTCCGCTGTCAGACCTGTGGCTACAAGTTCCACCAGCGTTGCAGCACTGAGGTTCCCCTAATGTGTGTCAACTACGACCAACTAGAGTAAGTCACACACAAGGAAAGGACCCTGATGCAGCAACTAGTTTGAGATTGTACCAACTGTACAATGTATTCTTGTTATGGTACAAGAATCTCTTGAGATTGTGTTATTATAGCAGTGCTTGAAAGGGGCCATTACTATTACTTATTACTCAGTACCAACTGACCCAGAGCTATAAATATTGTAGGCACACATGATGTAGTTACTGTACATATCCCGCAAAATAGGCCTTTGTACTGCTTTAACGAGCCACTAGAGGAGGACAAAATGTGCTGCTGTGTAAACTACAACTCATACAATATGTAAAACCACGTTAGCTCCGTCAAAATGTACCGGATGGCAGAAACCCTGACAGGTCCAGTTTTGCAAACCCGTACTCGCCAGCTCAGTACCTGAACTGACCAGATACCCCCTAATTATATCCAAGTCAAATGGCGTTAATGTAAGACCCACGACGCGGCCCGAAAAATAAACACACATGCTGCTCAACAGTCACTTGCATTCTGCCCAATCAGTGCCAGGCTTTCACAAGAAAAACACTAGTTCTCACCCGCTGCCTTCTCGCTTTTAGTTCATTTTGTGCAGGAACCTGGTGGATGGGTTTATGCTGGTGTATGCGACTGAAATGTATTCACTCTGCATGCTTTATTACATTGTGATGCCTCAAGAGTTTTTAATCAGTCAGCAATTCATCTATTTGTTCCATGTCAGACTTGCCAGACATTGAACTATATATATATATATATTTATTTATTTACTTACTTACTTACTGGTCGAACTCCACACATTTTACACATCAGTGTGTTTCCATGTGTTGAGTACTACTTCCTTGTGATAAAAAGTTTTATAAAGCCTTTAGTGTCTCCAGAGGGAGCTGTGTGTGTAGTCTGATAAATCTCCCCAAGTGATGTCACTTGAGTCAGCATGGGTTGGGGGAAAGAAATATGGAGGTGTGGAGTTAGAAAGAAGTTAGCTTACAAGACTTCCCATCTGTAGAGGCTCCAGGCTACATTAGTCATAAATAACATAAAATGCCCAAATATCTGACTGAACTGTTGAGTTGCTTAGTGGATAATGTAGGCGCCAGGTTTTAAGAAGAAGAAAGAATGTGTAGATGATATTTCTGCTTCACCAATTTTTAATAAACTGTCTATTATGATTTTAACAATGTTGTAGGTGTGTGACGCTAAATCTATTGAGTACTCTTTTAAGGTTGCTAAACATAGTTGTTGGTCTGTTTTCTTGCTATTGAGTGTTGAGTCGTTTTGCTTTTGCAAACTAAATGTTGATTCTGTCCTGGATTTTCTCTGGAACAATTGTGCGATGTGAGAACATAACATGAAACTTGTTAGTCCCTTTCTTAACCAAGCTCTCTGCTGTACAGCTGTGTCTAGTGTCTAGTGTCTCCTGATTCAATTCTATGTTCGGCTCCAGCCCCGAAACAAGTTGTGTGGAGGATAATTGAATAATAGAAAAGTAATCTTGATGATGTTTGTTCTGCAGCTTGTTGCTAGTGTCGAAATTCTTCGAGCATCACCCGTTTACCCAGGAGGAGGTCTCGTCAGAGGGAACCACCCCGGTGTCTGAGGCCTGTCCATCACTCCCCCCATCAGACTCCACCGGGTGAGTACTCCACCTTCACACTCCTCAGTGGAGGAGGAGTAATTCTCCTCTTAATGTGCTTCTCTAGTGTATGTTCAACAACATTGTTTTTTTACTCAGAGTGCTTAAAATAATAACAGAAATGTGAATATCTCTGCAAGTCCCAAAAGGTTGGTCTACCTTTCACTTACTAAATTCATCTTTCCAGTTCTATATGCCACACCACTGTGTCCCCGTCCAAGTCCATACCCATCCCGCCCAGTTTCCGGCCCAATGAGGAGGACCACCGCAACCAGTTTGGCCAGCGGGACCGCTCGTCTTCAGCCCCAAACGTCCATATCAATACAATTGAGCCTGTCAACATCGATGTGAGTCTGCTACCACTTTGTTGGACTGATTCTGATTGATGTGTGCTTCTCAACCATTTACTATGAATGGTCATCATGACTGCAGGTTTTGGTCCAACCAAACAGAAGCTGATACTACTGATTAACATACCTTAACCAGAGAAAAGGAGCTAACCAACTAGAAGCAGCAGTTACATTTGGCAGATTTTAATAGCGGCTATCATGTTATTTTTTGACAAACTGACCTTTTATGCACTTTTAAGAAATTCATTTCATGATGTACGCATTTCAAACGTCGTACAAAAAAGGAAAGGATAACTCTAAATATTGGCCAGCCCTACGCCACTTGTTCTTTAAAATTGCAACCTGTAAAAACCTGAATGTAGTCTACATCAAACCAGTATTTTCCCCGAGCAGCCTGTAGACAATGCAGTGTTTCCCACAAGACTTTGTGTCACAGCAAAGAAGTTTTCGCCACAAAGCATGGTAAACGAGACAGGGTCCTTGTTTCAAGATTGCTCGGATGGGTTACCGACATCCCTTCAGGACACATTGAGGACATAGTACCTGGTAGACAGTTGCGTAGGGAGCAGGGGCCACGTCCCTCCCCAAAGGTAGAAAGAGCACAGCAAGCACTAATTCCACAGCCCTTGAACGTGGTGAAATCCAGGTAAGCGGGCCTTTCCAAGCCGACCTAGAGCCGGTCACGGCGCACCGCCACAGGGAAAAGCACCCGGCAAAGGCCAGCCAACGCCGGGGAGTGATCCCACAAGGGAACCCTCTCACACAGAGTAGCGGTACCCGGTTCTGCAGAGTTGAATCCCCCAGGCAAACTGTGGACCCCACCCACTGAGAAGGGTACAAATATTTTCGTTGCATTATGAAACTGTGGCGGGCCTGCCTCGACTATGGTTTGTCTTGGTAAATGATGGACTGTAAAAAACAGTCCATCATGGAAAACGGAAAACGGAGCTTTTGGAAAATGATGATGTAAGCACTATATTATTCATGGCCTCCGCCTAGTTCCACTCAGTTCAGTACACTGTTTTGTAAAGGTAAGGCTGTTTGCTTCCTTTTTATAAAGCAACTCTCTTGTCACTGAATATAAACTTCAGTTCTACAGCATCATTTAGAATTGGGATACATATGTTCGAATGAACTAGAACAAATTATGTTCCTTCTTATTCATTTGAACATTTATTTGTTTGTAAAAATGGCAGTCCTAGTTTGTGCTACAGTTTAGACTTAGATGGATGTTCATGAAGTGGATTCATTCAAATGTGTACAACTCATGTGGATACATCCATTCATTTTCGCCCCCCATAGCGAACGTCACTCTTAACCAGTGGCGGCTGGTGGAAAATGTTCTAGGTGGGGCCATCCAATCAATTTCAGCAAACACCCCAGTATGATTTAATGTAAAAAAATGAAGGTATCAAACACACATTACTACTTTGCAGTTAAATATTCAACATTTATTTGATGCAGTAAATAACACTTTGATAAACACGTCAGGACATCTTATTTTAGTCACCCTCACAGGGAATTCAGTATTATATATATCATATAATAATATTCAGTATACTATAAAACACACGCTTATAGATATAAGCTATGATGAGTTTTCACTGTTAATTTACCATCTCAATTAAATGTTGATGCCTCCATGACCAAGTTGTCATGAAACTATGTAGAAGAAAAGATGTTCACTTTGCTTAATATGTAGCTTGACAGAGTTCTCATGTGTGCCCTGATGTTCTCATGTTACCTCCTCATCCCTCACTCCCTAACTGTCCGTGCTGGATCTGTCCCCGGTGTTTTAAAAAGCTAAATAAGTTATTAGCATGACTGCATCCAGCTAGCCAAACCTGTCCGGTGCAGCTAGTAGAGAAGCTTCATGTACTGCTTCCCTTTCCCGCTAGTTTGCTGTCTGATTGTGAGGTCAGGCTGATCTGGGATCAGCTCTTTCACTGTACTTTTTCCTCAAACTTCTCCTCTCAGATGGGTCTTGGAGGAGTAGTGCTCGCGCTGGCGCTCATGCTCGCCTGTAGAGACTTCTCCTGACGAGAACGCGCAGCTAGTGGGGCCAAAACGATTTGGCCCAACTCTGAATCTATTTGAGGACGCTGATTGGCTAAATTGTATGTCATTCATTTATATCTTTAATCAGCGATTGGCTAAACTGCTTCATAAACCCGCCTCGGTGGGGCCAGGCCCACTAGGTGCGCGTTCTCAGACGTGCACACAAGCGGAGATGACGAGCAGACAGGCTGCATACAAAATCCCCTTCAAAATAAAAGCGCAGGATTTTCTTTTTTCTTTTTTTCTTTCGGGGCTCAAGGTGGGGCCAGGCCCCATGGCCCTCTATTGACCATCCGCCACTGCTCTTAATCCTAAAATTGACTTGACATTCAGTGTGAACAAACCTTCAGTACTGGCATTGGTTCTGAAAACATGTATAAACCTCAACCTACAAACGGTTCATAAGAATGCTGCTACGGTAAACAGAGCAGTACATTTTGTCTGTGTGTGTGTGTGAAAAGTATTTACAGTATATTGTTAATTTCTCCTGTCCCTTCTTTTCAGGACCTGATTCGAGATCAGGGCTTGCCAAGGTCAGATGGAGGTAAGGATCAAAATAGGAGACTTGTTTCTCTTTCTGTGGCTTTTTTCCCACCATCCCGCATCTGCGTGCTCTTGGTCTTGTGTGGTGTGTGTTTGTGTGGGTGTGTGTGTGTGTGGTGTGTGTGTGTTTGTGTGTGCGTGAAGATCAGACCCAAGAAGTTGAGTCTGTTCAGTTTAGTCCTGCACCCTACCATTCACTGAGAGCAGTAGCTGAGGACACCTTTTTTCAGATCTGTGGGTCAGGGTTTCTGGTAGAACAGAACTTCCACTTCTGCAGTCCTGGTTTTCTCTTTTCACTCTTACTTTGAGCTGTTCTTCCAGACTGAGCTCTTCCTTAGAGGAGGAAGGAGGGAACACACGAAGCTAATGTATTTTTCACAAGTTTAGTGATGTTAAAAACAGCTTAAGTTTGTCAGTTAGTTCGGGGCCTGTTTTAGTTTTTATGATTTAAAGATGATTGATTAGGTTACATGCTTTTGATAAGAGAGCTAATTATAGTTCAGAAACATCAGCTGGTACTTAAAAGTTTGAGAAACATACAGACTCTGCCAAGGTTGTACGTTTCGTTTATTCAAGTAGATGCAGTAGTTCATGAATAAACAGATCAGTGTTAAGGGATCATTCAAAGGGTTTGGATATGCGATGAACATGCTCTTACTTTCTGTGAGAAGTCTGGTAGCAACTTTTGAAGATATCCAACCGACATCCTTAATGAGGACTCTTGCCTTTCTATGGCATATTTACAGTACGTTTGACAACGCCACTGAACTGTTGCGTTCAAATTCCTGAATTGAGGTTCACCCATTGTTTATTAATCCAGTGCAACATTTGTAAAATTGCAATAGAAATTTACTTAAAGGAGTTGTTCAACGTTCTGGAAAATACATGTATATGCTTTATTTTGGGGCTGCAAACCCAGCATTATTAAGACAGCTCATAGAAAACTAGCAAGAACCTGATGCATAGTGGTGATTAAAGAACAAATCTGCATCTCAGTCTTAACAATCCTCCCAGCAGTCCAAACTACTACGTCATGCTAATGCTAAAGCACAGTTGGCGGTGAGGGCTTCCATACTGTAGTGCACAGTGCTGTAGTGGTTTATGTCTTGTCTTGTTCTGGGTATTTCTACTGACTTGACGCACAGCAGTCTGAATACCTACAATACATGAATGTGTTGTAGCTAAATAGTGCTAACTGTGCAGCTGGCTAGCTGCTGACGAGCTCAACATATTCTCAATTCAATTAAGTTACAGATTGAGTAATATTGATTAGACATTACCATTAGTCGTCCACTCTCCAGAATCGCCAGCTTCTCAAAGATTTTAGAGGCTTTACTTGCTGAGCAACAATTTCTAACTGGTTGGTTAATGGTGCAACACAACATTTTTTTTTTTATTTCTGTTTGTGTACAGATTAAACAAACAAGACACAAGGCGAAAATCAGTGAGTGTTAGTCTGTGTATTGTGTATGTAGCTTCGTAGCCAGGTAGCTGCTTTAAGTCTTTATGATAAGCTAAGCTAACCACGGCCTGACTCTGGCTCTGAAGTCTACTGAACACACAGACATGAAACTGATATCAATCTTCTCATCTCGCTTCTGAAAAAGAGAGCAAGTAAGAGTATTTCCCAAAACGTGGCAATGAAATGTATTACATATATTTTTAATTTAGCAGTGTAAAGCCTACCCTAAAAAAAGCCATGTAGTGTGGTAGGAGGACATCCAGAAGCTCAGTTGTAGCCATGGACTGTAGTTAGTTCGTGGTGAGAGGGGCAGGGTGAGTAGCAGTGATGGTCTGTCTGTTTCTCTTTGCCCTGCAGCCCCCCCGACCCACCCCGCCCGCTGCTTGAGGAAGCACCGAACACGGACCTCAAGCCCCCTCCTATACTCCTACCCCAATGACATAGTGTTTGATTTTGAGCCTGAGCCTGTTTTCCGAGGTAGTTAGGCCTCTGTGTGTTCCTGTGTCCTTCACCCTCTCCACCCCACACCCCCACTCCCCACACACCAACCTCAGCCCTGTGTCACCTCCACTGTGTGTCCCTCTCTCTTTCTCTCTCTCTTCCCCCTTTATGTCCGTACATGCTCTCTCTACCACAAGCTGATAGCTCATAGGTTACACATAGATCTCACCGTCTATTCTGATCAGACACGGCTCTTTCTATGGTTGGTAATTTGGTTGCAGAAATGCCCCTTAGAGCAAGTAATGTTGATTGAAGTCAATAATTAGTCAATAATTCTTCAAATCTGTTGTTCACTTGTTCTGACTCCAGACTTTATTCACACTCAAAATGCAAACACACATAACTGCATTTGTTTAGTTGGCTGCAAGATTTTAAAGAAAACATAATCAACATGATTTAAGGTATTTAAAGTTGATCTACTTTATGCTAAAGAAATGGTTCCATTTATGACTAATGACATGAGTGTGTTCTGTCAGCTGGGGCTGTTTCTGACCAAAAATGCAATTAGGATTCAAATTGCGACTCTATATTCTCTTTACATCCATTTATATATGAAATTTCAGCCAGTATTTGTGGCTGACATACATTTAAACAAACGTTTGTACCAAACAAAGTTACAAATGTATCTTATTTCTACAGAAATAAAATGATGCATATGGCAATGAGTCAGTCGGATACATTTTTGTACATATAGTAATTATTTAGATGGCATATAGTACCACTCTCACTTGATACTCTGTTATCAAAAAGAATCATGACATTTATAAAGGCTACAGTGGATGGAGTCATTTGCCATCTCGTCTTAGTCATGGAGAAAAAGGTTGTCAACGAACATATTTATTCTTCAGTAGCAAAATGAACACTGATCTAAATCTACCTGTAATTTCACAAATGTTCTGTGTAGACTGTTGTGGATAGAAAACTGGAATAAACCTATTCTTGTAAATAAGACACTAAAAACAAGTGAAGTTGAATAGTCCAGTTACTTCATTTAAGACATAACAAACTAAAAAGCACAGGCAACCAGGTGACTGGTGAGAATTACTTTTATTTGTTTGTCCAATTCACTGAATGAATGTCAACGACCTACAGTTGAGGAAATCTGCACATGTAACGCTCGTCGTTGTAGCCAACAAAATCAATGACTACAGATTAGAATGTCCATCTTTCAATGGTTAAATGTAGCATGAGCCCAAACTGAGCATGTATTTTAAATATTTCTTATCATTTCTATTGTTCTCTAACTTATACAAAATTGTGTTTTATGATATTCTTTTCAAATCTCTTTTGGTGGAGCTTGGCTAGCAGTTCCCCACTGCTTCCAGTCTTTGTGCTAACCAAGATTAAACTTTACCGGACCTTTTTTATTCCATTTTGGTCTCGTTGTAAATAGTTTAAAAACCACCGTTGAAGAATTCAAGAGACAACAGTTAAAGTTTCATATCAGGCTCCTCTTTGATCAACATCATGTAATCCTTTGTGATCCTGACAGAAGTAGTTAATAACTGTTATGAACTTTGAATTCTAGATGTTTAAACCAGTAACTGCCATTCAACCAAGCACCCCCTCACCTCTGCATGTGACCACACACACACACACACACACACACACACACACACACACACACAACTGATCCAGAAGCCTCAATCCCTATCCCTGCCCTTTCTTTACTTTTCTGCTTTTTCTCAACTGTTTTTTTTTTTTACCTATCCACCTTACCTCTCTTCTTGTATTGTTTCCTTTCTCTTCATCCCTGATCCCCCTCCAGGTTCCACCACAGGGCTCTCGGCCACGCCTCCCGCCTCTTTACCTGGCTCTCTGACCAGTGTCAAGGTTCCACAGAAGTCCCCATGCCAACAGAGGGAGCGCAAGTCATCGTCCTCGTCTGAGGACCGCAATAAGATGGTAAGACATTGTCACAGATGTTGCCATTTTTCTGGAGTTCATTGTCTGCGTGCTTGTGTTGACTAAGTGCCCTATGGAACAGAAAACCCTTGGGAGAAGGGACTCCAGTGACGACTGGGAAATCCCAGAGGGTCAGATCACTCTGGGTCAGAGGATAGGCTCTGGATCATTTGGAACTGTCTTCAAGGGGAAGTGGCATGGTAAGACCAATGCTATACAAACGCATCAATGAGCCACACTGTTGCACTGCATGGTTCCTTTATTACCATACACACACACACACACACACACACACACACACACACACACACACACACACACACACACACACACACACACACACACACACACACACACACACACACACACACACACACACACACACTGTAGTTTCATTTGACTCAATCCCACACAGACCGTCCTGCTGCCACAAACACTCACGACAGCAAATGTGGATCAGTCTGCCACTGAAAGTAGTCCCAGGCAAATGCACTATTATTATATACTTATATTTGAGTAGTTATTGCTAAAAACTACAGTGACCAACTGTTTAAAGAAATTACTGAGCCTTTCTTTAAAAAAGATTAGAAACTATATTTTCTCAACAAAGTAGGCGCATCTCAATTTCACCAATTTATTCTTGCCGTTTCAAACAAACATGCTAACGTTTTGTCCTTAAGACGCTGAAAACCCAAGTTGCTCCCAGGGCCCTTCACAGCAGTCCACTGCTCCTACTGTGTAAAATGTCTGAAACAAGTAATGAAATTATAAAGTAGCTGTACACCTGAACATATTTTAGCTCAGTAGGTTAGGTTGGGGCTCACCGTGGAGGGCTCTGGAATTTTGCAGTCACATTTTTGAATATTTTTTTGTCGTCCATCTCCTCCCAGGTGATGTGGCAGTGAAGATGTTGAATGTCACTGCTCCCACACCACAACAGCTTCAGGCCTTCAAGAATGAAGTGGGGGTCCTCAGGTAACTCTTCAATTAGGGGTAGTTCCTGCACCTTTTTACTTCCCTACAAATGAACATCTTATTACGCAAGTGTCTCCCTTTAACAAAGAAAGTGCTGCAGTTCTGTCTTCTCATCAACTTGTTTTTTTGCAACAGGAAAACGCGTCACGTGAACATCCTGCTGTTCATGGGCTATACCACCAAACCTCAGCTGGCCATCGTGACCCAGTGGTGTGAAGGCTCCAGTCTGTACCACCACCTGCACATCATCGAGACCAAGTTTGAGATGATCAAGCTGATTGACATCGCCCGGCAGACTGCTCAGGGCATGGAGTAAGTCCTCCCACAAATAGAAAAGCATTTGCCATGCGTGTAATTGGTCTAATAACTTTTCTCTTTTCTTTCTCAGTTACCTGCATGCCAAATCAATCATCCACAGAGATCTGAAGAGCAACAGTATCCTTTTAAAACATTTCACTCAATCAGTTTGTCTAAAGGCTGAGGCCTTTTTTCCAAATTAAATTCAAATCAGCTGATGATGGAGGGATGAAAATATAACCTCCATCCTTAGAACGCAGAAGTCCTACTTCAATAGCTCAGAATTGGAAGAAGAGAGTGTTTCCTTGACCTCATCTTCTCCAGACATTTTCCTCCACGAGGATCTGACAGTGAAGATTGGTGACTTTGGTCTAGCTACAGTCAAGTCCCGCTGGAGTGGCTCCCACCAGTTTGAACAGCTGTCTGGCTCTATACTGTGGATGGTGAGTGTTCATCCCTTAACTAAGTTGTCTTTTTTTACCAGTTTCCATTTCTTCTGTTGGTCCTTTATTATTACACTACTCATAATCGGTCGGTGTAACCTGTGCTCTCTCAGGCCCCAGAGGTGATACGGCTGCAGGACAAGAATCCCTACAGCTTCCAGTCAGACGTCTACGCATTCGGCATCGTGCTCTACGAGCTCATGTCAGGAGCACTGCCCTACTCCAACATCAACAACAGAGACCAGGTTAGAGGACTCCATAAACCACACAGATGTTTTAAAAACAACAAAACATTGTATAGTAAGTTTTATTTCTTCATAGTAGTCGCAATAAATTTCAGTGGCTCCCTGGTTAGACAAGCACCCCTTCGCATACGGTAGGAGAAAATGAACTGATCCCAGCTGACATTGAACAAAGGCAGGGTTATGTGGGTGGTGATTTTTCGATTATTAAACAACATAAACAGTGTGTACAGTTGAGGCTGCTGGTGAATAAATGCTTCAACTTCTCAAGACTAAAGCCAAGTTCCTTTGTCTTGCTTGCCACCTACTGATTGTGAAGGGGGTTAGCCACAACTTCAGCTCTCCCTTTAAGGTGGATCAGCTGAGAATAGCCCCTAGGAGTGGACGGTATTGAGGGTATAGAAAGTACACCAGTATGAATTTTGACTATACTGCGCTCATCGCTAGAACCCAAAGGTCGATTGGCTGCTGATTGTAAGGGGCCGGGTTTCAGCTGATCAGCCGATCAGTTTCAAATTTGTCATATTTTGTCATATTCACAGTATCGTCACAGCCACACGTTTGTGAGTGAAGAAGACATAAAGTTCAACATTTTTGACAACTGCATGTCCAATTAATCCATAGAGGAACAACCATAGAAACATTTGGAACAACTAATTTAATCAGACTCTTATTATATTCTAATTAATTCCCATTATGCTGCTCAGACAATCAAAGTGACCAGCGCGTCTGCCAACAGCACAGAACTTAAATGCTACATTTAAGTTCTATTCAGTAAAAATGAGTACTCTGCAAAGATAAATGATAATGCTGTTATCTGTTCAAATGTAATCTTTTAAATTGTAGTTTTTGAACGAGATATTTCACAGCAATGTAAAATAGATATTAGAGAGGGAATACACCGTTTACTTCCTAACACTAGCTCTAAGCAGTTTATAATATATCATTGGGGCCCGAGCACCGACGTAGTCGGAGCGGAGGACCTATTGTTCTTCTATTGTTTATTATTATTATTATTATTATTATTATCGTATGTGTTTCATTGCGAAAAGCAGGTGCTTGGGATACTGGTACGATTTTGAAATTTGGCACGCAAGGCAGTCGTGGCGAAAAAAGTATGAAAAATGTGCTCGATAGCGCCCCCTTCTGAGTAGCCCCAACATTGGGTTTCACCTAGCTGTATGAAATTTGGTAGGTATGTGTAACATGATGGGATGTACAAAAAATGCTCTTGGAGATATTCCCTAAACCAAACAGGAAGTTGGCCATTTTGAATTTTATGACGTTTTTGACCATTTCAAGGCACCGTACTTGAACGAACTTCTCCTAGAGATTTGACCCGTTTGAATTCAGAAATTTGGAGTAGTGAAAATTACTCATAGATCAAATGTTATCGAACTATATATCTGTGGTGGCAAAAACACTATTCGTAGGCAGTTGTTGTAACTCGGCCGTACATTGTCTAATCTATTCCAAATTTCTCATATGTCATAACATCCTGACCCTGAAGACATCTATATGTCAATTTAGAATCATAGTAATAGCGCCACCTAGTGGCAACAGGAAGTTACAGGTTGTGTACTTTGACATCCTGCTCCTCACAGATTAATCAGATCCCTCTCAGATTTTGCCAGAAAAAGCCTTAATACATTAATAATGCTTCATTGTAAAGATTGTAAGAATTCATTAAAGGGCGGCGACGTGGCGGCTCGGCAAATTTCGATCCTTCGTCGTGAACAAATAAACTGATGTAAATGACTCCACATGGTCATATCTTTTCCAGATTTTACATGTTTGATGAGACTCCAGTCCTGAAGACATCTACAGGTCAATTATGTATAATAGTCATAGTGCCACCTACTGGTAACAGGAAGTTAAAGTCTCTATGCTTTGGCTTGTTTCTCTTAGTAAGTAAATCAGATCAACATCAAATTAGTTCCACACAAATGTAAGAAGTTCATAATGCCAGTTCGTCGGCACATGTATTATATTTGAACTAAAAAGAAGTCTCTTGGGGCCATGCTCTAAACCCAACCGGAAATCAGCCATTTTTAATTTTTTATGAATTTCTAGTGTCGTTTTTGCCATTTCCAGGTGGTGTACTTTAACGAACTCCTCCTAGGGAAATAATCAAATCAACTTCAAATTTGGTCGGTACAATCTAAAGACCTTTGTGATGAAAAGTTACTCAAACTTTGTTGTTTAGTGAAAGGCCGTTGCCATGGTGACGCATTCTTCGCCATGAAAAGCGAAGGTGTTTTTGAGGGGCTAAAAATGCTCAAAACATAACCAAATATGGCACACACATTTAAAATACTGAATGTAGTTATCTGATGTGATTTTAATGCTTCAGAGTGGTAAGTCGGCTCGATAGCGCCCCCTACAAAATGTTGACGATGCAGCCCTCGCAGTTCGTTTCACCTAGATGTATAACATTTGGTAAACTGATGTATCGCATGTAGACTTAAAAAAAAGCATTCACACACATTCAGTTTTTTGTCGATTTTTACAGACTCACAGTTATGATTGTATTCGGAGGCACACCCAAAACATTCAAGGTGGATCTTATTAAGATGATAAGACTATATACATATATGTAATAGCATCATAAACAGTTATCCATGCACTTATTAGCAGTTAACTATGGGCTACCAAATCTAAAGTGAGAACAATACCTGGTATGAGATAATAAATCCTTTATCAGTCTTAATAACTAACACTTATTACAAGGACCGTAATATAAAGTGTTGCCAAATTATATATTTTGCAAAGTGTATGATCTTTATTTGGAGTTTATTCATGCCTCATTTAAATGCACTCAATTGAATTCAGATGAATCTAATTAGTTGTTATTCAATTATTTTTCGAACAATAAAATCAACACATAACAATATAAAAGTATTCCAGTGGCACATTTGAGCTTTATTGGAAGCCACAGCTCCACAAATACATGTTATGATTCATATCTTTATTCCCATAGATCATATTTATGGTAGGTCGAGGTTACCTGTCTCCTGACTTCAGCAAGGTGCGCAGCAACTGTCCAAAGGCCATGAGGAGACTGATGGCCGACTGCCTCAAGAAGAAGAGAGAGGAACGACCTCTTTTCCCTCAGGTGAGACAAATAAATGCTAGTTTAGTTTTAGAATCACATATTTATTTTAAAACAGGCTTGCGTCAGATACAGTGCTTCATTCTTAACTATCCCTCGTATTATCAATTTCATATATTAGCAAAACATGTTACTCTTTATATATTCAGTGTAATGTCCCTTTACACAGCACGTATTCCATCAATACAGAAATAGTCATATCACACAAATCTTCTGTTTTCACATTTTTCATTCAAAAATGTATTTCATTCACTCCTGCTTTGCTGTTCTTTCATTAAGTGTGAAGCTTCTGTCCATGAATTGCAACATTTCTTCTCCACAGATGTTTCATATTAAAAGCCTCCCAGCAATTCAAATAGCATAATCTCTCCCTTTTCTTGGAGAGTTTTTCTAATGTGAAACATAAACAGAACGTGTTAAGTTTCTTTGATCGTAGCTTAACTCTGATCATACCTGTCAATTTTAAAACAAGGGACATTTTCCCACCACCCGTAACACTGCAGACTGGTCTCATCCAGCACTGGTAGCTATACCTACAAAAAACAATGCGCTGTAATTCGTAGATATCCCACAAAATGATCTTGTATGTTTTTCACATAATGATGAACAGGGAAGTTTAAATACCGCAAAGGCCACATAAGGTGGGTAGGAGAGTTGGATGTG
The DNA here is from genome assembly GCF_910591455.1 of Pholis gunnellus. Lineage (NCBI taxonomy): Eukaryota > Metazoa > Chordata > Actinopteri > Perciformes > Pholidae > Pholis > Pholis gunnellus. The sequence continues at coordinate 1,500,953 of NC_136549.1, forward strand.
TCCAACAAACACACACTGACACGGAGCAAAGCCGAGACTGGAAACAGTAAATTACAATATCTAAACTCAAGACTGAAAGTGCAAGAAGACCATCGCAAGTAAAAAGCCAATACTTAGGTCTGTCAATACACCTTTTCAACAAGCATGAACATTTAGAAAAGTGATACTTCAATCTGCTCTGTTTTCAGTCTCTCATTCATCAGCACTATGTTTACACAAGCACAGTATGAGTATCAATAAAAAACCAAACCCATAAGCAGTATCAATAAAGTTCTAACTTTACCCATCCCTGTAGTAATAATAATAATAACTTTATTTATATGGCACCTTTCATAACAAAGTTACAAAGTGCTTCACAATAAAAACATACAAGCAAATAAGATACTGAATTTGCCTGCCTTAGATCTTTAGGCAGGGAGTTCCACAGCTGAGGGGCCCAGACAGCAAGGGCCCTGTCACTTTTAGGGACTAGTCGCGATTTTGGAACTGTTAGCAAGGCCCTGACGGATGATCTCAGACAGCGGTCATGCTCCTAGGAAGACAGCAGACTGCAGATATAGGAAGGAGCCAGGCCATTGAAGGCTATAAAAGCGTGCAGTTAAATTACATTTTAAAACTCACAGGTAACCAGTGAAGGGCAATAAGGATTGATGTGATGTGGTCACTTCTCTTTGTACAAGTTAAAAGCCTGGCAGGAGCGTTCTGCATCAATTGCAGCCTGCTGATACCAAAATGAAGTGCATTACAGTACTTAAGTCTTGAAGAAATACAAGCATGAATGACTCTCTCTAGGTCTGCAGATGAAAGGAATGACCTGATTTTGGTTAGCTGTCTCAATTGAGCAAAGCAGGACTGCACGATTTGATCACCTGAGCCACAAAAGTCAGTGCTGAGGGCCAGCAGGGGTTATTATATTTACATCCAATTTGGAGTCATTTATTTTTTGACATCCAATTTCCTTTGTCGAAAAGGCACGACATGATAGAAGAAACAGTGGTGGTGCCATGCTTAATCAGGGTGTACAACTGTCTATCATCTGCATAGAAATGAAAGTCAATATTGTGCCTAAACAGTGGGGGACCCAAAATAGACCCCTGGGGGAACCCACAGAAGAGAGGAGCCCATCAACCAATCCAGCACCACACCACTGATGCCAACATAGTTCTTCAGACGGCTGATTAAGACATTGTGGTCAACTGTATTTTATGCTGAGCTGAGTTCAAGAAGAATTAAAATGGAATGCAGGCATGTGTAGGAGGAAAACAAAAGGTGATTGGTGACCTTGACCAGAGCAGTCTCAGTGCGGTGTAGGGAGAGAAAGCCAGACTGAACTTTCTTAATTCTTTAAAAAAGGGTAAACAGTAGCATGCTTATAATTAGAGGGGAAAATACCAGTTGACCGAGAGCAGATATTGCTAAATTAACTTTTACTTGTACAGCGCTCTTCTAGTCTTCTGACCACTCAAAGCACTTTAACTGCTGTAATTCTGTAAAGTTCCCTACTGCAGGACTAATGAAGGATTATCTTATCTTAACACTACATGTCATTCACCCATTCATACACCACAGGCACAGCCTACGGGAGCAGATTATTGCAATGAAGGTGAAAAAGTGCAGTCCTTCAAATTTGTTTTATGTGAGAGTTGGAGGACATATCCTGATCAAAGATAACTCCAAGATTCTTTGCAGTGGTGCTGTATGCCAGGGCAATGCCATCTAGAGAAACTATATCATTAGATAATTGATTTTGGAGGTGTTCTGGGCCTAGTAAAATAACTTTGGTGTTGAGTTTAACTTGCAGGTCATTCAGGTTTTTATGTCTTCAAGGCATGCTTGAATTTGTTATCGTACGATAAGTCGATAACGTAAAAAACGATTGAAGTCATATCCATCCATCCATTTACTTCCGCTTTTCCAGAGCCAGGTCATTGGGCTAGCAGGCTTAGGAGGGTATTCCAGACCTTCCTCTCCCCAACAACGCTTTCCAGCTCCTCCAGGGGAACCCCGAGGCATTTCCAGGCCAGACCAAATATGTAATCTCTCCAGCGTGTTTTGGGTGTTCCCCGGGGCCTCTTACCAGTTGGGCGTGCCTGGAAAACCTCTAAAGGAAGCTGTCCAGGAGGCATCCTGATCAGATGACCGAACCACCTCAGCCGGCCCTTTCCGACATGAACGAGCAGCGGCTCTACTCCGAGCTCCCTTCAGATGTCTGAGTTCCTCCCCCTATCTCTATGGCTGAGCCCAGCCAACCTACAGAGGAAGCTCATTTCGGCCGCTAGTATACGCAATCTCATTCTTTCGGTCACTACCCAAAGCTCACCATCATAAGTAAGGGTCAGAATATAGATGTACTGGTAAATCGAGAGCTTTACCTTACGGCTCAGCTCACTCTTCACCAAAACGGTCCGGTACAACCCCTGCAGCACTGCTGATGCCGCACCAAACCGCCTGTTCATCTTACCCTCCATTTTACACTCAGTCGTGAACAAGACTCTTCGATACTTGAACTCCCTCATTTTGGACAGTGACTCACTCCCAACCCGGAGGGTGCAATTCACTGCTTTCCGGCAGAGAACCATAGCCTCAGATTTGGATGTATTGACTCTCATACCGAACGCAGTCCAAAAAACACATGTAAATTGGATGCGCAAACTCACATGACCCTTCCAACAGACCTGCAATGGTAAAGAGCTGGTCCACCGCCAGGACGGAATCCTTATTGCTCCTCCTGGATTTGAGGTTTGACAATCGGTCGCAGGCTCCTTCCTGCACCCTGGAATAAACTTGCCCGGGGAGGCTAAACTGTGTGATACCCCGACAATTGAAGCATACTCTCCGGTCCCCCTTTTTAAAAATGGGAACCACTACCACGGTCTGCCACTCCACAGGCACTGTCCCCGACCTCCACGCGACACTGAAGAGTTGCGACAGCCCAACAATTTTCAGAGCGTTCAGTATCTCAGGGCAAATCTCAACCACCCCTGACACCTTGCTGCTGAGAAGCTTTTTGACTACCTCGACAACCTCTGCCAGGAAAATGAATGAGTCTCTGCCTCCTCTACGGAGGACGTGTTGGTCTGGTTCAGGAGTTCCTCATAGTGTTCTTTTCACCACTCGACAATTTCCCCAGTCCGTGTCTGCAGTTCTCCTCCCCTGTATTTTATTTAGTGATTGACTGATTTGTAGCCTTGTGTACTTTTATCATGTTTGTCTTGTTGTCTGTATTGATTGTAATGTGTGTCGAGATGGATGCCTCGCCTTCTATTGAAAACCAAGTCTACCTACGGGTACAAATAAAAGTAACCTGAACCTGCTAAACATAGCCTGAGCCAAGCCCTGGTTTCCCTTTCAGAGTCATCTCACAGTTTGCCATAACTTCCTTGAGGCCAACCAAAAGTCCTTCTTTGTCTCCCCAAACTCCTCCCACACCCGGGTTTTTGCCTTGACAACCGCCGCAGCTGCAGCCATTCTGGCCAACCGGTACCTGTCTGCCGTTTCCGGAGACCCCTGGGCCAGCTAAGCCCAAAAGGCCGCCTCCTTCATCTTGACGGCCTCCTTCATCGCTGGTATCCACCAGCGGGTTCTCAGGTTGCCGCCACAACAGGCACCGATGACATTCCGACCACAGCTCCTAGCAGCCGGCGGACGGCTCTGAACATTGACCACTCAGATTCCATGTCCCCAGCCTCCCTCAGGATGCACAGGAAATTCTCCTGAGGTGGTAGTTGAAGACCTTGCGGACAGGGACCTCAGCCAGACTTTCCTAGTTCACCCCTTACCACACGCTTGGGTTTACCAGGTCTGTCCATCAACCTCCACCATCACCTGATCCAACTCAACATCAGGTGGTGATCAGTTGATAGCTCTGCTCCTCTCCTCACCAGAGTGTCGAAGACATACAGCCGCAGATCTGATGATATGACCACAAAGTCGATCAAAGAACTTTGGCCTAGGATGTTCTGATACCAAGTACTCTTATTAACCTATGCTCGAACATGGTGTTTGTTATGGCCAATCCATGACTAGCACAGAAGTCCAACAACAAAGCACCACTTGCGTTCAGATCAGGCAGGCCGTTCCTCCCAATCAACCCCCTCCAGGTTTCTCCATCGTTACCCACATGAGATTTGATGTCCCCCAGCAGAACTATAGAGTCCCCGGTCGGTGCCCTTACTAGAATGCCACCCAGACACTCCAAGAAGGCTGAGTACTCCCAACTGCTGTTCGGTGCATAGGCACAAACAACAGTCAGCGACTCGCAGTCAGATAATCGACCCTCTCGTTCCCCTCGGGAAATCTCCAACACAGCAGTGCTTAACCAGGGGCTCGTAAGTTTCCCCCGCACCTTTCGCCCTACGGCAACTCCAGAAAATCATAGTCCACCCCCTCTTCAGGAGTTTGGTCCAGAACCAGTGCTATGCATGGAGGTGAGCCCAACTATTTCTAGTTGGTACCTCGCCAAGCTGTTGTAACTCTGTGACAACTGTACTTTGTCAAAACTGTCCCAAACTTCACATGCTTGATGAGAGTCGTGGTTTGAGGACTTCTGCATGCCAATTTTAACTCGGTCATAGCGCCACCTACTGGCAAGTAACATTAGCATTGTAAACAATGATATTGGGAAACATTCAGCAGCTAACATACCTCAGCGATCGGATGGTTTTCGGGTGGAGGGGCTGTGGCTCAGAGTTTGAGTGGGTCGTCTTTCAATCAAAGGATAGGCGGTTTGTTTCCTGGCTCCTCCAGTCCATGTTGATGTGTCCTTGGTCAAGACAGTTTTGTTTTTTGCAAATTGCTCCCAAAAGCTGTGCCTACAGTGAATGATAGTCCTGATGGGCAGGTGGTGTGAATGACATGTCGTGTTAAAGCACTTTGAGTGATTGGAAGACTAGAAAGTCCATTTACCATTTTACAGTGCCACATCAATCATCCATTAGTAACTGGGAGGATGACATATCAGCATAATTTATAAATATATGCTCATCTAGAGAATGAATTAAACCAACCTGTCTGTCTGTCTGCTAGCTAGTAGCTAGCTACCTGGCTAGATATCACCCAATTGTTGGTTGTTGAACGACTGGCTCAGTGGTAGAGCAGGGTCGTGCTTCAATCAAAGGATTGGCAGTTCGATCCCTGGCTCCGCTAGCCGATGTGTCTAGACACTTAACCTCAAAATGCTCCCGTAGCTGTGCCTACGGTGTGTGAATGGGTATAAATGTTAGTTACCAGGTGGCACCTTGCATGGTAGCCCCTGCCATCAGTGTATGAATGGGTGAATGGTAACATGTAGTGTTAAAGTGCTTTGAGTGGTCGGAAGACTAGAAAAGCACTACAGTCCATTTACCATTTATTTAGGGCCCGAGCACCGACGCAGAGGACCTATTGCTATTCTAATGTTTATTATTATTATCGTACCACTTTCGTCGCAAAAAGAGGTGCTTGGAATACTGGTAACATTTTGAAATTTGGCACGCAAGGCAGTCGTGGTGAAAATTGCAGTCTGATTGGGGTGTCCAGCTGCGGTATGAAAAATTGTCTCGATAGCACCCCCTTTTGAGTAGCCCCAACATTGGGTTTCACCTAGCTGTATCAAATGTTGTAGGTATGTGTTCCTTGACGGGACGTACAAAAGATCCTCTTGGAAGTATGCCCTAATCCAAACAGAAAGTCGGACATTTTTTATTTTATGGCGCCCCCTACAAAATTTCGACGATGCAGCTCTAGCAGTATGTTTCACCTAGATCAGGGGTCGGCAACCTTTACTATCCAAAGAGTCCTATTTTCCACCAAATAAAATTTGTCTGGAGCCGCAAAAGCTATTTGATGTCACAGTTTATAAAGTTTTATATATAGTTATATTATACATACAAAAACTATAGTTTGTTGTATTTATGAAATGTCAACACATTGTATTGCTACTTTACCTGTTATAACAATACCAAACTCTTATGAAGAGGAGAGTTTGCTGCAGCAGCAGAGGAATCGCTCTTTTTCACTCATCTCCAGCGTGATACTTTCCAGCAAATGCTGTGTGCTTGTTCTGGAAGCGTCTTTCAACTTTACATTTTTTGTTGTTTGCAAATTTCTCGCCACATATCAAGCATACAGGTAAGCCAGCATCGTTGGCAGTGAAAGCAAATGAATACGTCCACGCAGAATTAAACTCTCCATTTTCCTCCGTGACTTTTCTGTTTTTTGATTTATCCATTGATAATTTACCGAGGGCGGGGCTCTGCAGATCATGATCAGCCAAGTAGAAGGAAAGGCGCAAGATAGTGACGTAAGATGCAAGTGGCGGATTGCGTAGCGCTGACGTTTTTGAATATATTACTATTTTGCTCGACAGAATTCCAATCCAGGTTGATGCGATCTTTCCATAAATATATTTTCTTCATACGTGGCTGTGATGTAGTGCTCACTTATACAATCGTAATCCCCGCAATATATATGAGATGTGGCTTTTAGATCTCCAGCAATATGTTTGTGAATGTGTGACGAATCTGACAACAGAGGCAGAAAACGGCTGCTGCTGTTACGCAGACCCGTGTGGACAGAGGACTCAGGGAGCCGCAACAGAGGGGCCGAAAAGCCGCATGCTTTGATCTGACCTAGATATATACAATTTGGTAGGGAGATGTATCGCATGTAGACTTAAAAAAAAGTCTTAGTGGTCCATGCTCTAAACCCAGCCATTTTTAATTTTGTACAAATTTCTCGTGGGTTTTCTTTGTATTTTAACGAACTCCTCCTAGGGAATTAATCAGATCACCTTAGAATGTGGTCAGAACAATCTAAAGACCTTAGTGATTAAAAGTTACCAAAAGCTTGAGGTTTCATCGAACGACGTGGATGTGGTATGGGAGCCATTTTACATGGTTCGCCATCAAGCTGTTGTAACTCGACTGTACTTTGTCAAAACTGTTCCAAACTTGACCTGCTTGATGACTGTCATGACTTTAGGACTTCTGCATGCCAATTTTAACTCATAGTCATCGCGCCACCTACTGATAACGATGGCCGTAAGCAGGATTCTATCATTTCAGCGGCCCAAACACTGAACTTATTAAAAGGGTTCGTGGGCACACCACCAGAAAAAGACTTCTCTGATCTAAATATGTGCAAACTAAGATGTTTGGAGAGCAGAAATTGAATAAAAAAGGTTTCCAAATTGCGTTTGTATGTGGAGTTTTCATTTATAGTAAATGTAATTGTTTTTGTTCGTTTTGGAGCCAGTCCGTAATGTAAAGTAATTTCATGAAACGTGAAGTTTGTTAAATAAAATCAAACTGCACCCAGCCTAATTTATATGGTAGATGACTTGGCATTGGCTCACCTTTTGGTTTAAACTTATTTCTTTACAAAAAGATGTTTTTTGTTCACATGGAACTATACATTCTCCTATTTCTCCTCAATACACTCAAAACATTCGAGGCTTAAGACCTGGCAAAATGACCTGGCTACGCCATTGGTTGACACAGGAAATACCGTTTAACTCAGTGTATGATGGTCAGAGAAATGCATGATGAAGAAATGACTCCACCAGACTCCTGCCAGTACCCTCAACGTACGTGAATATGTGAGGGCCCGATCAATGCTGCTTGCAGCTTTAATTTATTATTTATTTATTTAATACCCAATTGTTAAACATGCTGTGGGGACCTGTCTACCTGTTTTTGCAGTGAGAGCAGTTTTTAAAACACCAGCACACTTTTTGCACGCCGAGTGGCCGGTCTCACAAAGCGTTATTTTGATTAAAAAATTGCATATTGGGAATTTAAAAAGTTAACTTCTCTCCTTAAATTAAATCTTAATAACGGCTTTTAAATAATATTTATTGGCAAGTAAAGGATAATAAAGCTGGCGGTGTTAAGCAAAATAATCACACTTCTGGTCTAAACCCTAAGAACACAAAATCACACAATGCGAAAGCTACTCCTACTTCAGGCAAAGATTAAGGTCAATACTTCTTATTATACTTCTTTTTATACTTCTTCATCTTCATGAAGTAGAAGTATAAGAATGATCATGAAGATCATTCTTATACTGTTCTTCTTCCTCTTGTTTTATTGGTAGATGCCATTTGATTGAATGACTTCTGGTCACTAGATGTTACAGCTAATGTCCGACATACTGCCACCTGTTTTACTGAAGGCGGATGTAGCAAACGCATCAAATAGGCCTGGTGGCTATTCCTACCATCAACCTTTTTTCAAATCCTTTTTCAGAAAGGTTTAAAGTACGGGAGATTTATGGTCAAATATTTCAACTGCAGGGCAGAGGTAGTGAGATGGGTAAAATATGGGAGAATGCTAGGACCTTTACTTGTAAGTGCCTAAAAAAGTTTGATTTCTTTTTAATCTGCGTTCTTTAAATTATGTATTTCTACTTGATCCCATTACCCCACCGATTTCATTCAATGAGGAATTGATTAGCTTAGCCACCAGAGGGCTTCAGAGGTTTACATGATGAAAAAAAAGCAGCCAAACTGAAGCAATGACTCATTAATTACACAGCACACACCATTGTTGATGGTTATGTTAGTTAGTTAGTTATTTAGTATTCTGACTAATGGTCCTGCGGCTGTGCTTTGTATTCTGTCAGATCTTGGCGTCCATCGAGCTGCTGGCACGTTCATTACCCAAGATCCACCGCAGCGCCTCAGAGCCTTCGCTAAACCGAGCCGGCTTTCAGACGGAGGACTTCAGCTTGTACGCCTGCGCCTCGCCCAAAACCCCCATCCAAGCCGGCGGCTATGGTGAGCTCATATACAAACATCAGTCTCAACAGTAGTATTTACTAGTTTTGTAAACTACTCCACTGAAGAAGGAAGTCGGCAGTGGCCTCAATTCACAATTATGTTTTTACACTTAAATCAAAGAATAAAAGTAAATGCACGCAAACTCCTTCAAAGAAACATTGATAAAAACATGGATTAGACTGACATATCGATTATATAGACTTTTTGTTGTACACTTGATTAGTACTACACTGATTGAATGTGGAAACACTTGAACAGATTTGATTATTTTTATTTAATAAATATATAAAGAAAGCCCTTTATAGATAGGCCAGCAATAAATACTAGCTTTATGAAACAGAAAAACCTTTTATAGAATAATGATATCTAACGTTTTGCTCCCCCGTAAATGTAAATGATACATTCCCTTATGTAATAGAAATGTTGTTTTAAATGTATTCATTAATTTCAGTTGCTTCTATTTTGCTATTCTTTCAGTTGCTGTTACTGTAAAAAAAAATTCCTGTAGATATTACACATTCAAAGCTTGTAAGGATAACAACTTTTTGGACGATATATTGTCCCAAAAATAATTGCAATAAACAATAAAATTGTCATTTTAAGATTTCTTTTTATGCCACTGATGTAATGATATACATTTTAAAAAATCTATTCATTCTTAAGAATATTCACACATTGAAATGTAAAAAAACAAAAATCAAATATCCTATATAAATAGAACAAATAAAATCACACAACCAAAACCATAAATAAAATGGACTCTTGATCTCTTTCAACTTAAATGTGCATTCTCTGCCCAATGCCCAGGTGGCTTAATGGTAGGGAAAACCCTGTTGTTTATTCTGGCATCATGTTGGCTAGAATTTTGTTAACATTCTTATGTAAACATACACGCGTTTAGACATAATGGGCAATATAGAGGTCATCAAATATGATTGAGGTTGTTTCCATATATGTGCGATAACTCAATAACATAATTATCGTGGCAGGCTGATCCAAAGCACATCAGAAAAGATCTTGACTGTAACACAAACATAAGGACAAAACTAATTGGACCCCCTGGCCCTTTTTTATTCCTAACACAACTTCCCATCAAAAACCAGAATCAATCTAGCCCACAAGCCCACAGACAGAACAAATTGGTTTATATGTGTTACTGATAAAAGCATTGTAAATATTAACTTATACAAATTTCATGCCAAGAAACCTATATGAAGTACGTAAGTGAAGCACAATATGCACAGATATTAACCACAAATATTAAAGCTGTGTCCTTAAAGGTAGCCCAACTGATCCTTCGCTAACACCCACCCCTGGAACGCCCAATCATAGCGTAGCATCTGCCAGCTCCGCTTTGACTCTGCTCTATAGACTCCTTCATTGGTTTCAGCTTCTCTTCATGTTCAGGCAGGTTCAGTGGATTTGGAGCTTGTCCTGGTTAAACGTGGTGTAATAAATATACTTGTTACCCAGACAGGTTGGAAGGAGATATGTTTCTAAATTGTTACATTACATGTGAAAACCTGTGGAGCTAACATTAGCAGAGCACTTTAGCACATTAACTAGCATTAGCACATCTATGCTATGCTAGCTGCTGAAGGTGCACTGAGTGTATACACAAGCTGCTTTTGCTTTTTAATGATTGTAACAGAGAATAAAGACTTAACTGTCTTTACAAGAACAGTGTTGTTCCTTAAATTCATGACAGCGTGGGCTCCATGGCAACGTAGCTCTGACAGCATGATGGAGTTGCAGTGGGGGGCAAAGGGTCAATTGTATGGTAATCCTCTCAGAAAGCTGTTATTGACCAGGTACCTGGCAAGCAGTAAGCCATGTTTTCGTGGAGAACCATCCACGTTAAAACTTCTGATCCGTATTGTGAAGATGCACATAATGAAAAATCTGAATTGATATTCCTGTGGCTGCATACTAATCTTCTGTGTCTTTATTACTTTTTAGGGGAGTTTTCGGCCTTTAAGTAAGTGCTGCAGATCCCACAGGTCCATCTCTCTTCGTCACTGCTCAAAAGTCTTGTGTCCATGCGGTGGATTCATTCATTACTGAAAAACTGAAAAAAATTGTCTCAAAGAATGTGCTTTATTCTTCCTCTGTCAACCTGAAGAAGGCAGCCTCACTGGAGTTCTTCCAACAAAAAGCTGTCCAGCAGGCAAACAGCAACGGACACAACTCAATTAGGAAATAAAATACAGAAAACACAATCAAGAAACTTGAATCACAAAAAGAAACAAGTTACAAAGCTATCCATACCAAAAAGTTTTTGAGGAAGAGACGTCAAACTCCACAGATAGACTTGCCTGCTGGAGGAAAAAGGTGAAGGCAAAAAGAAGGAGAGACGGAGGCGAAACGTCAGGAGAAGTCCAGATTTAGGGCGCCCCTCGTCCCATCATTTCCTGTGCAGGTGAGACTGGTTTATCAGCCAGGCGCTGGACTGCTCTTTGAGGGACTGCAGAAACGGGGCCCGTGGAAGGAGAAGATGCCTGCCGTCCGCCAGTTGAGATAAGCCAGGTGTAAGCCAGGCTTTCTGGTCACACCACAGGTCACATATTGAGCCCCCACAGGGCTCAATACTGAAATTCTGCAAAATACATGTTTGCCTCCAACAAATTCAACACCCATGAGGAAACGGTAATAGCTGTTTATCTACGGACATATTTAGTTCTACCTTTTCAATCTTCAAAACCTTCAAATGAAAACAGGATTCTGGTAGAAAAGTGTCGGGCCTACGCTTTTCCACTGAAAATAGGGGCTGTTCTTTGGGAGGAAAAATATTCATTTGTTTGGTGATAAAAGATCCATGAGAGGGATTTCTCATTAAAAAGCCTGGTCTACGCCAACAAATGAGATGCTTGTTAATTAGCCAGCTTTAGCAGTGTTGGAAAAAGGGACGCTCTACCTTTTCAAAGGTGTTCACGTCGATGTGAAAAAGCAGCATAAGCGTGACGTGTTCTGTGACCACAGGAGCGGTTTACAGGGGGGAAAATGCAGATTTGTTTGGTGATGGAAGCTACACAAGAGGGGTTTCTTATTTAGTCTAAAGAGCCGGGTCAAAGCCAAGCTAGTGGCCAGCCTTTACACTGAGCTACGGAGTGTGTACAGTAAGTTGTGACACAGCATCTTTTCAACAAAGCTTTTATTTTGCTTCACACATTTTTTTTCCACAAAACCCAACCTCAGATCTTTCTTTTTTTTTGTAATAGCAAAGCATGTCGTGTTTCTTTTCCCTTTTTCCCTCATGTGGCTTTAATATTGCACTCACCTAACAATGGGGACCGCACTTGCAGCTGCTCACTGATGGGCTGCAGTGTTACCTGCTGAAAGGACCAGTGATCCTCTGGAGAGATCTGTTAGTCACGAAAGGTTTGAAAGTGTTATTTCAATCACACCATTTACATTCTCTACACACATGCACCTGTACTTTTTTAAATTCCAGTGTGTGTTGAGGGTTGCAGGTGTTATTACAGGTTATTTTTATTTTGTTATCGTCAGTGTTTGCCTTTTTCTGTACAGGCAGGCCTGCAGATATTTACTTATTTATGTGATTTTTTTGTTTTGTTTATTTTTGGGGGGATTTATTTTCTGTACTGCTTTACTTTGAAGCTATCAGTATTTCTTTTGGCGCTTGTTTTACTCTTTGTGACTCGTGTACTTGCACTTTGTAGAGATGGATAGAAGCAAATGAGCGACTTGCCTTTTCTTTTTTTTTATTGAAGAATAAATTGTGACATACAGAGCTGATGACCCAAAATTTAATTTCCAATGCATGAGCCATCTGCAGGGGCTGAACTGTGAATATTTTGCCAGGAAGGCTCAGTTGTTGTTTCAGGACTGTCTTTGCCGAGTATGTCACCTTACCTGCAGTGAAGAGACGGCTGGTCTGATGAGTGGATATTGTGGAGTTGGAGCACACAGCTGAAGCATCTAGACAAACACTGACAGACTGGTTCTTCTCATCATTAAGGATTTCTGTATTTCCATCATTAACTAACCCCACAGCCATGTTATCACACATTTTGTTGCCTCTCATCTTTGTGCCTACAGGACAGAGATAGGGCTGTGGGGAGATTAGCGTAGCTTAGCACAAAGAATGGAAGCAGGGGGGCAGTGCTAACCCTGACCCAGCAGAGTCTTGTACTCAACAAGGCCCTGGATCACCACCTCCAGTAATTTGGACATTTTCCCGTCATAAAATGTTTTACAAGAAGCATGTTGAAAATACAAACTGGTAGGAAATGTTAGCAGCATTAACCAGGGGGGGGGGGGGGGGGGGGGGGGTAAATATGCTAGATAGTGAAAAACATGATTTAATCTAAAGAAAAGGACTTTCTTTGTTACTTTTCATCCACTTGCTGTTTTCTTCCATATCTTAAAAATGGTTAAAAAGATTGAATTCCACCATCCATTGTATTTTTAACATTCAGCCCATAACATTTCATGAGCCATTAAATGAGTGACATGTTGCAGGCGAGATCACCTGTAAGGCCTCAAGACATTATGAGGGATCGTTTGTTAGCCTAGCTCCAAAACATAAGATCTACAGTATCTCAGGACTGACATCACATTACCCAGGTTAAGACAGCAAACAAAAGCATATCCTTAACTGTGATTCATATTTGAAGAGTAACTGAACCCAAATCTGTGTAGAGCCTGATGTCTACTGGTGAAAGCAGGATAATGTCCACTGCTATTGGGTGGTCTTTGACGTCAGTCTGAAGATGCAGGTGCACTTCACCTCGCCTCGCAGCGTGCCGAGTGCTGCATAACGGCAACGGTTATTCCAGGTTTATTACAACTTTGGTCTATTATTTGTAGTTTTGTTCAACATTCCTGTCACTGTACTTGCCAAGTTTATGGCTGAGATCTGGTAACACAGAAGGACGGTGAGCTTTTGCTCTGAAAGCTCAAAGTGGTTTCAGAGTGCAAAACGGTGTTAACGGCATTCGCCTCGCTCAGGCCGTCCTTACCGTAATAACACTACTTTAAGAGCAACGTAAGTCAGACTGCGACTGGTAGTCCCTTCGGTTTTATGCTCGTCGGAGAACTATGGCGTGAAGAGGACCTGCTCCTCCAAAAGCTTACACACTGGTCTTTTAACATTCTTCTGACCAGAATAGCAACTTCTAATGGATGCTGTAATGTGTTTCCTGTATGAATCAATAGTTGTTTGCCAACACAACAGTTGTAACCACTTAGCCAGATTCTCCCTTTGTCACTGACGTCCTGACGTTAAGTAAGAAATGAAGAGAAAGTCATTGTAGCTGTCTGTGGGCACCCAGAGCTCGGAGATAGCACCTCATAATTGTACAGAGACTGGAGGTGAATCTATGTGTATACATGTATTTAATTACGACAGTGAAGTCATTTACATGACATTATTTTGAGTGTTGATGGAGAAGCTACAATGTTAGCATAGCATAGCCCTGGTTGATCCAAACTCTATTCAGAAAATAGGCATTTTAAAAGTTGTTTGTTGTCTTGCGGACAGACCTGACAAGACATGAATTCAGACTTCACAAATCTGCATTGTGATGTAGTGATTTTGGCATTATTTTGATTTGTTTATTGCAATTAAATCACAGCAGAATCTGTATATTTTGAGTTCATACTGCTGTAGTAAACCACATTAATTCAGCCGACGTGACTTGCTCCATTCAGTGAATACAGCTAGGTGAAACGCATCCGGATGATGTTCTGAACCCAGCCATGGTGGATCAGAAGCGTTGGTATCAAAGATGCTCCAACTCTGAACTGTAACTCTCCGGTGCGTCTCGCAAGGCAAACATTGCATTTGGTGTGAACACAGCATAAAGGAATTATCCATGTTCTCACTGTTTCAGCAGTCATGTTTGCCCGTCTCTGACAGTGCCAGTGATGTTGCTGGTTCACATGGAGCTTTGTTTTCTTCCCACACATGTAGTTGATTCAGGCTGGTCGAATCAGCACATGCCTTCTTGTGTGTCCGTTGCTGTGCAGACACTTGTTCGGCACAAACTGGTGTTCATTGGGTTTTGGAGTGCACTCTCACAGAAACACCTTGTACTAAATACCAGGCATCAGCAGAAAGTGCCTGGTTTCACCCATAGATTCTAAGGGCTTCTAACCCATACTTGACTTCCACTAGTATGCAGGTTAAGGTTAGACTGATGTATGGAGACATTGTAGGCCTTTTATTAAACATAACATATCCCTCAGTCATGGAACACCTCTGATATGTCAAGGTCCTCTCTGAAGAAGACCGAGCTGACATGTTGTGGACCTTCAAAGATATGAGCTGCTTCAGGTTGTGAAGGAGACTTTGAGTCACTAGAGATAGAAATATCGGTAACTTCTTGGTCATTAAATCTTTGAAGATAAATTGTGTTCTGTCATCAGTAAAAAGTAATAGCCCAATAATACCGGTACTTACAGAAAGGGATGAGCTCGTGTGGGGAAGAAAAGGAAGGTAAAGATGTAATTCTAAGTTTAATCATTGAACTCTACAGACTCAGACTTTTGACCAGATGTTTTAAATTCTGATTCCAGGCTAGAATCCTACTTAGATTTCTTTCTTTTTAGATAAAGCCAGACTGATCTTAGAGCAGCTTTAGTCTGAGACGACTTCCTGTACATTTCTATCTTGGCTTAAATGTTGACAATGACATGTTCATTTTCAACCTTGAAAAGAGTGGCTAATGATATAAGCTCAACTCAAGGTTGACTTGTTTGCTTGTTCTAGAGCTTTTGATCTTGGTAACTACTATTTCCCAGGGCAAGAATGAATCGTATTTATTTTTCCTTCGACCTTTATCTGCTGAACCTTCATGGAATCTTTTGAAGTAAACACTGAGGCTTTGCTCGCCACACACACATCCTCTGTCTCCTCTTCATCCAAAACCTTTCTGTTCTCTGTTTTCCTTTTCTCTTCTTAAACATTCTCCTCCCTCCTCCTAAAACCCATCAATTCCTTTCAATTGAGAACTACAATGAAAAACTTCATGGAGACCTTTTTTGATTGTTTTTTTTCACCTGTAAATAGTTGTACAAAGGAGACACTCAGTTTGCTAGGAGGCATGGAGACTACAAATGTAACTAATTATAAAATGTTCAAAATAAAGAGATGGAAGATTAAAAGACATTTTGATAGGCAGACTTCTGTGAAAAAACCAGTTGAGTGTAAAAATATTTAAGGCTGTATCATAAGGAGAAAGAGCTTAATGTATTTGTTGTGAATATGAAAAACTGATATATTAAAGAAGTGCATGAAAAGTAGCTTGGTTTATGTGTCATTTGTATGGGTGGGGTATTGTGTGTTCTATCCACATGGTGGCAGCATGTAACACTGTAATGTGCCCAGAAACACCTACTGCTGTAAGGACATGTGTGTTTTAACAATACAGCCTAATTACAATCTCATCTGAGTGTTAACATAGGACCGGTTCCTTTTTTTAACACACTTTATTTGTTCCTTTTCTCATTTCAACTGAACAGTGTCAATAGTACGATTAACATCAATAGCGTTAAAGGGAACCGGATAAAAAAGCTCTACTCCCATATTGAGTGTAACAGAGTTCATTCCTGTATTTTAATGAGAGAACATGTACATATGTAATGATAGTTATGTAATGCTTATTCAGCACTCTGATGCATTATGAAGCTTTACTTAAGGGATACATGTTTTTTAACTTTCCAACAAGGTTCACAAAGAGTGTTATTAAATGGTTAATTATGGTAAAGTAATGCTTATATAGCATGCACAGTAACTCATAGGTTACAATATAAGTTAAAGGTACAAGCGAACCTCTACATGGAGGGAGTCCTGATCTCAACCGTATCTACTGACAATAAGTCACAAGTAAGTGATCATTATCCTTCAATAAGAAATATACAAACCAACAGTTTTCTCATTAATTTACATAGTTAAGAGTTTACTTATAATAGTTCGTACCTTTATTAACATGTAAAGTCTGAATATTAAGAGACATTTCTTAACAGCGACCTAATGCCCACTTTATTACTTAACTTATTTAATAATCATTAACTAATACTAATGGCATGTTTTCAAACATTAAATAATGTATGTTTTGCTGCTCTGAACCTAGTCGTGATTTATCCCTTAATGCTTTTTTTTGACAACCTTCCTTTTCCAACTTTCAATATTGCCACACGTAATTGATCAGATGCTCCTCTTTCCGCAGAGTCATTGAAAATAGCCATTTATTGCGGATGGGCAAATCTCTGCGCTCAGATGGGATTCCCACCTTCACTGACGACCTGTGAAAGCAATGAAAAATGAGTTTCACTGACTGAAGAGTTTTGACAATGCATGTTAGCAATCAAACTGTAGTTTCATCGGGGATGTTTAGACCTGAAAGATATCCAGCATATAGGCGCTGCCATCCCATGATTTTGCCGTCGTTTTGAGCCAGAGTCTGTGCATTAATGATTGTGGGGCTGGAGCCACAGTATCAAAGTCCCACACAGCGACCGCCTCACCCAATTACGAGCTGAGGACAGCCACAGCTTGTTAGTGTGAAAGCCACCTAGCTGATGTACCTAAATGAAGTTAAGCTCAAATATGAGACAATTTTGGGCTTAGTTCTTTGAAACACTCTTGTGTATACCTGACCATAGATCCGGAGGCAAGCTGGCAATGTTTTGTTGTTGCTCATAGAGATCTGAATCTCTCCCAAATCCAGACCCAATGCTGTAGCTTTCTTGCTGCTCTTAGTGAAATGTCTTATTAGTTCAGTGGTTGGCCTTCAGGGCCGGCAAGGCCTTCTCTGCTGGCCTAGACAGAATCACAAAGTTAGAGCTATTTAATAATTTTTATTATAAATACGCTACATATATTATGATTTATAAAATATTTTTCCCATTATCTTATTTTCTCATTGCACAGCTACTGTCTTCCTCAGTTGCTCTGCTTCAGTGCAGCTTGTTTTAAGTAGAGCTTTTATCCAATCAGATTTCACCTCTGTGTCTCTAGGTAAGCAGAGAGGCCCGAGGCCTGCAGAGTGAATCCATGTGCAGTTTAAGTGAATGGGGACGATGTTGTTGATTGTCATAGTCTTCAACCAATCAGATCTTTAGTTTGACATGTTGGGCGTATTGTTTGACGTGTCAGAGCTGCTAGCTGGCCTACAAGTACGTGATTGGTCAGTGGGCTAACATGACATGTTGGGCGCTGACAATCCCAATATCTGCTGCCTCTGTGGAGCGGACATTTTCAGCCTTCAAACGCATTAAAACATATTCAAGAAATACAACTGGGGAGGCTCGACTGTCTTCACTGGTGTCCATGAATCGAGAAGGACTTCTTACTGGAACTGAAACGCATGGATGTACTGAACCACCGTGAGATTAAACTCTTTGTTAACAAAGAAAGGAGGATGGACTTTGTCTTTAAGTGAACAACAGCTTTGGTAAGTTTGTTTTTACATCTGCAGTAGCTTTAATATGCTTGTTTATGTATTATTATTTGTACAACTTGTTTTTATGAAGATGGATTTTTGTTTGGTTTTATATGTGATAGGAACTATTGTTACGTCCAGTGTTGCTCTGGGGACATATATATAGTTGGTGCCAGTGTTGCGAACTTGCTGACTTTCTCGCTAAATCTGGCGACTTTCCAAACCCTCGTGGCTACTTTTTTTTGTCAAAAGCTACTAGCGACAAATCTAGCGACTTGTTCTGTCGTTATTGGAGACTTTTCTGATGTTTTGACTCTGACGTTAAAGCACGTATGTTCTACAGTTACTGCCGTGAACGAACAGCAGGTGCTGCCGTGAGCCGCCCCTAAGCACTCACAGGCTCTCACAGCAGTCCCAGCTGCAGTCAGAGCAGAGAGGAGACACATCTCTGCAGTTAGTGTATTTATAGGTGTTGGCAGTTGTGGCACCTGACTGATGCCTGACTGACGCTTGCCACTGACTAGTCACTGCGGTGCCACAAGGAGGATCTCGGCCTTGCTGAATATAATGTCAACTGACATCCATGACGCTCATCACAGTAACCTCCCGTCAGAGTTTACAGTGGAAGCAGATACCAAGAGCCAGATCAAACCCACCAATGGAAACTCCTGGCTCATTCAGCAGCGTATTTTAGCTTAATACGTAGTAAATAATTATTTAAGATTCCTTATTGGTTCCGGTAAATTTCATTTGCCCATTGATATCCTTTCCTCCCCCGAAACTCCAGTCCCTGTAAATTTGACTATTTTCTTTGATTCCTTAAATAAAACCTTTTGTTTCATTTTTACGAAACATGTCTCTGCCTCATATCAGTAACACATGTGTGTGTGTCTTAACAACTCTAAAAAACAATATCTTAAGGTTGTAAGCTAATGTTTCCCCAGGTGGCGTTGTTGGTTCCCTCATTTCCCCCCTAAGATCCCGCCACACTGGCCACCAACCGGCCGGTGAA
This sequence comes from Pholis gunnellus, assembly GCF_910591455.1. Classification (NCBI taxonomy): domain Eukaryota; kingdom Metazoa; phylum Chordata; class Actinopteri; order Perciformes; family Pholidae; genus Pholis; species Pholis gunnellus. The sequence continues at coordinate 1,520,130 of NC_136549.1, forward strand.
GTTTTCTGTCTCTAGACAGAAATGTAGTGTATATCTGAAGCTGGCAGGGGGCAGTCGCAGGCTTTCCTTGATGTGTTACTACCAGAGAAGAAGTCAATAGTTTAGTCCCGGAAGTTTGGGTACGTATCATTCAAAATAATAGCTCAAAAGTCGTAATTCTTTAAAGATGGTACATAATATGTTGTGTATCTAATCATCACACCCATTCAAAACTAATTGATGATATAATACATTTGAAAATACCACTACATGTTTATTTTTGGACTGTAAGGTTATAAGTTGCATAGTAGGAGCAACATAAGAGGGTTACAGGCAATTTACATACTGTGGCTATTCCAGAAGGTACAGTACGTGTCAAATCACCCAGTACACACTTTTCTTTCTCAGCGCAGTAACGTAAGTATTTCCAAAAATCATTATCCCAAGTATTTTCCTACACAAATGCAGGCCCTCAAATTCAGCAGTACTGAACAGAAGTGAAACGTAGAGTAAAGAGCAGACCCAGCTCTTCCAATGCTGATAGTGTATAATTGTACAACGTATAGCTCCACAAGAACAACCATGTCGAACCTAAATGGTATAGAAAGGGAAAGTGCTGCCACACACACACAAAAAGAAAATTAGAGGAATACTTCGACACAGGTACAATCCACATGTAGCAAGTTGTTTTCAGGCCATCGCATGCTAGTGTTGTAACATCTGGCCCATTACTTGTCTTTACACACCGCTGGTCGCCTGGCAACCTGACGGTGAGGAAAATAATCCCATAAATCACTGCTCCCATGCAAGCTAGTCTACAATGCATGTGCTTTCTCCTGCCATCCGGAAAGCAATACAGAAAACAATATTTGAAAAAAACTCATTGTTTCCTGCAACATTTTATAATTCAATTAAAACAGACTCGCGTCACCACTATTTATTTTGTTGTTGTACATTCGAGTTTAAAGTGCTTTTAAAACAGGCAGTTTCATGGCATGATCTAGTTTCTCCACTTGACGCTTTTATTCTGAAAATGCCCTTCGCGGAAATCCTGGTTCTGTTATTGCAGAGACTCGGAGCACAGCTGTTTTGAGCAGAACAGTCTACATTCACGGTTCAAATAGCACATTGCTGCTCTGGACGTTATCCTGACTACTCGGCGGTTCCTTTCCTGTCCTCTCGTCTCTTCAGCCACATCGTTGCTCCTTTTCGGCAGCCGTCTCGTGCCGTGTTCTGCGCTCACGAGAGGATGGTTTTGTCAACATCACACCAAGTCGCTCTGGCGTTCACGGCCGTGCTTTTCACGTTCGTCGTCCTGCCCAGGATGTTCGGCGTCGGCAGCGGGACTGGGGCGAAGGAAACTAGAGTGGATCCCCGCTACAGCAAGAAAGGTAGGAAAGCTCACTTTAGTCGCAGATGAAAAGGACACGGCAACATGGGTACTGTGCGCGTGTCCTTATACATGTAATTTTGCCTCGAGCGCGCTTGTCTCTCCACTTTGCCTCAGCTAGCGCGTGGACTAACAAGTGAAAATCACGAAAGAAGACCGTATGCACAGTTCATGGTCGAGACAGAAGGGTTTCTGTCCTGCACATCAACGTGTGGTTGTGCACCGGTGTCTGTTAAAGGTGCAACGCTCCGTTAAACACAATTCAAGTGATGCAGGCCAGTAAAGTCGGTACCCACTTTGTGTCGACCGAATTGTTTTCAAATGTTCACATCTGTCTCTTAAATCAGCGCAATGATTTCCACTAACAAGAAGTATACAGTGTATCATTTATGTTTTTGAAATGCTCTCTGTACTTTGTATTGCCACTCTCTGGGTAAAGGATTATCCTATCTGGCGATGGTTTGTTCCTTTCTGCCAGCTGTGACTCATCTGTAGCTTGATGTCCAACCTACAGGGACACAATACATTTCAATTCAATTTATTTTGTAATGCCCTAAATCACAAATTTGCCTCAGAGGGCTTTACAATCTGTACACACGCAGGGGGACACACTGGCCCCCCAATCCACCCAGTGCCAGAGCTGTGTGGTTTAGGTCTGGGTTGGGCATTAGCTGGACTGAATCACACTTTTAAGGAGTAGAAGTTACATTTAATATTGTTTCTTGCCATGGGCCACCTTGACTAAAGTAAGACGTTATGTTGCACAAGGGGAATTATTTGTCACCCTCCAAATTACCTGAACTTTTCCCTTTTGATTTACAAATGTGTTGAGTAAATGTAAAATTGCAAGCTTTTTCCTTGATTCAGACATTTCACATATTTATTGGGTGAATACATCAATAGCTATTTCCATTGAAAAGCTATAAGAAGCTGATAAACGATGCTGACATGCTCACGGACAGCAGTGTAAGGATAATTCTTTGTTGGTCCATCACCTTTCACATTTGAAACATTGTTAACTTAAAAATATTGATTGAAGCAGCAGCTTCATAATGTGTATACCTCACTGGGATCTTTTGACTGAATGAAAGATGTAGAGATCTAATCATTATGGGTGCTATGGTATCAATATTCATGTCAAAAAACATTTTGGTGTAACTTGCATTTGTGTATAATCTCAAAAGTTTGAACTTGTTATTAAAGGAAACACCTCGGTGGGAACCAGGTCTTCTCAACATGATCACACAAATGTGTGTCACTGTCCTCTGATACATGATGATGTATGTGTGAACCACACCTCTTAATGAAGAACAGCAACAGATGCTTAAAGGGTTCTAACAAACGTGATGAGGTCATTTCCTTTCTCATAAAGCTTTATTTCTATTTTCATCTTTTGTTTACATCTTTTAATTGGTCACTTTCTCAATAAATAGTCCTTCAGTTCAGAGTATTTTATGGAACCTCTTTTTTGAACTGACATTTCGTAAAACGAGACGTTCCTGAGAAAACCAGGCTTTATTTTGAAAAGCCTGTCTTGAATGAGCCCAACAAACTAAACCAGGATTTGAAGTGTCTTAGCTCACCGTAAATCTTAAATTGAAAACGTGTCCTAACCAGCACGTCCACAGTGCAGCAGTCAAGAGTAACCTTCAGGGGGAACATTCTGTCTGCGTTTTAGGTGTTTAGATTGATTGTAAGACACTGATCATTGTTGTATTCGTAGCAGCAGGTCAGGGTGCAGTCAGGGGTCAGCCCGTCAACCCGAACGCCCCCGGTTCATCTCAGACCGCCGAGAACATGCAGCAGATGAAGAAGCTGATGGAGCAAGAGCTGAAGAGTGACAAGTACAACCAGTACAAGTCCAACAGCAACAAGAGCTACGTGTTCACGCTGATGCCCCTCTACGCCATCGGAGTCGGAGTGTTTGCGGCCTACAAGTTTTTGAAGGTAAAGTAAACATTGAGACAAGCTACAACTTTGAAAGAGCAAAAAATGCATATATCACATCATTCTTTTCAACCCTCAGATCAAGTCTGCAGACGACCAGGCGCAAAAGGACAAATTTGCAAAGGGAGCCAAAAAGTCAGTGGAGGCAGGTCTGTATCGCGTGCGCTGGGCTTCTGTTTGCATATCTGTGTTATGTCTTTAGGTCAAACATATATTTGAATACCGTGAGTAATTCAAATATGGGGTTTCTACTTTCCCGTGTTTGTTTTGCGTGCAGAGAACCAGCTGAGCGAGCTGGAACAAAGGCTAGCGCAGACGGAGAGGATGCTCAATTCCATCCTCACGCAGCTGGACCCGCTCACTAACTGGTGAGTGAGGATCGGTGTTAGTTTTCATGCGCTCTGGTCTCCACCACGCCTTGTGTACAGCTGCGGTTTTGAAACATGATCCCCACTTTGCTGTCCCTTTTATCAGGCCTGTAGTATAAAGAAGCAAAAGCAGCATGTGTATGCATTCAGTATACCTTCAGTAGCTAGCGTAGCATAGAAGCCTTCAACCCCTCCAGGTAACAAGAATCACTATTCCACAGCGTTTAACCAAGAGGAGCTCCAGATCCACCGAACCATTGCGTGAGAGTCTATGGAGCAGAGTTCAATCGTTGACCCTGGTGACAGCTGGCTGATGCTACGCTATGATTGGCCAATCTGTGTTTGAGAGCCAGGACTTAGCGAAGGGTTAATTTGAGCTTCAGTGTCTTGCCCAAGCACACATGGACAGGGATTGAAACCACCGACCTTCTCCACAGGCGCCCCATAAATAGCACAATAATTATTCCAGTTTCTTTTCTCCTCCACTTAAAGGGCAGTGTTTGTTAGACCACATGCTCAGAGGAGCGCCTCTGAGATCAACGTGTTTTCACTTCTTATTTGTCTCCAGTGTGAAGTCCGTGGCCCAGGAGCAAAAGAACGAGATCATGTCTCAACTCCAGACCATCCGGCACCTGATGAAGAAGAGAGGAATGGACTGTCCTCCTCTGAACGGTGGGCTGACCGACTGTCTGACTGTTTTCTCAGGAATTAATATTCACACGGTTACTTAGACTCAGTTGGCTCAGGAATCACAAACCTCCAATGTTCGCATGCGTACATGCAGTATACTATCTGAGGGTGCGTTTTTCCAATGAAGACCCGAAACGGCAAACCTCAGGCCAGAGAATAAGATCTAGAACACACAGCCATGCCAGCCATGTTGCGTGTTTGGTTGTGACGAACCACAACTTAAAATTCAAGTCGAGTGGCCACATGGAGACGCATCACTTAAAAACAAATAGTTTTGAATCCGATTTTACTCTCCTCAATGTGGTGGCAGTCTGATGTCTGACTGCACGTCCCATTAACTTTCCCTGTCTTACATTTAGTTCTGGGAGACATTGATCAAATCAAATTTCTCTGTACTTTATTGATAGATGGTGATATAATGTGAAAATATTATACAGTAGGGACGGCCATTGATACTTTCAGGAGACATTTATGCAAAGTAGATACAATAGAAACATCAGATACAAATATATATATTTGTATTGTATTTTGTATATTGTTTTGATAACTATGAAAGAAAATATGTACTATGCTGGACATTTAACACTTAAAATATGAGCATGTCAGTGATCTCTGGTGGACGAATTATGGGATGGTCACACTGTTTCTAAATCACTGCCAACACATCTCTGGCACCTCTGTGCAGCCATTCCTTGTTACTTAATGTGACTCCATTATACACTGAACACAATTACTGTTATTCTCTCCCCATTATTTGTAAAAGTTTTTCTTTGCACACAAACTGCTTATTTCTCTCCAAGTTTGTTTAAATCCACGTCAGTGAGCACTTCTCCTCTTGTCATGATGACTCATCTCTATGGCCACAAATGTCTGCTTTTGTGTGACTTTGGTGTTTTAAAGAGTTAGTTTGGTTTCACCAAAGTCACAGAAACTAACTAACCGATGTAGGCAGCAGTAGACCAGCAACTCCTGTGCTCTGTGATGTCAAATTACTGTTTTTGCAAATGGAGTCTGGAGGCTTTGAACAGAGCATAGATAACCGCTTCAGTTCCCCTTCAGACCGGTCTGTCTGACAGCAAGTGATTCTATTTTAAGTATAGCTTAAAGTTAAAACACATTCTTTTAGGTGTCTAAAATACGTCCACAGCAGTACATTGTTTCGCTGCCGTTTGTTTCTCCGACTCCATCTACTCTAGGTAATACACTGACTATGGACAAGAACCTCATACCACCCCACTTCTAAACCGAACTATCCCTTTAATTAGTTTGTGTCGGGCTCCTCTTTGAGACTGTACTGTATCTTCACTTTGCGTCGCTTGTCTTCCAGAGGCATCCTGCGAGCGTAACCTGGACGACCTCATCGAGTCACTCGGAGCCGGCGACGCCTCGGCAGCGGAACATCCTCTGGCGGACGAGCAGAGCTCTCCAGGGACAGCAGAAGCTGAACAAGTCTATCAGAAGCGTTTGGAAGACGAAGCCGCAACAGAAGGTGAAGAGATGAAGGAGCTTGTACCAGAGGAGTCAGACGGGGAAGTGGAGGAAGATGGCAATGTGGAGGAGGAGAAGGAGAAGGAGGAGGATAAAGAGGAGGAGGACGAATTGGAGGACTCTGGGCTCATGCCTTCACTAGAGGACTCGTACGAGACAAACATTGGGGAGGCTGGAGCGAAGCAGCTGTCGTCCGGCCTCAGGCGACGCAACAGGCCTGACTGAACTCACGGCGGGACTTCTGCACTGTGCAGAGATGTGACAGATTACTATTGATATTTATTACCTGAAAGGCTTTCATTCCAAAAAGCCTTCAGTATAATCACCAAAAACATATATTGGCATTATAACCTAACAAGGAAAGCTCGCCAACACATAGGGCTTTATTTTCCTGTCACACTCCCAAGGACCAGCACCAACATGTGTGTTACATGTGTGTTACATGTGTGTTACATGTGTGTTACATGTGTGTTACATGTGTGTTACATGTGTATCGCGCCAAAGTCTCCCATAGAAGGCCATTAGTGATGGCTTTGTTGAAGCACTGAGGCTTTAACACCAGCTGCATTGAAAGCTCCACTCTGCTCTTTTTTTGGTTTTCATTATCAAATGTTGTTCATAGTACCTGGTACTTTTTTTAAAATTACATTTTATAAGAAATGTTGGCACCACATCAGTCGAGGTTCCAAGCGAGCCGTGGCGATACTGGAAGTAATTAGAATACTGCAGGCCACTGATTGGTGAGAGAAAATCGTCATGGGACATCCTTCACAAACCTGCCATTTTTTTAAATCGCCATATTACCGTCAATGGCGACTACAATTTTTGTTTTAGTTAACATGACACATTTTTTTTTAAATTGGCTGCCCTCAAAACTACGCACACAACTAACAAAATGCAGTTTCTCTGTTCGGTTACCGATGAAAAGATTCAGCAATTTACGCGTTGAATATTACGTTTTGCGCGGTGTCGCTATCGGCTGAGAATCCCGCCCACACTGAGGGTTTACTATCTGCAGTGGAAAACTAAATGGAGAAAAGGACCAGGTTTCCAAAATATTATTACGTAAATATTGAGCCCATCTCAACCGCTAGCGCATCACTGATCCTCCTCACCATGCAGTGAGCTCTTGTTCCCTGTATGGAAGCATCTGTATTTGCTTTATTTCCCACCACATTTATTCAGATTGTTCCTTTATGTCACTCATCCTCATAATTATGCCGTGCAGTCCAGACATAATTGATTTGTAGCGGTGAGGGATAAGAGATGCATAAAACTTCTCATATTACCCTCGCACAAAAAACGTGGAAAAGGTCTGACGCACGCGTGACCGTGCAACACATTGCCACCACACTTTGTGCTTTTATAAATAGCAGTTTGTAGGGAATATTCTGTTGTGCGTTCATATTGGTTTAGGTTTGCACTTGCTTGAATGTCAAACGTGTATAATCAACATATAATGAGGTGGTGGTCGATACCACCAATGTTTTTAGCCTTTACGATTACATTTCTCACGGTGGACAACTTGTCAGATGTCACTGATAACAGTCATGACTGCGTTCCATTCAAATTCAGTTCAAGGACTGTCTTACTGGGACAGTGTAATGAACCAAACCACTGTTAATGTTATTAGTTCCCCTGTGTGTTTCCTGCTATGAGAAGTACAAATGTCTGCCATGAAAATTGATGATTCCACCACGATTAATGCCACAGGACATGAGCCTGGAGCTCTTTATAACCCGGCTTTTCTGTTTGTTCTTCTAGAGAAAATGTGTTCTCATTGTTGCATCTTAACCCGGCACCATCCTGTGCTGCCTCCTGCTAGCGGGGATGAGAAAATTGCAGAGTTGTTGAAATAATGTTGCTTTCCTATTTTATTAATGCATACTAATAGATTACTTTTTTTTTATCACAGAGGGATGTTGCTGGATGTGATGAGCCTACTTTGACTCCAGAATATTCTAATGTACATAGAGGAAGTGTGAACCTGGGCTTGCGGCATGCCGCCTATACATCGACACATAACTGCATGTCTTTTTCCACTTTTCTTTTGGTGTCTACACTTTGTGACTGTATGGTGTTTTCATTTATTTATTCAGAAAGTTGATCATTTGATCAACCAGAGAGACATTAACTCTCAAACCATTTTTCTACCGTTGTAATACCTTTTGTGTGATTGTTTGTTGGATGCTGATATCGCAGTCATTTTTCTTAAATTGTGATGTTGAAGTCCTCGTGAGAGGTCACTGTGAGGGGGGCTTTCAGGTTGTTTCCATGCTGTCTGTTGCATAACATACATCCAAGCTACATTGGGGGTGCTTCTCCAAATATCCAAGTACAATGAAAACTTTTAGGTCCTGATTTTAAAAGAAAAGAAACCTTGCTGTAATTTGTGCGGAGGTCAGTTTCTACCCAATCATGACTGAACTATACAAGAATTATGGTCGTATGATGATTTTTGCATCACATGATCCAGTCTGTTACAGATTAGGACTGCACAGTTGAGGATATACCGAGGTTTCATTTAACCTTGCAGTACATAATAGTAGCCCAAATGTTGACGTAATAAAATTAGCTAAATGTTTGGTCATATTTTCCAAAATGAGATGCCCGTGTAGTATCGGTTGTCTCATAATACAAGATCCAAATAAGAATATGTATGTTGAAGCCCACAGATCATTGCCTTCTTAGTGATGTTTGACCTGGAGACACTGCAGGATGTTGTGATTGGTTTCATGTCGTCACTGAATTCGGACACTAAAGGTTTACACATCTTTGTACCCACAAATATTTGCCTTAATTTATTTTGTAAAATGTTTTGTATCACTCCTCGCCTTTTATGCATACTGTAGTTACATTTCTGCGTCGAGTGTTGTGTTTCATGTGTGGGTTGATTGAGGGAACTCAGAAGAAAATAAAACTACAAAAAAGGTGATGCTGTTGGTATAGACTTATTTTATTTATATACACATATCTTTTTCATAAACATTATGGAAGGATTCATTAAGAATTGTCAACCTTGTGGACACTGAAATGGGTGTTTTCAATTAATCTGACTGTTTAGACCACTGCTCAGGTTGACGTTTGATGCTGCGTTCAGGTAATTCAGGAGATTCTAGAATTACCAGTTTCCAACGTCGACATTCACTTTGTAATTAACTGGGAAGCAGTTGGCGCTCAATTATACAGAAGGGATGGAAAACCAAACAAACATGAATGCCCCCAAATCAGACAAACTCCGTCTTTCAAGTCAATTAAACCCATATCTAATGGATATAATGTTATATTGTCCATTAACAGTATTTCTGACACTCACACGACAAACTATGCGGTCATACAACTAAACTTGGAATGTTCTTTCCCATCTCTCCCCAATATAGCATGTACGCAGCATTAATCAGAGCTTTCTATCAGTATGGCATGAAGTTGTAGAAGAAGAAGTTAGGGAGCAGCGAAAATAAACAAATTTGACATTGCGTGCGACATAGTAGCAAACGATTGCTTTTTTTATACACACACACATTAACATTCATTCGGAGTTGTGTTTGTGGACACCTGACAAATGTAAGTCCATTATATTACATTTAAGCGCTCTCCTCCCACTTCTGAGGTTTAGCTAACGCAAGCATTCAGCGCATTGCTAGTTGAGTAAATGTAGCTACATAATTCAGCGTGGCTTTGTAGCACAAAGGCAGCTGTGCCAAAGTACTCTGTATATAATCCATCGGGCTTAATAATAATACTATTTATTCAGAAAGTTTGCCGCACTTCTCCTCACACAGCGTTGTCAACACCTGCGCAAAAAATACATCAAAACGTGCGGCCTGATCGGGAATCGTGTGCTATGTATTTCTTAGAGAGATTCACCCAGCGGCTTTCCCAAAAAACGGAGCAAAATGTCTCCATTCAAGGACAGTTTTCATAAAGTCACAGATTAAGTTTTAGGAACATTTTGGGTCCGTTTCAGATTTTCTAATGGGTGTGTATTGCACGGAATGTTCAGCGCTAGAGTGATGACATAACTGTCAGAGTGGAGCAGAGCAGGAAAATATTCTGTGATTTTTCCAAATAAATTGCTTCCAGTCCCACAGTTTTTACTCTTTGTACACCATTTTTGGCCAAAAAGCTTGGAAATGTTGTGCTGTTGCACACAGATGTCTATGAATCCAACAGACTTACACATTTGGCTCAAAGAGCTGCAGAGCGACATGATCTCCAACCAACTGCTCCATTAGACTCCATGTTAAATCTCACCACTCATTTCTCAAAGAAAGCAGACGGTACCAGTTTTGTATATTGCTCTGGAGCTCACATTTTCAACTCCACAAACATAAAAAACACATCAGCGTGTTCTTATTTATATAAACCTTATTTAAACAAGCCTTAATTATATAAACCTTATTTATACAAGCCTTATTTATATAAAGCTGTCTAATTGTCTAATGTGTCAAAAAGCCTTCATAATGTTTGCAGATGACACAACCCTAGTTCTCTCCCATTCAAATTTCAATTCACTGATTATGGAAGCTAATGCTGGTTTAATTGCCTATGCTACATGGTTAAAATTAAATAAACAAATAAAAATCTTTGAATATAAATACAAAATATAATTGTATTATCTTCAGTGGCAAAAGATCGTACACTAAGGATTTATCTAAAATTTAAATTGAATCTGTTGAGATGCCTCAAGTGTCATCTACAAAATTCCTAGGAATTATTGTTGATGAGAGTTTAAGTTGAGTAAACATATTGACTGTGTTAGTAGAAAAAGAAATAAATCTACTGGAATATTAAGGAGGGTTAGACATCTTGTCTTCTTATTCTTTATTACAGTATAATTTATCCCAATCATTCATATTGTAATGTAGTTTGGGAAAGTACTTTACTACTCTGCAAAAGATGTTGGTCCTCCAGAAACGTTCTGTTAGGATTGCAACCCGATCAGAGTCACACATCTCACCTGCTCCTCTATTTAGAAACTGCAGATTCTTACTATTTATGACATCAATATTTCTCAAACTTGTGTTTTCATTTATAAGATACTTTCAGGTGAAGGAATATTCCTGATCATTTCAATTCAGGTTCACTCTTACTCAACTCGTCAATCTTCACATCTTCATCCTCCTAAATGACTAGCAGAGGTCAATTTTCTGTAATTATGGAATTACTTTCCCCACCTAACAAAAAAATGTCCCTCTATAGAATGTTTCAAAAGGTGCCTAAAAGAAAATCTAATTGCTGTTTTGTAATAGTTCTTTTATGTCTTATTGTTCATGTATTTCTTGTTTTAGCTGTTCTATTACATTTATAGTTGTTTCACTCATAGGGACTTGTAACATTACCGTTGCTTATGAGTTACTGCAGGTGTATAAACCAAACAAACACAAGCCCATGCGTACTCTCACATGCACACACACTCGACACAATTACATTTTATTTTTATTTTGTTGCTTGTAATGTATTGATATTATTATCATATTTCATATCTTGTAAAAACATCTTGTCAATATTTCACGTAATCATATCTTATGCATATTCATTTTATGTTCTCTGTAATATTGTAAAATGGTAATATTATATAGGGGGAGGCTTCAAATAAGCCCCGTTGGCTTTTTGGCTTTTCCTGCCCTGTGATATTCATTTATCTCTGTTATCTTTGTTCATTTTTATTTTATTGTTTAAATTGTGCAAAAATAAATAAACTAAACTAAACAGCAAAACATCATTTCAAATACCACTAAAACCATTTCAGGTTTCCTAAATATAAATCATCACATTGACAGACAATGACACAATCAAGAGGTAGTAATACAAAATAATATTGTTAAAATATAACAAACAGAAAGAAGCCAGATATGAAAATAATGAATCTGTTATTGACACCTTGATATGATCTGCTATTAATCTGTAGTGATGTACATTTGTAACTATGGACCATTTCCTTTGAAATTGTATCTGAAATTACAAGGAAGTTAGCTCATGAATGAGATTGTAAAGGGCTTTAATTTTGAAATGCTACATCAGAATGTCCCAATATTCTCTGAGCTACACTTTCACGTTGTCTGATAATATTATTAATAGAAATTAGCTTGTAACTATAGACCATTTCCTTTCAAATCTAATCTAAAATTAGAATGAAAGTTGTCTCATGAATGTGATTTGAAGTTAGCTGAATGATATTTGAAAAGGCTTTAATGTTGAAATGCTACATCAGAATATCCTGATTATGCCCGAGTGACACTCTGAGGTAGTGTACTATTAATCTGAGGGCAAATTACTTTGTAATTATTGACCATTTCCTTTCAAATCTAATCAGAAATTCAACAAAAATTGGCTAAATGATTTTGAATCAGAATGTCCTGGTTCTCTCTGAGTGACACCGTGAGGTGGTCTGCTGTTAACCTGTCGTGAGATTTTGAAACTATGGACTATTTCTTTTAAAATCAAATTTGAAATTAGAAGGAAGTTGGCTCATGAATGAGATTTGAAAAGGCTTTAATTTTGAAATCCTATATCAGAATGTCCTGATTATCCCTGAGTGACACTCTGAGCTGGTGTATTATTAATCTACTATCATCTACTATCATCAATATGCTTATGTATCACTTTCACCATTTCACATCTGGATGCTGCCTGTTATGTGCATCTGCAGATTCCCAGTCGGCTACAGTGTGTGATCCCTGCACTGGATTCAAACGGAAGGAAGTTGTTGCTCCCCTTCTTATTCTGCAGATGGCGCCACAGGTACACAGTTAAAGCAAAGGCAATAAAGTAAGACATGTCCAACACTGTGCACTGGGTGGCTAAAGCATATCATTTATATGATATATCAACTTATAAATACTCAGTTTTCATTTATTCTGTAGGTATAAAAAATATAAAATGAAAAAAGCTTTATTTAGGAATGACTAGAAATCAACATCAAACCGAAGGACAAGCTCCCCTCCTTATTAATTCCAACAAAATGTAAATATTTTCAAGAGCTTCTCCAAAGTATCTGGTTAATTAAACCACCCCCTCTAATCATAACTTATAATTAGACATACAGAGTTTATTAATGGCTTTCCCTCATGCAGCGGAGGAAAAAGATCTGGGATTCATCGCAGATTAGCTTGACTCTCTCAATTAGGAAAGCAACATTTAATCAGCTCAATTGTCTTCCACTGGGACTTCTGCCTAATTCCATCCAAGGGCCCGTGGTTAGCAGGATCATGTGTTTTTTTAAATTGTACACTATGGTTGGGACTGTTTGCAGCAGAGCCTGCATGAGCTGCGAAAAAACCTAATTCTCTCCACCGCTCCCTTCAGGGCGAAAGTGGAATTTCTACTCACACACACACACACACACACACACACACACACACACACACACACACACACACGCACACACACACACACACACACACACACACACACACACACACACACACACACAAAACATTCTTAAGGGTGTTAAAGCATTTATAAAGGAATGTTTTAAGGGTGCTCAGTAGTGCTTTATATGCTTATTGACATAGATTACATGCTCTTTGATCAATCTGATGACTTGGCTGTAATTGTTAGCTGCGGTAATTGCTTATGTGATGGACTTGTACCCAATTTTATTCCCCAAACGGTCTTGTTGCCTCAATCAGGGCAATTTAGATTTAAACGCTGGGGAGTAAAGCAGGGTAAATTGGAGAAGAGTTGTCCAACTTGTTTGTGCTGCTTTCATAGAAAAAGGTGTCGGACTATATGGATCCAACCACGCTGTTTCTTTGAGGTACTCTCATTTCAGTCTTTGACCACTAGTAGCACTATGGCAGCTTGTCCCCATTGTCTTTGTATCTGGAGTATGAACATGAGTACTCAATGATTTCACACCGTTCCTCTGACTGACAATTTGGGTCAGTAAAGCATGCCAAGAAACATTGCAATGCACTAGCAAAAGGCCGGGAAGACGACTGATAACTAGCAAACATGAATATTAAAATGAACTAGAAAATGCATTTCCTGCTGAAAATGCGTTGGAATGCTGAAAGCTGAAATTAATTGCAAAAACATTGCTGAAAATAGATATCCAATTAAAAAAAAAATTGTAAAAAGCTTAATAATTCAAAAAGTTTAAAGATTACAAATTGCTGAAAATACAGAAATGGGAGACTACCTGTCTGAAAAATGTTGTAGCCCGAAAGCATTTAAACTGCACTGCTGAAAACCCTTCTGGTTGAAATGTTGAACTATGGTGTCTGTAGCTGAAAGTATGAGGAAGAAGAAGGCTTTGAAAGTTGAAGAAGTTTAACAGGATTTGAAAATATTCTCCATAGATATCCCATTCAAAAAGAAATTCCAAAAAGCTGAATAATTCAAAAAGTTTAAAGATTAGAAATATGAAGAGATATAGCATACATGAGCTGAAAGAGCTGAACATTTTGATAGTTGAACGGTTTCTGTAGCTTTACAGCATTCCAACAATAATAAAAAAGATTTTCATGAAGTCAAACCTCAATATTTTAGGTTTCTATTTTTCAGCAATAGCCTCTCAATGTATTTACATTCTGTAACAAGCTCTCTATTTATTAGTTTTCATTGTTTCACACGTACTGGACTCAAATTCCCTGTTAGGGTTGTTGTCGTCTGGTCTCTACAGATTTCTGCAACACCGTTTCCCAGTCCTGGTCCAGCCTCGTTCTTCGGCTCATTCACATGAACGGAGGAAGTCTAGGAACTCTAGTGATATAAATAAGGGATATTTTACTGTTCTTTCTCGGAAGTTGTTTCACTTTTCTTTTTCTTTATAATATCCGCTGATTTATGAGACGTCTCTTTCAAATGTAAGTTTATGGAAAAAAAAGTATTTTTGGGTCCAATGTGACCAGTCCTGAGTTTGGCCATGACCTAGAATTAGCTTCAAATCCCGGTGCTCTTCTTGTGGGCTCGCGTTTATGGCAGAGAGAGTCTAAAGAAAAGACTCCATTGCAAGGCATTGTGGTAGACGTAGGGTTGAGTTTTTGGGGGTTTGCCTCATACTAGGGACTAAATGTCTGGACCTCTGCTGCCTTTTTATTTATTTTATCCATCTCTATGAGGGCCCACTGGGCCTTCGTATGGTGCCACGTTGCCCTCTTACTGTTATAGAAACAAGATCTAAGCATGTAAGTATTTCAGTTTTTTTGTCATTATTTGAAGGGGCATTTGAAATATATTTGAAGTTTCAGACAGTGAACTGTCCTTTTGGTCCCTGGATGTCTTCCCTGTCAGCAGGATTGTTTGTCAGACCTCTGGGAGGGAGGCGGAGGTATTGTGCTTCATCAGATATAAACCCAGCAGACAGTCTATGCAGAGAGTTCAGACTGAAAGGGCAGAAAACTCTCCCTGCCTCTCTCTGACACGACCGCTGCTCTGTAGTACTGTGAAAGGAGACCATTTCAATAGTATTAATCATAATCTAATTCATTTCTCTGTTAGGATCAATAGGATCAAAAGGATACAATCATTCATTCTTTATTCTATTGGCCAAAATGTATTTGGTCCCATTGAGCATTTTTAGCAGTTCCAGCTTCTTGTCCTCTCCTGTGGCCTAGATTAGCTTTTTATTTTGAGCACCATGTTGTTCCTGTTCATTAGGATAAGACACTGACACTTGCTTTTTCTTTTCACAAACCCTCTACTTGTAAAACGTTGAACACAATCACGTTCTTCACGTTCCTGTTCTTGCATTACTGATTGATGCACTTGTGAACCTGAATTAGAAGCAGCCAAGGCCGCCCGTCTAGCCGCCAGCCCCCTCTGGAGCTGATCCTGTGGCTCTACTTGGCCAAGGACCATGGCTTTTCTTTTTTCTTTTTCACTCTCCAGTTCCCAATAAAGATCAGCAATCTGGCTGCTCTATTTTTAGTGAAGATATTACTGGGAGGGAGAAGGGGGGTGAATGAATGCTATTCGCTTCCTCTGCTGGTCAGTGCAAGGATGGCTGTTTATAGGCAAGGACCGTCTTGACCCACTTTAAAATGCTTCACCACCTGTGATGAATGGCCTCGTTAGTAAACCATTAAGTGCTCCTGATTTCAAAGTTCACCGGCTGGTTCATTTTAAACTGAAATGGGAAGCAGCAGGTTGTGTCAAATGAGTAACGCTACCACAGTAGATGGTAGTTTTTCGTGTAGTGTTTGACCTGGATGGACCTCTGTTGGTGATCAGTGATATTTCCTGTAAGGTTGACCCTGACCTGAAACGATACTGAAAATGTAACTGATGTAAGGGACTCCACAGCAGATACTACTACACGTACTACTCTACTCCTTGATACACCACAGTCAAAGCCAACTGCAGTTTTTACTGTTTTTACTGCAGTTGTGCTGAACATATTGTTCATTGATTGGACAATGTACTTTGTCATCTAAAAATCAAATACGTTTAGAGTCTTTTAAACAGTTTTCCGCAAGTATGACTAAATCTAAATATCCATTCAGTGCAGCAACTCCCAGTACTGTATATTAGATAACAGCATCCTTTATTAGTCCCACAGCGGGTACATTTGCCGTATTACAGCAGCAAAGTGGACAGTGCAACAACAAGAGACATCAGTAAAAAAACGAAACAAGTTTAATAAATAAGTAATCTAAGAGTAAAGGTATAATAAATATAATAAACCGAAACAAAACAACAACAACTAAAATACGATATAATTGGACTGAATGGGCGGGTTCACATTATTGCACATAAGTAGGAAATTTGACGTGTTGATATTGCACAGAGTTATTATGTTATATTTATTTTGCACATAACTAATTAGCCCGTTTCTATGAATACTGGTGGTGTACCCCTGCTATTTTATTTTTTTTTGTTGTAAGGTAATGTTTTTTTTATTTTTTTGCGCAATTCAAACAATAAAATAAAAAATAAACAAACATAACAGAGATAAATGAATATCACAGGGCAGGAAGAGGCAGAAAGCCAACAGGGCTTATTTGAAGCCTCCACCTATATAATAACATTTTACAAAATTACAAACAACATAAAATAATATATACATAAGAAATGACATCACAACAAAACAAACAACAAAAGAAAGAAAGAAAGAAAGAAAAGAAAAAGAATGTAATTGTGTCGAGTGTGTGTGCATGTGAGAGTACGCATGGGCTTGTGTTTGTTTGGTTTATACACCTGCAGTAACTCATAAGCAACGGTAATGTTACAAGTCCCTATGAGTGAAACAACTATAAATGTAATAGAACAGCTAAAACAAGAAATACATGAACAATAAGACATAAAAGAACTATTACAAAACAGCAATTAGATTTTCTTTTAGGCACCTTTTGAAACATTCTATAGAGGGACATTTTTTTGTTAGGTGGGGAAAGTAATTCCATAATTACAGAAAATTGACCTCTGCTAGTCATTTAGGAGGATGAAGATGTGAAGATTGACGAGTTGAGTAAGAGTGAACCTGAATTGAAATGATCAGGAATATTCCTTCACCTGAAAGTATCTTATAAATGAAAACACAAGTTTGAGAAATATTGATGTCATAAATAGTAAGAATCTGCAGTTTCTAAATAGAGGAGCAGGTGAGATGTGTGACTCTGATCGGGTTGCAATCCTAACAGAACGTTTCTGGAGGACCAACATCTTTTGCAGAGTAGTAAAGTACTTTCCCAAACTACATTACAATATGAATGATTGGGATGAATTATACTGTAATAAAGAATAAGAAGACAAGATGTCTAACCCTCCTTAATATTCCAGTAGATTTATTTCTTTTTCTACTATCCATCCATCCATCCATCCATTTTCCTCTGCTTATCCGGGGTCGGGTCGCGGTGGCAGCAGGCCAAGCAGGCTGACCCAGACTTCCCTCTCACCCGCAACATTTTCCAGCTCATTCTGGGGGATCCCGAGGCGTTCCCAGGCCAGCTGGGAGATATAATCCCTCCAGCGTGTTCTGGGTCTTCCCCGGGGTCTCCTCCCAGTTGGACTTGCCCGGAAAACCTCCAGTGGGAGGCGTCCAGGAGGCATCCTGATTAGATGCCCGAACCACCTCAGCTGACTCCTTTCGACGCGAAGGAGTAGCGGCTCGACTCCAAGTTCCCTCCTGATGTCCGAGCTCCTTACCCTATCTCTAAGGCTGAGTCCGGCCACCCTACGGAGGAAACTCATTTCGGCCGCTTGTAGCCGCGACCTCATTCTTCCGGTCACGACCCAGAGTTCGTGACCATAGGTGAGGGTAGGAATGTGGACCGACCGGTAGATTGAGAGCTTTGCCTTCCGGCTCAGCTCTCTCTTCACCAAGACGGTCCGGTGCAGTGCCTGCTTTACTGCTGCAGCCGCACCGATCCGCCTGTCGATCTCCCGCTCCATCTTACCCTCACTCGTGAACAAGACCCAGAGATACTTAAACTCCTTCACTTGAGGTAGGCACTCCGTCCCCACCTGGAGGGAGCAATCCACCGGTTTCTGGCAGAGCACCATGGCCTCAGATTTGGAGGTGCTAACTCTCATCCCCGCCGCTTCACACTCAGCTGCAAACCGCCCCAGTGAATGCTGGAGGTCACGATCCGAGGAGGCCAACAGGACCACATCATCTGCAAACAGCAGAGAGGTGATCCCGAGACCCCCGAACCTGACGTTCTCCACCCCCTGGCTGCACCTAGAAATCCTTTCCATGAAAGTCATGAACAGGACCGGTGACAAAGGGCAGCCCTGGTGGAGGCCAACACCCACGAACATGTCTGACTTATTGCCAAGAATGCGGACACAGCTCCTACTGCAGTCGTACAGAGACCGGATCGCCCGTTGTAACGGGTCCGGCACCCCATACTCCTGCAGCAACCCCACAAGAACCCCCGAGGGACCCGGTCGAAAGCCTTCCCCAAGTCCACAAAGCACATGTAGACTGGTTGGGCAAACTCCCAGAACCCCTCCAGTAGTCTTGCGAGGGTGAAGAGCTGGTCCACTGTTCCACGGACGGGACGGAATCCACACTGCTCCTCTTGAATCCGAGGTTCGACAAACGGTTTCTACTAAAACAGGCAATATGTTTACTCCAACTTAAACTCTCATCAACAATAATTCCTAGGAATTTTGAGGCATCTCAACAGATTCAATTTTTATTTTAATTGTGAACTGCAGTAGCTCGCAAATGACACATTTTCAGAACGGCCATACAACACAAATAACAAGAAAAGCAGGTATTGGCTGCTCAAAATGTTGAAACAATCTCCCAGATGAGGTTCCATGTGAATTTCCATTTCCATATTTAACCTATTAGCACTATGGGCTAATGGCTTTTCTGACCAATTAATTCACTTTATTCCTACTGGCATTGTTGTCCAATTCCCTCGACAAGTTAAGGCCCAATTAATGCAGATTAAAATGCTGAAGAGCCATTATAATTTGGACCAAACTATGTCAGTATAGCCCATACCGAGTCTGACTATCATTGTTTTATTTTTTTTATTCATTGAAAGCATCTTTAAACCCAGAATTTAGAACCAGAAATAAAAATTCTCAGCAGATTTGAATGATACGAGTAATGAGTAATTGGGTTACTCAGAGGTCGCAGTTTTACAAAGCAGCCTTACATCAGGGAATAATGATGCATGTAATTACAGGCGAGCTGCCTGCTGTGTCTCCTCATTGATTGAGCTGCGATTCCCGAAAGATGTCACTCTTTCCTCCTCGCACGCTGTGGAGAGTGGAGACTGCCGGATCACGGGCCTGGTTGTAGACACTGTGCAGAGAGAGTGCCCTGTGATGGGAGGATAAAGAGAGAGAGGTAACATACGAACCAACACTTTCACAATTTGTCAAAAGGTTCGTGAATCTGCAAACAGACTGATTGAGGACCCTGTGTGTAACTTTATCTAAAATGTCAACATAAAAATAAAATCTTAATTTAATATTGTGCATATTGTTAAAAACAAGTTAACTCAAATGTCTGGTTTCTGGGGCCCTAAGCAACTTCATGAAGCTGTTTAAACCTCCTGTCATGTTCGGGTCAAATCTGACCGATTTACAACTTTAATCAATCATAAATATTGTGTTTTACATCTGATTGCCTCAAGGCCTCATGATATCTTCCACACTAGGCATTGGAACATATCAATTTGCTGATCAACACTTTCATTGAATTTTTAGTTGTCAGGATCCCTGTCTGACCAATTGTGTGTTAACCTCTGTTTCCCCCCAATCTCCTCTCCTCATGTGTCTGTCATTCCCCTGTTTGTTTTGTTATGCCATGTGCTTGGTGTTGTTTTCTTGGCCCTGCCCTTGGACACCTCCCATGGCCACACCCGCGATTGATGCACAACTGCGGACAATCTGGCTCGTTACCACCGGTAGTATATCAACCCTGGTCCTGCAGGCCTGGGTTGTCAGTCCGTATCGTCTTCTGCCTCAGTTGCCTCTGCCTCTGTCGATCTGCCTGCCCTCCGGTATCGGACCACGGGCTCCACACCTTTCAGTCCTTTTACTCTGGCAAAATAAAATCTTTTTACCGGACTCTGCCTCCTGTGGTCTTGCTATTGGGTCTTGATTTTACACTCCCGTGACATTAGTGGTTTAGTAAACTTTGTAACATCCATGGTGTTCCCAGTCAAAAGTGACCGCCATAGGAAATGAATGGGAAACACTAGATTATGTCCATTCATCAGATGGAAAACAACCACCCCTCTCCCATACACACACGCACACACATGCACACACCTGTGTAAACACCTGTTCACAGCCCCATATACACAGTTGTACACATCTCAAACTAAAAAATCAGGTGTTTGTTATGGGAACCCATCTCTATACTGCATGGGTCTGTTGATTCTAGCAGAAGTATATCGGTCAAACAATGAGGCTAGAAAAAGTCTGTGGTATGCGGAGTCAGGGAGGCCTATATTCCTGTCAACAATGTCCTTATAACAGTTTCAATTAATTTGGCGATACATTTTCAGTGTCTATTCTTTGTATATTCACAGCAGTTATTCATGTAAACCACTAGTCTGAGACATTGTTTACAGCTTAAAAGGGTGTTAAATAAAATGTGGTGATGATCAATGTTTTTTGTGTTAATGTAGGAGCCTCTTGGACCCGAGACTAGGGGGGGCGACAGAGTACACACATGTAGTACAAATCACTTCTGAGAACGAATGAAATTATATTTTATGATATATCATATACCCACGTAACGAAGAAATTCTGATAAAATGGACCATGTAACCTATTTTACTCACTCAAAAACATATATACACAAAGTACTACAATATACTACAAGTACTACCACAATTTCACCTATTTTTCGCCAGGAGACGGCGAGCTATGTTCTCTGTTACCAATCCCAACCAAAAACTACGGCACTTTCACAGACAAACCGCATATCAAAGAGCACGAGGACTCCACACTGAATCCAACCATATCTTCCAAATTCCTCTCCTTCAAACCATTCAAAGGTTACTATCCCTCTGCCACAGATCAACACACAGCCAAACAGCAAAACATTGTAAACGCTTCGCACCTTGAGATGGTTTTCTGGATGAAAATTGCCCCCAAAATGAATCCTAGCAGCCATGTGCTCCTTCGTTGTGTGAAAAAACTGAGTCTCTACGAGCTTCTATGAAGGAGGGGTAATATTTTCAGTTTTGGCCAATGGGTTTGACCCTTGGCGAGCACCAGGGTTTTGTATTTTTACAGGCTTAAAATTCTGTCAATCAACTCAAAGAATGTATCATTACACGCGTTAGAGTCTTCCGCATTCAATGCTGTGTCGTATGCGCAAATCGGCCAATCACAGGCTTTGGTAAGGTACAATTGCATTCTGTAGAACTGAAATTCAGATGAGGATGAGCCATGTTTTACAGGTTTATATAGGGCCCAGGATCTCAAAATGATGCCAAATCTGCTGTATTAGATAGATTGAACACTATTAGTGACAAAAGAAGTGAAATATATAGTTATATAGTATATAAAATTACAATAAAACAGCTGAAAGTACTGCTTCCAAAATCAGAATTGACGTTGGCTGACCTTGGCTGACCTCGGCTGACCTGTACAAATACCTTGATTTCTCAGGCATACTTCACTCTATCAAGCCAATTGTTTTTTTTAGACCCCTAACCTGTTGTGCTATGACTTGTGATGGTTTATTTGGGTGTATCTGCATCATTTCAAATCGAGAAAATCAATAAAAGTGCATTCTTTTCAGGCGAACCTGAACATTTTCAATTGGAGCTGTGTGTTATATTCATTCAGCATTTACCAGTAACATATACACTGATATGTACACATATTAACAAATCTCACAAGTGTTAGTGTTATTATTCCATTTAAGTTATTCAAATAGACCTTGTAGTTAGAGAGATAAGCCCCTTTAAGTATGGGTATGACATTTTCGAGCAGAGGCCTTAAAATAGCGCTAGGGTTCAAGAGAACAGACCGGTCAAATTTGACCGGGAACACTAAAGTAAGGGTGGAGAAATGAACACGACAGGAGGGTTAATTGAAGCTATATAATGATGACATACCATGTGCACTTATACTACAACCTCTACTATAAGCTATTGCTACAACTAAGGTACTGCCTGTCTCTATTCTTAGCAGCAGTATTGCTATGGCCTCCACTACAATTATCCCTATAAGTATTGGTATTAGTGGGGCATTGCGTTAGTTCAGTCAGAGCACTGAAATCTCATTGGCATCAGCTGCTTCATTCACAAGCAGTGACTCATTCTGCGTGTGCTGGGCTACCAGCTGACTTGTATCATTAGATCAGATGTGTGCAGGTGTACAGCGTGGCCTTTAGAACCTGACACTTTTCACTTCCACTCAGCTGGTACCTTCATGAAAACACCGTTTGACATCAGGCACTCCAGCTCTCTCCACCGCCCTTGTCTCCTTATCTCCTTTCCTTATGTGAACACGGTTTTGGTTTTGTTGGCTTCGTAAGAAACAAAATCCTGAAAATTAAATAAAACCCAATAATGCATGTTGATACATTATCAGGCAAAGATGAATTCAACTTAAATCCCTACCAGTGGGAAATGATTAGACCAGAGTGGATCTTAGATTAGACTTGATTATTAAATTATTTTGATTCTGTTTTGTCCCCCCCCCAAACAGTCCAAAACCTAAATGAGATACACAACAATTATTCACATTAGAGAAGCTAGAATCTGTCCATTTTTTTACATTTTTGTTATAAAATGTAACCATAAGATTCATTTGTTGTCAAAGTAATTTCCGGGATCATTTTCCATCTACTGACTGGTGAATAAATCGTCCAGCTCTACTCCGCCACCACCACTGTTGACCTATAAAGTCAGGGGAGCACAGGTGACATGTACCTGAGGCTGTGGGATATTAGGGATTCATGCACACATGTTGAGACAGGATGTTGATGCTCAAACACAAGGCAGTGCTGTTCCCTCACTCTGTGAAAAACAACTTCCTCTCCTCTTAAATACACATAAATGTGAAATCCCTCCAGCCTATAAATGAATCCAATTAAACCAGAAGGTAATCATAACCCACTGAAACAGTTTGAGGATAAAAGGTTGCTGGTAGCTGGTCCTAACATGACCTGTTGAAACATGACAGGCTTACAATCAAAATCAACAATAGTTTTTCTGTGAATCCCTACTTTTTATAACAATTTATTGAGCTTGTTATTTTTATAATAGTTAACTGTTCAGATTCAAATGAACATTGTTATTTTGTTTGATAATCTTTCAGCACACAAAGTTAGTTCCCTGGTTGGTTGTAGCTGATGTTCCCTCTGGTTTGTTTTTATCGAGCCAAGATGGTGACAGCAGCACCAGAGATGAGCGCCGATTGGTTTCCCCGAAGCCAACATCTCCCCCCAAAGGCAAAGAAACAACAGCACAACTGAAATGTGAAAATACGTGTAACGGGAGACTGATATCTCTGGTGTTGTGTTACATGTTTTTGAGTTACGAGGTCGACGCTGACGAGCGGCTGTGCGTCTTGGAGAGGGCAGGGACGCCACAGACGCGCAACGGCAGCAGCGCAGTCTGGTTGGAGCCGGCGTTTGAGATCATTCAACACACCGTGCACCGGATGTCTGAACGGATTGTGGGATACGACGGGACGACCTCCACCTAAACCAAAATCTTTCCGTCGTGAACGATGGACATCCTCCTCGCCCCCCCCCCCCCCCCCCCCCCCAAAAAAAATAGCCACGAAAGCGTCGGAAGAGTGAAAATCCTGGAGCTTTTGTGAACAGGACTGTGGGTTGTGTGCGCGCGTCGGGCTCGCCGTTACCTCCCGACTGCACTCACCAACTTCCCCCGCTTTCCATCAAGTCATGTCTGATACAGAGCGATGGGCAAGTTTGACGACAACGAGAGGATAATCCTCAACGTCGGGGGCACCAGGCACGAAACCTACAAATCCACCCTGAAGACCCTGCCGGGGACGCGCCTGGCCCTCCTTGCCTCCGACTCGGACATCGACTCCGTGCTGGATCAACTGCAACAAGTCCCCGGCTTCATCGAGTACAACGCGCGGACCAACGAGTACTTCTTCGACCGCCACCCGGGCGTCTTCGCCTACGTGCTCAACTACTACCGCACCGGGAAACTCCACTGCCCGGCGGATGTGTGCGGACCGCTGTTCGAGGAGGAGCTCTCCTTCTGGGGCATCGATGAGACGGACGTGGAGCCCTGCTGCTGGATGACTTATCGGCAGCACCGGGACGCGGAGGAGGCTCTGGACGTGTTCGAGCTCAACGTGGACAACGGGGAGGATGACGACGAGATAGGGAAAAGGCTCGGCATCGAGGACGTGGCCGCCGACGGTAATGTCAGCATCTGGAGGAAGTGGCAGCCGGTGATCTGGAATCTATTCGAGGATCCCTACTCCTCCAGAGCGGCGCGGGTAAGGGCGCACCGCTGCGTGTGGGGCTCTCCAAACACGCACAGTAACCCTCAGTTCACACCTTCTTTTCATTCACAGTAAAGCGCTGTATAACATGTCCACATGAACACGTTAGTTTTAACCCCACAACCAGAAAGGGTAAAAAAAGAAATCTCATTTACAAGTCAGTATAAAGTGGCAGAAACTTGTGAGATGTCTTGCAAGTGGTATGAGGTCATCTCTTTCCAGCCAATTTATGGTGTGTGAATGATGCTGATACAATTTACGTCTACTGAAGTATTCTGCCTTTTTTAGACTCATTTCAAGATCACACTTGTTTTAGAGCCTGATTTGGGAACAGGTGCAATTATCACTTATAAAAAAGGCAGATTTTTCCGTTTGTCATATAAGCAAACAAGATGTTAACACCGTCAGGATGGATATTGATAGCTGTAGTGTATTTTAGGTGTGGAGGCCTGTGCCAAACAGAGTCTATAGCCCACATTTGTTGCACACTGATGCTGTTTATTTTAGTCATGCATCCTCTATCCGTGTTACTCTGTTGTGGCAGTTGCAAGGGTCTTGTTTATTGGGCTACGGCTCTAGAAATGTCCCATCAACAGTCACGGCGTGTTAGTTCCTCGTTTAGATCTCATTTAGAAATGCTCGATTTCTGAATGTGTGGGACCAAAATGAGTTCAGTGTCTCATGCTGGTAATAAGAGAGATGTTAGCTTATGAGCCACATGTGGCGTCTTCTGACATTTCTTTTTGATCATCATTAGTTGTTGTTTTTTAACACTCCGGCACAATAGTAAAGTGTGTTGTAAATAAGTTTTAAGTTTTGAGGTTTGATCTGGATGGAGTGCAGCTCAGAAGCATGCACTCTCAGATTTGACATCACACTTGACAAAACACCAGTTTGAAAATAACACCACAAAAAACACGAGTTATTCTCTGATATAATAAATCAATACATCAGCTGTTCATCAGTAGTTTTTCGAATACATAAAATCCATTGTGTTGAGTGGCCTTAATATTAGCGTATTAAAGATCAGCAGTTGTCTCTAAAGACCAATCACCTTTTCATTTGAGACCCCCACTGTAAGTGAAGGACAGGGGCTCCGCTCAGCTTGTCTCTGGCTGCTGGTGAATTCTGGGTAATGGATCGCAAATCGATCCCTCGCTGACGTGTTTCAGGAGCGACTACTGGCTGTGATGTCATGTTGTGTGAATGGAAATAAATGCAAAACAGCCACACACGTCTTCGTGATGTCACAGGCAGCGTGCCATTGTGATGCAAACACCCACGGTTAAAGCTGAAGTGTTGAAAGGAGCATTAACACAGCAGCAAACACATGTTTTCTGTGTAAAGATATAGTGGAGTAATGTCTACCTGAGCAGAGAATGAAGTCACTGTCCATCAGTGTGACTTATTATCACAGCTTGTCCTTGCTTTATTGACATAGCTGGGCTGGCCGCGTGTGCTTTTGTGCATGAGAGCGTGCCCCACTTGTTAGCTAGCATTGCTCTCATTCGGCGGTTACAACTGATAACGCCTTCCCGTGTCCCCCCTCAACACTGTGGGATGTGTCAGCACTTTTGCCTTAGTTTCTGCTTCTAGCTTCATCAGCTATGAGCTCTCCGTCAATATAGGCAATATAAATGCTCCCAGGCTCAGATCTTGCACCTTTAATTAGTTAAAGTTTGACTGCTTTTTAAATAATGTAACACTAAGTAACTACAAGAAAGAAAATTCTAATGTTTTATATCTGCTGTCAAAGTACCTGCTGTGACATCACTGATTGGGGTGTGGCCAGAGGTGACATTGCCTGGAAGTTTCAGCCCCTAGAGGGCAGTGCTGCAGCAGTTGTTTAAATGTCATTTTACCCCTTTAAGGGTCAAATATATAAACAGTGTTTGGAATTGAATTTCAAAAAATATTATTTTTAGATCAAATTTGATTTGATCTCATGGCAAAAAGCAAACCACTTCTTCTTTGCCATGCTTCAAATAATTCATATAATTTGTAATTTCGGAAGCCTCCAGAACAGCATTCAAAGGAATAGTTCTACGTTTTGAGAAGTACATTTACGATAGTCACTTTCTCGCTGAGTTAGAAGAAAAACCATTTCCACTCTAATGTTAGTCCAATGAATATGCAGCTACAATGAGGATACTGTTAGCGTAGCTTAGCATACAAACTGGAAACTGGAGGATCTACAAGGAGTCTTTCAAATACATGCCCATCCGTGTTTTATTATCTACGCCAACTATTACTTAATTGTAAGTTACTATTAGCAACCACGGACGCATTTGGCTCAAAGTCACCAGTTAAAGTGATGTGGATGTTTGAGGAAGGGAAAAACTGTCGGAGAGAAGATGGCTCTCCAGCATTCAGTATTGACCCTCGAACTATCCAGATCAAATCCAGATTTTGTGTTTGTCCAGAAAAAAAAGAATTTGAGATATGGAACCCATAAAGTGAAATGAACATTTATCCAGGAGGATTACCAGAAATCAGTCAGTGACTGGCACTGATGAGTTTGTCCTGTTGATTCAATCAATATGTAATTGTTTCCTCCATCGCCTGATTCCAGAGTCTGACTGCCATCTAGATTTTAAACTGAAGGGGAGGGGTTTGGGCTGGAGGAGTGTGCGGTGTAGGTGAGGGTGGTACTGGCATTGACCTTGCCCCACATCAGTTGTCTTCCTCTCGCAATTCATCAGTGGACATTCAGTAAGGATAAGAGCAGGGATTTGTCTTTATGTGTGAAAGGACTACTGATACATGGTGTGTGCTTTATAATCAAAAGAGTGTTGATACTTGATATTACACCCAGATATTATCCCTAAAGCTAAATTTGAGGTTACGTTAACATTACATTACAGTTCAATAATTCATTTTTTAAAGGAAAACTGGAGATGACCACAATTGGTAATTTCTTGTAAAAGTTTTCCGGCGATCACCCTGCAGACGGAGGAACTAGCGGGGATGTAAATATTGAGTTAGTTTCAGCGACGCTTCACTGGCAGAAGGGAGCGGTTGGAGCCGAGCGCTCATGTTTACAACGCGCATATATCTGTCTCCCCGCACCCCGACACCTACCCAGCAGGCACACACAGAAACAAAGTCCCGCCACAGTTCCCTGCCACCAATACCACACAGACGGCAGCATCTGTTTTCTTGAACTGCCTCCGTGTGAACCAAGTTCCCCGATGGCGGTTCCACCTGCATTCACGTCAGGCCTCAGTTTGGTGTCACGGAGGCAGCGCGCAGATTTATGCCCTTTGTTTGCTCTGTTATTAAAGGCCATCTGGCTTTTTAAAGTAACTTTCATTAACAGAAAGAAGGCTCTGTGATGTGTCTGAGAGAACGTGTGGTGTGAAAGTGAGCATGCGTCTTAAAGAGCACCCTGGGGTGCTCTAATCCGCCCCCTGATAAGGGGGCGTAGAGAGTAGCGTTGAATTATCCTCCATGGAAATGAAAGGTGTGATTTCAGCCGTGTGACCCCGTGCCAGTGGAAAGCTCAGTGCTCTTACACGCTTCACCTTTGACCCCGGCACCACAGATGTGACAGTATACTGCTCAGAGGCTGCTCTTTAACAGCAGACAATCGATCGCCATTAGCAGAAAGGCTCTGAGTCATCATGGACATGGGCTAAAGACATCTTTTGTCTCAGCTTAAAATAAGGTTGGCCAACTCTATTCAGTCAAAAGTTGTCTTCTTAGGTGACTTCTTGTCCGCTAAAAATGTAAGTTTAATATAAAAAGCAAAAAAAACTTAAAGAGAAAACAACAAATGAACGAAGAGGATGTGGTGTTTGTATTTTTACAAGGCTACTGCATCTTAATAGAGGTGACCGAGCACCACGCTGTCTATCAAACTCTCATTTGATTACAGTAATTACAATGTATTCATTAACTTCATTAACAGCATAATAACTGACATCAGACCACCACTCTGTGTCAGATCAGCTGGGCTGTCAGAGAGCCTTTCATGGGTCTGTTTCTGCAGGTAAGCAGAAAACCCCCCAAAAGTGCGACCGGTCCCTTTAACCAACTTGTTCTCGAGTGTTCATGTGCCAGCAGTCAGTGGTAGCGGGCGTTTTCTTCACTGGGCTCCCCACGCTGTTTCTATTGTTGTAGCCGTCCTGTTCTCCCTCTGCTCTCAGTGCTGCCTCCTGAATCTGCAAGCAGTGTGTGTTTAACAACGGCTGTTGGTGTGTGTTCACTCGTCTGCGTGAGATAGAAAGAGCGAGAGCTTCTGGTTGATTTTCCTGTTTATGATTTAGTTTTTCTGTTTTGTTTTTCTCAAATGAAAAGAGTGAGACTCCAGGCCGACGGCTGTGTGTGTAGATGTATGTGTTCTCCAATGTGTTAATCTGTTTGCTTGTTCCTCTCATATCTCTGTAGTTGGCCATTGCTGGATTGGAATGGTAACAAAAAATACATGAAGAAAACAACAACACCTTTGTCATATTTAGGTTTAACCGATGCCTGACTCTGTGTGTGTGTCCCCGCAACCCCCCCCCCCCCCCCCCCACCCTCCCATGAACCCATCTGAGACTGCAGCTTGCTTTCTTCCACTTAAGAGGTTAAAAACCCAAACAGTCTGGGTGCTGCCTGCCACACGCCTGAAGATACCACAGCCGGGCTGCACGCTCAGCCTGCCTGTTGTCATGGCAACATCATCGCTCATCACCACGGCCTGTTT
Organism: Pholis gunnellus; assembly: GCF_910591455.1. Taxonomy (NCBI): domain Eukaryota; kingdom Metazoa; phylum Chordata; class Actinopteri; order Perciformes; family Pholidae; genus Pholis; species Pholis gunnellus. Next base: position 1,549,549 of record NC_136549.1, read on the forward strand.
TCATTCAGATCTGTCCGGTCTGTGAAACTGATTGATTTGAGAAACCTGCTCGACCATGAATCCTTATTGCCCTTGCGTGCTAGCTTGTTGTTTTTTTAGGCAGCGATGCAAAAATACGAAAGGGTGTCAGAGCATCACTAACACAACCAATCCATGTGTGCATGTCTATTTAACTGCTTTCGTACTGCTGTCAGAGGGGACACGTGGTGATGTGCCTCAGCGTCTTTACTTTTTCTTCTTGTCTAACCAGAGCTACAGGTGTACAAGGGCCCGCCGGCCTCATCAGAAAGCCCAGTGGAATCAAAGTCTGATGTTGTAGGAGGCCAGCAAACAGACGGCAATGCCTTGCTGAGTACATACAGTCTGACGCGTAAACAGCAGCAGACCTGACGCCGGGTATAAGAGAAGGGCAAACGGCTGCCCAAGCGTGGACGGTGACGGCACGCCGCTGGGCATGTTTGTAGGCGCTGCCAGCCACGTTAATCTGCCCCGCCGATCATCATCCTGTATTAGCTCAGTGTACAACAGCAGTGTGTATAAGGAAGACTTTCACATTAACACTTTTGGTTGTTAAAGGTGTAATGTGAGAAGTCTCCCTCTTTTTTTCCTTTTCTTTTTCTTCAACATTTGGTGGTGTAGTCGTTGCTAAGCGCCCATCACTGTGGTGTTCATGCACTGCAGTTTGCATTTATCAGCCGTCTGTGATGTCTTCTTCACTGGCAGTGCACTCTGAAAGTATTATAATAAACATAGATTATCCGGTAAGTCACACATTAACTTGAACACTTTTGGTTTAAATTGCAGTTCATGCCAATTTTAGTGAACAGGATATAATGTAGTGGCATCACTATTGTCCTTTATTATATTGTATTTACTCCTATGATGAAGAAGTGAGCGTACACCACCAACAGAAATGAGGAAGTGCAGGAGTGTGTTTTTGTGCTCCTACAAAAGGGAACGCGAGAGGCCTGTTGGATAGTTAATGAAGGAGACTTGCCTCACAGTTGTACACTATATACAGCATCCCATCAGGCCTCTCTCTCTGTCTGTCTGTCTGTCTGTCTGTCTGTCTGTCTGTCTGTCTGTCTGTCTGTCTGTCTGTCTGTCTGTCTGTCTGTCTGTGTTTTGGTCTCACACACACATACACACTCCAGCGAAATGAAGAACATGCTCACGCTGTCACTTGCAAAGGGGCTTTTAAATTATTACGCAGTAGATTAAAGTGGCATATATGATGGCTGTGGTACTTGGAGGTCTTAAACCGGGTCCCCATGACGGATTCTTTCCCTTCGTGTGGCCTTTTTTCAATTTTTTTGATGATTGTAGAATATTCATAGGGCAATTAGAAATCTGTTTTTAAAAAGAATAATGTTCTTTAAAGGTTTATCACATTTGCTTGGAATCATTTCAAATTGTATCTCAAAAGCTTTGCCTTTGACGTCTTTTGGTTATAAATACTCGAATCATTGTGTTTTTTTCAGTTTAACCATTTAAAAAGGAGAGAGGCAGGAGGAATGACGTGCGGACGCCTTTAAGGATAAAAGAGTATTGGATTGTGGGTAACCATTACCTTGGAAATCTCTTCGTCCTTGATGGAATAGCTAGTCTCTGCTCTCAGAAAGATCAGTTTTGCAAATTAGTCACAACACCAGTCGGCATGATATGCATTTGATTACGAATGAAGCATCTTGAAGCATGAGTGCATGTATGACTTTCTATGACGACAGTGCTCCTCGTTGTCTCATTAAGGGTTTCTACAGGTGTTCGTTCAACAGTGCGTATGACATGAGCAGTGCATTTGTTGACTTGCTCCCACCCACCTTCTTCCTACAATTTCCAGGCCTGCAGGTGCTTGCCTCCAAAAAAACAAACAGAACAAGGGTTAGTCATCCGATCGTGTGAAGTGTTAAAACGCTGTGTGTTTGTAGTGGAAATGTGCGAAAAAAGAGTTCTCGGTGTGACAGTCACCTCAAAGTGGAAGACACGGTGGGTGGTTTTCACTAAACGCATACGACTCAATGTCATCGAAATTGGACGAGCTTTATTGCTCAATTTGCAAATAGAAAATGGATGTCACCCGGAGTGAAGACGGCGAAGAGCGCTGTCAAAACAAGAGCGGATCAAAGAGAAGGAGAAAGGTCTTCTTCTTTGATGTCCATCTCAGCAGGCGGACACCCTGCCAGAGACCGGATTATATGGTAGATGGATATGCTTCAGAGTCAGAAGTGCACTTAAGAATGGGTTAGATAAGAATTCAGTTCCATGCATTTATAAATGTGATGGCATGCTAAAGGTATACTCCCCTCGTCGACCGTGCACCACCCACCTCCCGACATTGCCCCGAGCTCCGTGATCCACTGCAGACGTGCCCATTGTTTGGGCTTGATGCTGAATAATAAATGCTCATCAATTCACTCTAAAAGATTGAGCTCTTCCCAAGGACAATGGATTTAGTGAAAGTTCTTTTCTCTGGCACCAACTGCACAACCCCGACGCTCACGCATTTAAAGGTAATTAATAAGTCAGACTGTCGGGCTGGTTTGTATTTCTTGACAATGTCCCAATTGACTGGCTGAGGCTGAGTCGCTGTCGTAAAGAGCACAGCAGGAATTCAATGAGACTAGGGCCTTATTCATGAAGCTTCCTAGTACAAAGAATTGCTCCTATTGAAGAACTTCTAAGAAAGTTCTCAGAATGATGTCATTTTCGAAGAATTTCCCCTTAAAGTTTAGACAAGATAAAAGTTAGGGTATGAGAGCTCCTAAGGTGAAAAACTGTAAGGAGTAGAAAGGAGGCCTTTTAAGAGGCTTACGAGTTTCTCAAGCAGAGGAGAAAATGGTGAAAAGACAAGAGACATATTCTCCAAATGCTGAATGACAGTGAGATAATGAAACACTACAGATTAGATTGTGCAGGGATGTTTGTGGTTCATCTCATTAGACATGCGCTCACAACTCCCATCCAACAGGGTTGGAAATAAAAGTGATCACACACACCTGTATTAACGGGGCAGTCTCGCAGCAATCTAACAGCACCATAAATTACATTTATATAACCACAATGACACAAAATCACATTTTCCCCATATTTTTAAGATGACAACATAAAATATGACAAAAGACGAAGCTTCTTTCGAAAGCCTCAATCAAAGCTTCAAAAGTTAAAAAAACTGTGATATTCAATGAATGTGACTTAGTTCAGTAAGTTCGACTCGCCTTAATGCCGGCGTAGGAAAAAGCGATTGCCGATCATCCCTTCAAACGTCAATATATGATCCAATCACCAATCAGCACAAGCCTGATATGCTTTAAGATAAAATATATATATATATTCCTGTCTGTCTACCTCTTCTGTCTAGGGTTTTAAGTCCCGTCACTTAGCAACTGAAGGCTGATCCAACCTAATAAGCTGCACAGCCTTCAAACCTTTTTTTCCACCTATAAGCCACAGTGTAAGTATTGAGGAAGCTCTTTCCCACTGCTTAGATGAACTCATATTTGGTAGGAATGCAGCCACAGAGCCCTGCACACTTCACAGGCAAGGGTCAGTCCACATTGTCAGAGAGGTCTTTACTGCATCCTCAACACCGTCTTGGTTATCTGTCACATGTATAGCACGGTAGGCTCTTGGGTGACAGCACAGGCTGCAAACAGAAAAAAATGTCTCACCAGCAAGGAGATGACAGGGGCGTGATGTGTACAGAAAGAGTGTTAACTCGTAATAACGGTGACCGTCTTTGACAGCTTTAAAGAGGATCCACCGTCTAATACAGCCACATCTGAACAAGCGGGGATCAATTAGGGCACCTGTGATGTCGAATCAACCAAGAGACGGAGGTGGACAGAGCGAGAGACAGGCGGACAGGGGGCGTGTCATGGCTACAGTTTGAACTGTATTTAGCACTGCTCTACAAAACATTAAAGTGCTTCACAACCTAGAAATAAAACCTAAAAACCGAGATTTGTTTTTAATGCCTTTGCAACTTTTTTCATGTTGTCTGTATGTCCATCCCTCCATTCATCCGTCCCATTCTTGTAAACGTGATATCTCAGGAGCACTAGCAAATTTCTTCAAATAAGGATGAACTGATTAGAATTTGTAGGTCAAATGTCACAGTGACCTCATGTCCATGTGGGGTGACTGTGGTTAAGTGGAGAGCAGGGCCGTTCTTCAATCAGAAGGTCGGTGGTTCGATCCCCGTCTCCAGCTCCGTTAGTTGCGTGTCTATGTGTCCTTGAGCAAGACTCTTAACCCCAAAATTGCTCCAGTATATGGATGAATGTGATAGAATCTGAAATTGTAAGAGCGTCTGCTAAATGACTGTAATGTCCGTCCCATTCTTGTTAAAGCGATATTCTACGAACACTTTGGGGGAATGTCTTTAAATGTATCATTAGTGACCACTTGGACTCATGTATGAACTGATTATAATTTGGTGGTCAAAGGTCAACGTGACCTAACAAAACATTTTTGGCACACAAATGTCTAATAGGATGAAGTGATGACACTTTGGACAGACGTGGATGCTGGAGGCATTTAGCCCTGAGCCGGTATTTCTAGTTTTTAAAGTGCTAACAATCTAAAACTAAAGTCTAAAACATAAGGTGTCAAAGAAAGTATAATATGAATAATAATTAAGTGCAAGTTATTAAACACTGAAAAGGCAGGAAGAAAAATAACAAACTTATATTAGTATTTCAGTGACGAGTTAAACTTACTGCCACTTCCTAATCGGAGCCAAACTCACCATGTGTATTGATAAGTGTTCTGTTTGGATTTGGATGTTTATTGTACGGTTTCCTTTATTCAAAAGGATACTGTAAGTCTCCTGATGTTTTACATTTTAGTTACTGTCAAAACACTCCATGAAAAGTCCAAAACTAACTGCATGTATCCAACTAACAACTAGAGTGTGTGTGTGTGTGTGTGTGTGTGTGTGTGTGTGTATAAAACCGGAATATCTTCTCCCTCTGTGCCATTGTTGGGAACGAAAAGGAGCGTGTTTCAGTTATCAGCATACAAAAGTGCAATAACATTTGGTTTGCAAACACTTGAAACAAATAAGGTACTTTTTAACAGCAGTATTCCCTTTACACAGTAGCAGTTATAATACAGTTATGATTCTGATAATAGATATTCAGCCGGTGTTCACAACTTTATTTCATGTGTGTAATAGATGCAATTTGAAATATACTTCTTGAAAACTGCAAACCGATCTACTTCATGTTTTTTATGTTTGTTAAATTCTCAGTAGCGATAACTAAATGATATGCTTATTATACATTATATACAAACATTATACAAACAAAACACTTAAAAAAAATAATGAATCATTTATTTTTTGCTTTTTTTGGTATGTTGGTCAGACACATATGCAACGCTGATTAGCGTAATATGTGTGGTATTTGTTATAAATGTACGTTGGTACATAGAGGGTGATAAGAAGCTGTACCTGGTGGGCCTTAGGACCCAGGGGAATGTAGGTGAAGCATGGAACCTGTAGTCTGTACCGTGGCAGTAACGTGCAGCATGTGGAAGTTATGCTAATAAAGAGTTGCAGTTAAGAGCAGTTTGTTCTCTCGTGCTTATATGATTATTTAAAAACACAACAATACGTATTTGATATTGTCACGATCCTGTAACGAGACTGCGTTAACGCACGATAATATAATTGTCGGCGTTAATTAATTAACGCGTTAAAGCGATAATAACGCGTTAACTTGCCCAGCACTAACAATAACCTAAATCTGCCCAGACTCTTTACATTACTATGAGTAGATTCCGTGGTCTGATCGGTCGGCCCCATGCGGCACAGTGATGAAAAACTCTGTCAGAGATACTTCCTTCGGCTCAGTAAGGGAATGTTTCTTTCCTTACAGCTGGAACAAAGGCGGCTTGGGTGGAGAGGAGAAATGTGCTTCTCTCTCTCTCTGAAGAATCCGTTTCTTCTCCCTTTCTCAGGAAGTGAAACAAAAACAAAACAAAACAAGTCTCTATTCGTCCAGCGCATACAAAACTGTTTAAACTACGATTTTTCTTTTTTAAACAGCAACGTTGCGTTATTGCCTCCTTACTTGCGAACTGAATCGCATGGACTGGCATAGAGGTGGAGGTGAAACACGGTTTTGTAAAAGAAGGACTGAGCCACAGGGGGTCCTGGGGTGTCTGTGGCCCTCGGCCAATTAGATCGCAGTGTTGATGTTTTATTGCTTTCGGATCTAAACATTGCTTGGAGCTTGCTCCTATCCCAAACTCAGATCAGGCTGCAGATTGCTCTGCAAAATAAGAAGGCCAGGTTCCTTAGTCTCAAAGCACATGGTCGGCACATGGCCCCAACACCATAGAGCTCCATTGTTGTCCAAAATCCATTAAAAGCACATCAGAGAGACACACTGTTTCATTGGGTGACATGTTACTTCATCACCACAGACTTTCACACTGTAGTTCATTTTGACCACATACACCGTGCTGCTGCCAGAAATACTCACTCTACAGCACCAAATGAAAACAGTCCCCAACAAATGCTCTATTTCCTCCACTTTAAAAAAAGATGATGTCGTGTGTTAACTTACGTTATGTCTTCTCTGAATTTCTTTGGTCTTACTCAAATATATTATCATCATTGACTTATGCTGGCTCAGAGAGAAACAACATAAAACATTCAAAGCTCCTCGAGGTACCTTAGAGACCAACCTCTTTTCTATGGAACTGTAACTATATTAAGGTTGTTATAAATACTGTTAATGTAGCTTATTTCAGAACTGCCAGGAGTGTCTCTGGCTGATGATGATGACATATGGTAATGGAGGCTCTGCCAGCCTGATATCGACTGCAGTCGGTAACAGAAGCCTCCCAGGACATTGTCTCCTGGAAAGCAGAGTAAACGGTACAAAGGATCGGTGCACTGCCTCCACCCTCTGGCACAATGGAAGTGGAGCTCTGGAAAATGTTTATTTGCGTAGCATCGCAAATTTCCCCAAGATGGTAATTTGCGTGAGACGAGGATTTTATTTTTTAAGCTGATATTATTAGGATAAGACTACATTTGATTAGCACAATTGCACCAAGTAATGACTCGGATGTGAAGCTAAGACTTAGACCTGTGTGTCCTTTGCTGATGAACCTTTGCTAATTCGATTTTGGGAGAAAATGACAAAGAAATAGATTTATTTCCCTATTGTTTTTAAACATATATTGTTAAATAGGTGCACGTTATGACCGGGGATATGATCTAAAAGGTTAAAGTATTTTTTCATTTCATCTCCACTTCAACAAACTGTGAACCTCCAGTGTGACGTGCAGCCTGTCTTGAAGCAGAGAACGTTGTTGGGTAGACTTCATGCTCTGCTGAACAATCCTCCGCTCCATTCAAGCTCCCTTCACACAGTGCTGTGCTGTCAGTTGTGGTTTGCCGTTTACTGTATTAAGAGTTTGTTTTCTAAATGCTACTTTAAGTATTCACTTTTCATATTCAGATCATCAGATGATTCCGTTTGTTGTCACTTTTTGAATATTGGTTGGTACGGAAGTTATGCTCTATATCAATCTACAGTAGTTGCACAAACACAACATTTCTTCAAGCAAAACATTTTTTGTGGGCACTAAATGAGCATGTCAAAATTATTAACTGGCAATTTCATTAAACATGTTTTTAATGATTGCATTTGTACTTAAATTAATAGAAAAGTTTTGAGAGCTTTCACATAAAAATCATTTATGCTTTAGGGCTGCAACTAACGATTATTTTAATAATCGATTAATCTGTCGATTATTTGTTTGATTAATCGATGAATCGGATAAAAAAACAAAAAACAAAAAAGCATTAATTTCTAACCCTTTATTTAGTGCTAATTCACAGTGCATAAAATCTTCAGAAAGTGCAGGAAAAGATTGCTCGAACATCCCTGAGCTGTTAAAGTAATAATTAAAAAAAGAAATGGACTAATATCAGGAGTGGGGTTCAGCGGGTTACCCACGCCTCTCAGTGAAGGGTAGACACACGCTGATCCACTCAGTGTGGCGCTGCAGCCCCGAACATCTAATGGCATCACAGACCTGTTATTGCTCAATCTCGTGTGGCTGAACGCCACTTCGCTCCACCGACTAAGAACGGCCATGCACCACCACCCACAGAATGGAGAAAGAGCATCAATCTGTCAATCCTTTCCGTGTCCAGGTGAGGTTTCCCCCGCCCTCTTAATCATTGCCCCAGTTCAGAGAAAAACCCACAAAATAGAACTGGAGTCCTATTCCATTATTCCCAGTATTCAGGCGACCAGGCCTGCTTTGAACACTCTAATTTTTTCAAAGTAAACGCTTCGGAAGTGAAGGATTGTTTATAGTTCCTCATTTTAGCATCTGTCAGGTCATTGTTCATGGCCGACACCCTTCTGTTAGGGTTAGGTCTCAGCAGGTTAACTATGGGGTCAGATCAGTCTCAATAATCGTAAATGCAAATAACACTGTACTCTACCTGATCAGCACACAGGGGCAGTTAGAGTAGCTGGTGAACATAGTGGAGCATTTAGCAGCTAAAGACAGTTGGTGACCAAAACAGAGCGGTGAACGTTGGACTTATTCATTGTGTGGCCAGTGACATAAATTCCAATGAATGCTAATGTTAGCCCATGTCTGCTGGATGTGTAAATAGGCAAATGTTTGCCATAATGAGTTTTAAGGTGATCATATGTCAGTGCTCGTTCCACTGCCCCACAAGTTTAAGGGTTAGGTTATAGGGGGCAAATGCAATCAAACTATCAATTGACATTCAGTCAATTAACAAGTTCAACTTTGAATTTATCCAAGAAAATGTGTTGTCCTTTGTTGCAACTTTGCAGCTAATGAAAACATATCCATATGTATATAACAACCTTCACATGTATCAATCCAGAAAGTGTATTTTGGGCTGCATTAAATGGAGGATATCTCATTTGGCCTTAAGTCTTCATATTAAGAAGTAACTTTAAGTACATTGGTGAAGTAGAATTCTTCATGTGGGGATCATGGCATGTAGAAGAGGACAGTGTGTGCTGATCATTATTAATAAAGAATATACCTCCGATTTATTTTTAATACAAGAGTGACATGGTTCTCTCTCCCTACGAGTCCTGAGAAAGCAAGCTGTGGTGTGAGGCCACATTACAAGTCTGGAAGTAGGAACATTTTGAGGGAAGACATGAAAAGGTCTTATCTAATAAGGCTGCTTGATTTAATGGCATGTTACCATTTTGAAAAGAAGCAATGACCTTAACCTTCAGCCAGTTTAAACTCCACTCTAAAAGTTTGATTTCTTGAAAGATTACTTTAATGTGAATAAAGGTAGACCCTTTAGCTTCAATTCCAGCATTCATATTAAAAGACTATAACTCATATTTCTCACTGGTTTGTAGAAAAACTATTAATTTCTTGTTCTGTTGCATTGGCTTCGTGGACCAACTGAAGTGAAAGCGTGCTGACCCCAACCCCGCAGTGCAGCGCCGGAGTCCATGTCTGTCTGAGTCTTCTATGGTTCACTGATACCGACCTGGCAGAACCAATCCTATTAGTAATTCTCTGCTGGATCCAGGCTCCCGGGGACCCAGATGAGCCCTCCGCTCCGGCAGCCCCCCTCCTCTTCCCAGGAGTTTGCAGACAGCAGGCTATTCACGGCTGGGTGCATTTGCTCTTCAGTAAGAAACACGAGGGGTTTGCCGGCACAAAGACAGAGTCCCGTCTCTGAAGGACGAGGCTAAAGGGCTCACTGAGGAAATCTCCCTCTTCCCACTTTACGTTTGCAACAACTCTCAAAGCTGTTTAAGGCAGACGGACATTTTAGACCTTTATCGTTATCCGCGGTGGTTGATGGAGAAGCCCCAGTGTGACCAATTCCTCCTGCATGCTTTTCATTCTAGGAGTGAGAAATTTGCTTCATCGCACATTGGATGGCCTGTAGTGCGAAATCAAGCACTCAGTGTAGGAAAATGTGGGGGGCAAAAGTTGAATCCACTGAAATTTAAGCAAGTGTACCTTGAGTTTGCCACACAGGAACCAATCCAGTTGGCCAATTGGCCAAAGAGGCTTTCACCCACTTTTCAATTGCCAACAAATACTCCAGATTTCTATGTGCAGGCCAATAAATCTGGCGCCCCTGTATTGGATAAGGCATCCTACCAATGACGGGTCTGGGATGGGCCTTTCAGGGCCTGGGACAATAGTCAATAGTCAATAGGGGTCAATAGTTCTATCATTTTGAATTACGGCTATGTCTTAAAGCTGTAATTTCACCTGAGGAGGAGCAGCCCTACAGGGCACAGTGTCACACATGCACACACACATACACACACACACACACACACACACACAGACCTGTTAAATGTCAGGAGCACCGTTGTGACCAATGAGAATGTTTAGTAGCACTTGTCAGATTTTAGGTTGCATGCGCAATCCAGGCGGCAACCTGTGGTTCTGAAGAGTGAAGCCATTTTAAATTTCAAATTTAAATTTTAAAATGGCCTTTTCTTTAATGGCCAGGGGGCAACTCCGCTGGTTGCAAAAAAAGAAGCCTATGAGAATAAAGCCTATGTATACTGCAGAAGTCTATGAGAAAATGACTCTACTTCTCTCTTGATTTATTACCTCAGTAAACATTGTAAACATGAGTTTATGGTCTCAATCTCTAGTTTCAAGTCTTCTTCAATACAGCATGATGTTCATTTAGTAAATGATGGTCCATTTAGAGTCAAACAGACCATAAAGCAGGGGATGCTTTAGGACGGGGCTAACTGTGATTGACAGGTCGATACCGCAACCAGAGCCGTATACGGTGCCTACGTCACTCCTCCACATTCCAAATATGGTCACTTCCATTCATTGGTTGCAAAAAAGCCAAGATGGCGACGGCCAAAATGCCGAACTCGAGACTTCAAATAGTCAGTCCACAAACCAATGGGTGAAGTCACCATGACTACGTCCACTTCTTATATACAGACTATGGAGCATCCGCACATACAAGACAGACCAGATGCCTCAGGGTCAATAGATATGAAAGTAGTGAGAACAAAGGTCTTGAGAACATCACATCAAAGACTTGTAAAAACGAGACCTTTAGAGATCCAGTTGCAGTCATTTGATTAAGAATTTGAATTAACAAAGGAAACGGCCGTTCTGGCTTGTTCTGTTTAACACAGTGTCTCTATAGTGTTATTCTCCACAAGGTCTCACAACTAATGAACCATATAGATCATTTTTCACTGCCCTACAAAATGGATCATATGACAATGGTTAAAGCATGGTTAAACTTGAGCAATAAATGGTTTCAACATGCTTCAGATGAAGTGATTGTTGGAATTGTCTCAGGTGACACTTCACTGAATCCAAAAGCTAAATAGTTTGTTTTTAATTGAACCCTGGCCTTAAAATGACTTGATTAAGGTTTTGAAAAGATTGTTTGGTTCTCTCAACCACAATGGCATTCACTGTTGGTAGGAAATGGGAAGCAAACCACGGTCTGTGGTGCCAAAGTCGCTCACTTTGTAAGCTCAAGAGATTTGGGCTGGAGAGATATTAACTCACAATGTTGCACTACTTCTACTTCATTATTCACTGCAAAAAGTTCATTTTGGGAAAAATGTAAGCATTGTTTGTTTTTTAAACTTTTGACCAAATGACCAATGCTGTCATTGTTCTGTTGAGAACAGTACGAATTTTACACAACGCACGGAACCTTTCAAAACATGGACGCGCTTGAATTAGGGCTGCAACTAACGATTATGTTAATAATCGATTAATCTGTCGATTATTTGTTTGATTAATCGATGAATCGGATAAAAAAACAAAAAAGCATTAATTTCTAACCCTTTATTCAGTGCAAATTCACAGTGCATAAAATCTTCAGAAAGTGCAGAAAAAGATTGCTCGAACATCCCTGAGCTGTTAAAGTAATAATTAAAAAAAGAAATGGACTAATATCAGGAGTGGGGTTCAGCGGGTTACCCACGCCTCTCGGTGAAGGGTAGACACACGCTGATCCACTCAGTGTGGCGCTGCAGCCCCGAACATCTCAGGGCATCACAGACCTGTTATTGCTTAATCTCGTGCGGCTGAACGCCACTTGTCCCTCTAAGAAGCTGGACGCCGACCGCACGGGGCCGCGTAACGAGTTAGCATGCCGGAGTCTCGTTCGTAATCGTAATGAACCAGACAAATCGCTCCATCAACTAAGAACGGCCATGCACCACCACCCACAGAATGGAGAAAGAGCATCAATCTGTCAATCCTCTCCGTGTCCGGGCCGGGTGAGGTTTCCCCCGGCCGTCCCTCTTAATCATGGCCCCAGTTCAGAGAAAAACCCACAAAATAGAACCGGAGTCCTGTTCCATTATTCCTAGCTGCGGTATTCAGGCGACCGGGCCTGCTGTAAACACTCAAACATCTCCACGACTTGTTGAGTGGTGTAATAATCGCGTGACACAACGAATCGATAATGAAATTCGTTGCCAACTCTTTTAATAATTGATTTTTATCGATTTTATCGATTCGATGTTGCAGCTACATGATCTTTGCAAAGGAAATAATGTCTGCAGTGTTTCAAACAACTCATTGGTGGCAGACTTTTGACAGTTTACTGACATGATTTACTTATTGCCAGTGCATGGTCAACAAACTTCAATAAGAAACAATATGTATGCAGGTCCACATGCATCAGACTGAGATTTGATGTGACCATGATCTGTCAACTTTTACAGCTAGAGCTTGAGTGAAGATTGTAACTGTATGTTTCCCAAAAGTAACTAGCATTTACAGTAACTACTAGGCTATCAAAGATTGGCCATTGCAGAAAAAGCAAGTCAAATAGAGTTTGTAGAGGAATTGACAGGCAGATGGATGATAATACTTTATGCTTGCTTAACATTTAATGATGTTATGGTACCTTCAGTGCAAGCTCAGTCTGTTGAAAATGCCACTAGGTATGAACCTGACAAAGAATTTAGCACACTGATCAATCTCACAGCCTGCTGCACAAATTCACATCAGTTCATGCAAATCAGCAAATAATTTCTTAAAAAGCTCCTCTCCAGGTTCCCAAGTAGACATGTGTAAGTTATTCATGATCGTTTGGCCCCAGGTGTCTTTACACGGATAAAACAAAAGAAACCTTGACGTTCTCACAAGATGAGTCGGTGCTGGCAGGATGTGATTCATTATTCACCTGCCCTTGATAGGATGTCAGGACTTTTCCATACACTGATCAATTCCTCACCATAGCTTTGGCATTAACGAACTACCTTAGGAGAGAATGAAAGTACAGTGGTTTGACTCCCAATTAGACATCATTCTCTCAGGCTACATTTGAATTGTGCCTTCGAAGGACAGGTTTTGAACTGAAAATTTCAAAAAGACTGGAGTGTTGTGGACATTTACTAGTGTTTTTTATTGTTGTTGCCGAAGGCGTTTTTGTCTCTGGATCATTGCAGTGCAAATATAAGTCAGTATTACAACTCTTACATGAAACATTGTCACAGCTCATTTATCTTTAAAATGAACAAACACTATGCCCGTATTTACAAGTTGTTTTAACACCTTTGGTCACTATGACGAGCTGCCTCAGAGAGATTTTGAAGTCAGCAATTATCAACTCAAAGCAAGTGTCACAAAAGTTCAAAACTCTCTAACACTGGTGTTGCTGGGTGTTGTATCAGCTTACCGTTATAACCAAAGCAATGGCTGAATGATTCCCAGACCCCTCTGTGTTTACTCCAATGTTTCATGAATTCCAGTACAGCTTTAAATCGGTAAAGTAAAGTCAAAATGCTGATTTACACCGTATACAAAAATCAAGTAAAGCAAACCTAAGATCAAAGTAGCATTACAGAGTAACAGCCCATGTGCTAGCCTTCAGAAGCTTTTAACGGCATCTCAAAGCCCCAAAAGTAAGTGCTTTTTATGAATTTATTACAGATTCAATTATAGACTAGATTATTTTTGTAACACTTGAGTATAGAGTGCCCAAATGTTTCTGCATTCCAAATTCACTGACGTCAAATACAAATATTTATAAATATTCCAATGTTTAACCTTGGTAGGTGGAGCCAAACAAGTTGCTTAACATCATGCAGGTGTATTATTGACAATGTGTGGCCACGCCTTCCAAATGTACCAATTGACCTTCTCTGTTTGGGGCATGAAAATATGTGTTGGATAGCAACAAGCAAATGCTACACATATTGCTGTGTTCACTAAGAAATTACTTCTCAATTAGAATCCCTTCCAGTTACAGGTTTATTGTTAAGTAACACTATTTCGATGCTAAGGTCACAATCTTAGTTTTGCATGTCAGCATGGTGATATTTGCTGAATCCTGAAGTAAAGCTGACCCTCATGGGAACGCCATTATTTTTGCAGGTGTTTGGTCATAAACCAAAGCATTTGACTCATTAACATTTTAACCTGCTGATGGCGCTAGATGTAGAGCCAGTGGATCACCAACATTTTCACACTTCGGCCTGGACCAAAGTGAATCTGACAGACGGACCAATATTGCCATCCACAGAACTATGCTGCTATTGTGCAATAAAAAGAATGAGGCAGGATTTACTCACAGTATTGATAAACACAGGGCGTACATATTATCTTTGCTTGGATTAGCATTAGTATTGAGGTTAGAATGAAGTCAGGGTTAGTGTGTGGAAAAGCAGCACAAAAGTGGATGGATCACTCAAACATCTCCTGGTGCTTTATTAGATTAGTATCAACATTATTATTATCTCTCACACCCGTCCTGTTTATGAGAGGATGTGACTCATATCTTCCTTAATATTGGCCTTTGCTGGTGGAAACACACGTAAAAAACGCTCTTTTGACTGTACCCTAGTCTGAGTATAAATATTTTTCAAAGTGATGAGAAGTAAAAAAACACATTTTTTGCATGTGTGTCAAAGAACAATGCTGATTTACTCCCACGCGAGCAATTTTGTCATCGACTCACACATCTTCAGTGTTGCAGGAATCTAGCTGGGATGAGAACATTACCCCGGGCCCTTTCCATAAATGACTTGAAATAAATGTCATTTGTTTGCTGATAATACTCTAATTAAAAGTCATTCATGGTACAAAAGCCTTGCATATAACCCAGTGACGTCTAACCACGTGTCCACTGAGAGATCCAAGCTGCTGCAGCTCATTCCACTGATTTAGCTCCCAGCTGGCTAAAGGTTTTCATAATCAGAGAATAACCTGCCTACAAACATTATGTTTGGCCCAAAACTAGACGGATTAGTTTGCTCATTTATTATTTTTGCCCATTAATGGAAGTGAATGGTAAATGGATTTTCATATACAGTATATACAGCGCTGTGACTGCAACATTCACACGCACATTCATAAAGTGATGGCTCAGCCTTCAGGAGCAATTTGAGTTATCACTATCTTTGACATGCGGACCGGAGGAGCCGGCGATTGAACCGTCGATCTTTCCGTTAGTGGACGACCCGCTCTACCTCCGGGTTGAAGCATGTACAAACTTGAAGTAAAATCTTGCCGCTCTGTGCTTAGAATAAATGCTAGCTAAGATTCAGTGAAGAATAGCTGTCAGCAGTGCAGTAATGTAACACACACAAAAAGAGAGATCAGCTTGAAGTGTATTAGAATATTCGTTGAGGCTCACAGTGAAGAAAAACTTGGCCAATCGGGTGGGGAGTGGTGCGATAGTAGGTTTTGCGATGTTATCTAAAGAGCAGCATCCAGGGACTGATTGGAACAAGGAGCTCGGGCAGAAGGACCATTTGTCAGATCAGGGGTCTCATTTATAACCACGGCGAACGCACAAAACAGGGTCTGAAAGAGGCGTATGCCACTTCCCACGCAGACATGGGGATCTATAAAAACAAACTACAGGAGAATGTGATCACCTGTACAGAAACTCTGACCCATGCGTATGAACATTTTGGAGACGCACGTGGTGAGGTGGTGAATTGAAGTTGGATTGTAGAAAGGAAATGTGAGAGGCATCATTACAGCTATAACGATGCATCTCACATTTAATTTGACTTCATATAACACGTTACTTTGCACTTCTATATTCTCTTTTTCATTAGCAGTCAAACCTGCAGTGTTATTTGTGCTTGTGAGCCATAACTAGAAGCACTTTTTAATAAAGATATAGACCAACTCAAACCTCAAATCAAATTTCACTTCATATTTAATCAGCGCTGTCTGCAACTCGGAGCGCAGAGCAGAGACCGAACTACCGACACTCAGCTGATGAAATTATCATCAGCTGTAAGATAACATCAAATAATGTTAAAGAACTGCAGGACAGAGAAATAATCTTCTAATAGTGTGCAGATATCACCAAGTACAATTTTAGTTTGTGAGTAAAATCGCTGCAGTGAACACGACTTCATTGATTCAGTTATGGTTTATATTCCATAGTGACAGACGCAGCATACTGTACACAGACAAACTGTAAACAGCCATCTGATGAGAGTATCACAGCTCACTGGAGCACAGGAGTCGCCATGGTGACAGTCACACACCTTCATCTTCATCACCTGTACATTAGCAAAGTGTGTAAATAAAGCCAGTGACAGCTCTCGTACGATCACTCACACATCCTTATCAGTCCTAATCATAATGCCAGAAGAAAACACAAGTATATAAAGTGTTCACCTACCAAACTTCCTTTTTTAAATGATATCCAGGGTGGTGGACACCATCAGTCTGACCGCTGTAAACATAAATACTACGATGACACTCGTGATGTGTGATGTTCCACAATAGATTACTCTAGAACTGTTAGGACTGTGTAAATCACCGGACTCAAACTCAAGGCCCGCCACGTCAATTTATGTTTTAAAAAAAAAAAAATGTAAATTTAAATTTTTTTTTTTTTAAGTTAGACTTGATAATAAAAATATCCCCATAGTTGAAATTATGAGATAGAAAGTCATAATATCATAATATAAGTCATAGAAGCAGCTCTTTGGCTGGTTACTCGACATTTGACATGTAAATGTATTGTGAGTACATTGAAGACTACTTTAAACGTGGCTACAACACATGAAATACTTCACGTGGGATTGTGCAAACGCACCCTTGAAAGGATTTTAAGCTTTGAACAAAGTTATTGTAATAACTTGTGTTTGATATTTGTCTTTGCTATTTTCTTTAAAGGTTTGACAGAGTAATGTGGGTTTCTTAACCCTAAATTAAAAGGATTTAAGTTATAACAGAAATGTGCTTAAATATATTTTTACATTTATATAACTGCATGTACAATATTTTAACACTTGAATAAACAATAATCAAATGCAGAGACAGTTATTTACCAATATGTTAGGAGTAGTTACATTTACAACCGGCCCTTTGAGGGCGACCGTGATGCTGATGTGGCCCAGAGTGAAGAGGAGTTTGAGACCCCTGCTGTAAATGGAAGAATTGGGATTGAACAAGTGTTCTTCCTCTCGGCTGAACCAGCTGCTCACATTTAGAGGCAGATTTTGGATTTATAAAAGGAAATGGCTCACAAGCAGACATGTTCAATCTGAATATGTACGTGCATTTCCTCTTTTGAATGTACGCAGACATTTAGTGTGGATCCTACGCTCTGTTTTATAAATGAGACCCCTGGTGATGTCAGACTTGTGAATGGAGGGACTTTGACAGCGTGTGAAAGCAGAAGTGAAGGATAAGAATAGAATTCAACAATAAAGGCATTTTAAAAACTTCATGTGATTATTTTTTGTCATGAAAAGAAATGATTATCACCTAAGCCAAGCTGGTGGCTGGATTTAGATGTGGTGTTTACATTTTCATATGATCCTATCATTATTTTTATGATTGGCTGTGACTCTGGCACGCTACTGGACGATGATGTTGGATTACACTGATGCAGACCAATACAAATTGTGACATTGACTTTCAAGTGTGACTAACAGGAGGTGCAACTAATTTATGTAGCAGCTACAGTTCAGCTCCAACCAATGTTAAACAACAGAAGATATAATCAACATGAATGCACTATATTATACAGCATTTGAGCATTTACTAAATGTTGACATCCCTCGCAGTGTACGGAGCTTGTGCACTGCGAGTGTGCTATTTTTTTATTTATCTGCCCATTACTTTCCTATTTATCGAATAATTATCTATTCATAAAATAGAAAAAATATATGTGTAATATTTGTCAGAGCTAGAGGTGAGGTATTCATATGGCTTGTTTTATCCGTCCAACTGTCCAAAACCAAAAGATATTCAGTTGACCATCGCGTGTGGGGTTGTGTTTTGTTTGGTTGAGTTTGGTGTCCGCTAGTTGTTTTTTTCTGCTTGTACTTGTATACAAAGTATACAATTATTAAATGAATAAAACTAATACATTATATAAAAGTGTAAAAATGTGCAATGAACTTTGAAGTTGAGACTTTTCTGAAAGATGATGTAAGAAAAATAGCAATTAAGTATTAAAATGAAAAAAACACCTGAACACCAAAATTAAAATTTGCCAAACTATTTCCCTTCCTTTTCAGCCTTCCTTCCGTCACTTTTCTCAGCAATAGGAACACTGTGCAGTTTCTGTCTCAGCCACCACCTGTTAACCTAAATTCTGTGCGAACCTGATCGTAGAGGATAACAAAGCATCTGCTCACGCAGGCTGAGGAGCCATTTTAAGAGCTTGACTTCAGTGCTGTTCGAGCGCGAGGAATGCAACATCTCAGCATCACGCCTGCTGCCGTCCAAGGACGACCGTGTCTCTCTCAGGCCCTGCTGTGCAGAGGGAGGATGTGAGAGTCCTCATCTGAGCAGTCGCCTGCCACCGTTTGCCAGCCGCTTACGCCTCCCGGCATGTGATGTATCTTAAATTGCCACTGCTGCTTACTGTCGGAAGGGAAAGTGGTGTTTTAAGTCAGGCACATGTCTCGGCTAAATGGCTGTTAAATCAACCAGCAAGCATCACAATTCGGTTCAGTGCAGCTTTACTGGCGGTCCCCCTCACACAGCTGTGGAAATGACTTTCTTGTGGGGAAAGCACAATTCAAATGAGAGCAAGTAGGGATAAATCAAAAAGGCACTTTGCATCAACACAACATTGTGCAATGTGGAAATACAAAGTCGAGTATGTGACTTCGTAGAAACCAGTTTAATGGAGGACCCGATCACACGTGACACGTCAGTAGGAACGTGTTCAGCAGCACAAGCTGGTTTCCCTACGGTACGACGTGCTCTCCTCTCTCACGCCGCGTGGCTCCAGCAGTTCTATCGCTGATAGAGGCAGCCAATCAAATCATGGAAAAGACTTCACTTTTTGTATTGCTTTCTTCCTGTTTTGATGCCGGTAGATGTTGTAGCAACGGTGGGACAAAAGGCAAATGCAGACAAACAGTTGATATTAGAGGTATGTTTTCCCCCCGTTAATCACATTTGATCGCACGCGTTCCACAGGCGCACCATGCTTAGGGATGGGTCAACGTAATCAATTACAAAAATACATTGATTTGAACAACAAACATGGGAGCGAGAAACAACTCGCCCACGATCGGGATTATTAACTCATGGAACGTGTTTCTAGTTAGTAGTAGTCACTTACAATTTATTTTCCAAATGTTTCTTCATAGCCTGCATGTTAAAAGTAATTTGGGCGCCACTGCCGTTATGGTAGCGCAACACTACACCATGTTTCATCTAATTAGTTATTCAGCTGATTTATATTTTATGTTTAAGGGCCATGTTTGAGTGAGGAAATGGCTTTAAGTAACGTTACAGTCGGTTGTCGCAGCATGTGACCATTGCTACAATCTGTAAATCCTATCAGTTATTTCGCCGTGCCTCACACTGATGCAAAATACTTTTGTTTGTCTTAACTGCATGTTAAGTGATGAAATCAATCCATGTTTGGTTGCAGTGTTCGTCCAGTTCAGGGAGAGGGTTGCGAGGACATGAAGTGGTTGACTTAATCAATATGTTGCAGCAAATTTTTCGTCATTACATTTTTTTTGTTTTTAAGAGATGTACACAATACAATATTGAAATATTAATGAGACAAGTTTTTAACATTTATTTTTGATAAATGAATTACTTTATAAATCAGGATTTAAAAAATGATCGTTATTTTATCCACTTCATGACGTCGCTGTTTGTATGACCCAAGTCTGCACATTTGGATTCAGCCATTGATACTATTCATTTTTTTTTAAAACTTAAGTCCCTACATTTTATTTTTTCATTATTTTTGTGACTGATTTCAATATCTCAATCATAGTTGATTTTATAGTCATAGGAAGCAACATATTATAAATACTAGCAGAATTAACTGCAGTTTAACAGTGTTTTTTTCATTCAGCAATGCAACAAAAAAACACAAGAGCATAATTAACGGTATTGAGTTCTTTTTTTTGATCCAGTAGTATTGACACTGAGAGTCGACTTTGATGTAGAAATCTGTGTTCTCTCAGACCATAGTCCCTCTTGTTACCTTGGTGATCCATCAGCCAGAGGTGCCACCTTTATTCACGACACATTTCATGAGCAAAGTCGCCTCCTGCTTATTTCATGAGCACTGAGAAGAAGAAAAGAACGGATGAGAAGGAGATGCTGAACTTGCTCTGATTCTGAGGCAAACCACTCGACTTTGGGAGGATTACACTCAGAGTTTAAGGTCGCAAAAAGTCAGAACTCCTGCTAGACATGCTCAAGTGTCAGTCCCTAGACCTCATGGACGCTGGGAGATTCAGACAGCTGCTCAGAAGTGAACGCTAACATGCTGCATTCAGCAGACTGCTGCAGGCTACAGGGCTCACTTCATCTGAGCTTGATGCAAATAAAAATGGATGACACAATCCGGTCTCAAAGTAACAGAGAGGCACCCTGCTGATTGTCCTTCAATTCAAACTGAGATTTGAATTTCTTCTCACTTTTGTCTCAGTATAAATTGCAATGGTACTGCAGTTGTGCATCATTTTTTTTCAGGAGGATAAAGCCATTTAGCAGACACTTTTATCCAAAGGGACTTACATTTCAGATTCTATCTGATTCATACACCGTAGGTACAGCTACGGGATTATGTGTCTTGCTCAAGGACACATCGACATGCGACTAGCAGAGCCAGGGATCAAACCGACGATCCTCTGATTGAAGGACGGCCCTGCTCTCCACTTGGCCACAGTCGCCATTCAGACAGACAGAATATTTATTCATCCAGAAGTTTAGATTCTGAGATATCCTCAGAACAGTGGTAAGCGTTGTTAAATTGGTGCTTATAATATCTCAACATTTTAACAATTTAATAAAAAAACGTCTCTGAAATACAGTTTGCGAGCAGTATTTTTTTATTGTCTTTCATTAAATATCTTTTCTAATTTTAATTTTGTTATTTATTTTTTTACTTTTGTAGTAATTGACAAACTGAATGAAGGAATGTGAAACTCTTGTTAACGTCACTTCTTGGTCACTTTTATTTTGACGTCAGTTCTTACACGCTGCAATCGTAATGCCTAGTATATATAAATATATATTTACCACAAAACGATGTGGGGGCTAGTTCGACTTTTTTTTTTTGAAGGGGAGGCTTGCATCTTCCATCACCGTTACTGACCTCAACACTACATCACAAGTAGAACAAGCCCACCCCTTTGTCGAATGATCTTCTGCGTCTTTCAAAGTTTGTCGGGTATTTACCAGTGGTGTATAGTAACGAAGTAGAAATACTTCGTTACTGTACTTAAGTCGTTTTTTTGGATATCTGTACTTTACTTTACTATTTATATTTCTGTTGACTTTTACTTTACTACATTTTGCAAAGAAAGCTGATACTTTGACTCCGATACATTTCCCCTGAAACCTTCGTTACTCGCTACAAAATAAAATCTATCTTTAGAAAAAAAATGAATCATGAGACCAACGTCGGGGACTGTGGTGGAACACAGACTGCAAGCAAGCAGGTTTGGTGAATCCCATGAGCCGCAACGTTAATGTTTAGTTATCATAATGATCATAAACCTGTTCAGATATCTAGCAGTGTTTCCCACAGAGTATATCTTTGGGGGGGGGACAGGTGTCTGATCTTATAATTTAGCTATACATGGTGTATGTTAGGCTAACGTTCACTAGCTATCGTAAATCAAATGAGACAATTAGTGTAGCAGACAGATCGCTAGCGAGTTAGTGAGCTGAGGAAGTGTTGACAGTTGTGAGATGTTGTTGATTTGAGTCATCATAGCTATAATCACTGCAGCACTAGTTAGCTAACGAGAGCGCCGCATTACGTTTTGTAATACTTTAGTATTGATCATGTTTTGATATTTGAGTCATTTGGTGGATGATCAGATCGAGTTATGATGGTAGCAGTCGACCAATTGCAGATTCAGCTTGAGCAGATTCAGCTTGCAAAACCTGTTGTCTTCAAATCAGGCCCATAGTTCATAGTAGATGCAAAAGTATACTTATGTACAATATATGATGTTGAACATTGTTGCTCCTGGATGGATCACAGCCAACCCAATTATTTTCAACACAACTCCTTGTCCTTGGTCATGGTGGCCACAGCACTTAAAAGAATAAACTTCATAATTCTCAAAATTCTGACTCTTTGCTTTTTTATTAACAGCATTTACTTGTACTTTTACTTTCAATACTTAAGTACATTTAATATCAGAAAACTACTTTTGATACTTAAGTACAGTAAATATCAGATACTTTAAGACTTTTACTCAAGTAGTATTTTAATAGGTGACTTTCACTTTTACTGGAGTCGTTTTCCAGTAAGGTATCTTTACTTTTACTCAAGTATGGCTTTTGGGTACTTTATACACCACTGGTATTTACTTTTTGAAAAGACTGGATCTTCGCGCTGTAACTTAATGTAATGGTAATACTCAAACTGGGGTTAAACTTGTACCTGCTCACTCTTTGACTAAAAACAAGAGCTTAATGCCGTAAATAAGCGCTACGAGACTCCCACTTGTTCTCCTCGATTCTCACCTGCTGGCGTTACATGCGAGCTACGAGCTACGCACCACGTGGCGCAATATAATTCCACTATTTATGCAGAAAGCGGTCCATGGGAGTAAAAACAATCATGCGCCGCGGGAGTTCTGCAGGCCTACCACCGGCCGCAGCATCGGATTTAAATGTCGTGGTGTGTCTGCTTGCGCTCACAGCTTGGCATGTAAATATAACCCTCTCCTCTGTAGCACCCTCATATTCCCGCCCTCCTCAGACACAGGCAATTATGCTATTCACTCTCTGCTGAGCTCTGCCTCGAACCGTGACTCTCTTCCCATTAGGAAGTCACTTAAGCAGCGTGCTGGAGAAGGCCGGTGGACTTGTAGAGAGGGTCTCTTTATCTCACACTCTTATAGCGGTGCGTTTAAGAGGCTCTCCAAACACTGAGAAGTCTTAACGTGAGTGAGAGGAGAAGCAGCTCGTCTTCATCCTCCATCGTTCACCTCCCTGACTTGAGCTTCCAGCACATGCTTAGACAGGAACATTTCAGACATGTCTGCTTCCTCCTGCTGTCCATTTCCTCTTTTCTTGTCTTTTTCTGGTGATAATTAACATAAACATAACATAAAATGTCAATTTGATGTGAACACACCATGAAGTTATTTATATTTTGAAAAAGAAAACAAGATGTTGATTTAAAATGAAAACAATCAAATCATTGCCTCTTTGATACGGCCTTGCAGACTCTACTAGCATTGACACATTTGTGATGACTCATGTCGGTTAGTGGGTGATTTAACCCAATACAATACCAGTATATCGTAGATGCCTATACTGATCCTGATACTTTTTACTAGTACGGACACGGATGTACATTAATGGAAGAAGATGTTTTCTAAATATATAATTAAAACAATTTTGTCCCCTTCACAACATGACATTAACTCAAGTTCCACTTATATATATTTTTTTCCGGAGCTCTCTGCTGCATCACACAGTCTGCAAAGTTGTCATGGAGAAGACATTTGTACACGTCACATGACGTACACGTTAAATCGGACCAAAGCTCCACACTCGGGTCATGTGATGACAGTGTGCAGCCTATCGCCTGCATCCTCTTACCTAACAGCTCACTGACTGCTCCTGTGCTGTTCCACTACTCCCTGCAGTACTTCAAAACTGATCTGCTATCAAAAAATGTTTAGTTTAGTTATTTATTGACACTGTCATCAGTGGCCCTGCAGGCTCAGTCACCAATGTGCTACCTCATTTGCCGAAAGAAAGGGACTCAACAGACATTTATTTAAATGAGAAAACTCAGTTTGTGTCTTTCTTGAATTCAGGCGAACCAGATCTCGAAAGTAACAAGGACCTGCTTACATTGCATGAGCCTTCTTGAGGTTTCCAACAAGAAGCCCACTGTCAGATCAGAGGATGGTAACTTTATTACGAGTCTTCGTCACTGAGAATGTGGATGTGTGAGTCCAGTCATTGTTGCTACCGTGTGAAGCGTCTCCGCTCTCCCACCGTTGATCTTTTGCTCCCCGTCTGTGAGAGCAGACGGCAGGAGGGCCCCGCCCTGACACCATCTGTGCAGCCCTGGTTCTCCGCACTCGCCATCACATGATGACGCCAACGTCACCGTGCCACCAGCAGCAGACCGCCGTGCAGCCATGCGTGTACTTTACAAACACACACACATTTTTATAGATACAAATTATATTTACATTCACAAGACTTGGTAGATACTCTAATACAAACTTTCAGAGTGATGAGTGTTGATGATTAAAGCAACGCTCCGTACAGGGTGCTACGATATTATCTCACATAGACTTCCACTTAAAAGTAGATCAGAGCTCATAGTATTCTTTACAAGGAGCTGCCGGTTGTATCAAAAATACTTTACTCTAGACGTAACAAAGCACTGAGCTGATGTTTATCCCAATAGGACATGATAGACAGTAGGGCAGGGGTGGCCAACCCGCGGTTCCCGAGCCGCATGCGGCTCTTTGCCCGGTTTCATGCGGCTCTTACGTTCATATCGAAGTTTGTATTTGTGTTTTTTTAATGTGCGTGTTCGCTTCGCTTGAGTTAAATACGGTATTTTCGTCAAACGCGCATGTGCGGCCACAGATTACGTTCCTCGTCGACCCATTTAACGCCGAGACGGACTGTTTGAAAGCCCCGCTAGTCACAGATGAGGCTGCGGCTGAGTTGGAGATGATCGATCTTTGTGAGGAGGACCAACTCAAACCTGCTTTAAGGGACGGGACCATTGAGTTCTGGAAAAGTGTGCCAATGAAAAAATACCCCAATGTCAAACGGGCTGCGCTTAAGATACTGTCAATGTTTGGGTCAACATACGTCTGCGAGTCTGTGTTTTCTACCCTGAAACACGTGAAATCAAAGCATCGATCTGTTCTGACTGACACCCATGTGAAAGAATTGCTTCGAGTGGCAACAACAAGCCAGATTTGAAGAGGATTGTTCAAGGCAAGGAATGCCAGAAGTCCCACTAAGTAACATGCATAGTAAAAGAAAAACACTATTGTAAATTATTATATTTTTGTTTGTGGACTTGGTTGAACTGAGAGTTTGTCTGTGTGAGACAGTGCACACAATGTTCATTGTTGAAAATGACTGGCCTGTGGTCTTAGGAGTCCATTTCTGTCATTATCATGTTGGTGTGTGACATTTACAATAAATCTGGCTGAGCAAAGGTATGTGTGTGTGTGAGGAAGGGATAGGGTGATGTTCATGTGTGCCCATGTGTATGATGTGGCTCTTTGCGGTAACACAGTAAAAAATGTGGCTCTTGGTCTCTGACTGGTTGGCCACCCCTGCAGTAGGGTGTAAGCTAGAAATGGCAAGAAACTCCTTGAAATTTTGCGTATGGTGAACGCTGACTGGCTATCGGCTCTGATAACATGGTGCGTTGTAATTAATACAGGAGAAATATGTGGTTTTTGGACACGAGTCAGAAACTGAACTGTGAAAAAGTGCAGGAAACACTGATGTGATGCTACTTTTTAAGCCTGCAGCCGCTCCTTCTCTCTCTGTTTGGGTCTGCTCGGGTCGATCTCTCTTTGGATCAGTCCTGGTTATACTCGCGTCTATCTGGATTGTAATTTGGGTTCCTACTAGAACATATTTACATGCTTTAATGTTCAAAAACACATTATTTTCCTCATCTGAAAATACCTGTATTCACCCTCTATATGAAATGCACCATTTTAGTGCCCGTCTCTTTAACCCCTCCCTCTCGAAACAGCTTAGCCTGCTCTGATTGGAGGGAACAAAAAAAATATGGTGGTGAGGTAATTCACAAGCTTGAGAGACTCAGATGGGGGGGTTTGAAAAACTTCAGGGGGAGAGAAAGACGTGAGCTTACCAGACCTCTGTAGCCTGCTCCGTATCTCTGCTTGAGGCTGGTTTTTACTTTAGTTTACTGGTCTATTTAACAACGGCCATGCACAACAGATTTAGCTATGTAGCTAATTTGCATCTGCGGTCCCTGGGCAGGAACATATTTCAGAACAATACAATGCAGTACAATACAAACAATACAATACACGTTAATACATGTAGTGTATTTGGCTTCTGGGGGAATAATGAACTACCTGACTCAGCTAAAATAGACTAAGTATATTGTTCTTGCTTTTACAAATTGTCATTCGCTGTACCTAGGCTGCTTCAGTGTTAATGTTTTTGCAGTTTCTGTCTGTGTAAGGTAGGTGTGATATAGTTTTACTTGGTCAATTGCCCTGTTAAGTGCCAGGTTAGTGGCTTGCACTCCTGGCAGACAATGAGAAATCAGTAGGTATAACTGTCCTTAACCACTGCTGGAGGTTGGAAGCATAAGCTTCCAAGCGTCGGGCAAACAAAGGCAACAGGGCGACTTTTTCAAACCAGACTTGGTTTGAAAGCAAACATGCTCGAGAAGCAAAGACTTCTCGAGCATGTACTTGCGGGTCAGTAATCTGTTTATATTGACTACCATGTGTTTGCATCCTATTTCTGTCCGTTCCTCTGTCCGGTGGTCACGTAGACATTGGGTCACTCCCAGGTGCTGTGACCCCACTAATCTCATCTATCCTACTCTCTCAGCTCATGGCGAGCAAGTAGTGGCAGGGGGACTATGGGATTGCCACTCGGCAGTGCCGAAAACTGAGTTCATCTCAGGCTACGCTTCCTTGCTCTCCCTCAACTTGTTTGCTCTAACTGAGACCTGGATCACACTAGAAAACAATACCACACCCACAGCTCTGTCGGATGTGTACTCTTTCTCTCACACTCCCAGAGCTGCGAGGCGAGGTGGTGGTACTGGCCTGCTAATTTCTCCAAAATGGAAATACTCTCCTGTCTCTGTTCCACAGTTCTCCCCGTCCTCTTTTGAATTTCATGCTGTTACTGTCACTTATCCAGTCAAGCTCACCATTGCTGTTGTGTATCACCCACCAGGCCCCCTTGGTGAGTTCCTGGAGGAGCTTGACACATTAGTCTCGCACTTCCATGACAATGGCTCTGAACTCATCCTACTCGGCAACTTCAACATCCAGACTGATAAGCTAGAACCTCTTCTTTCCTTCCTCTCCTCATTTGACCTTTCACCACTCCTATTCTCCTATCCACAAGACCGGCAATCAGCTGGATCTTATCTTCACTAGACACTGTTATACTGCTAACCTCTCCGTCACTCCCCTCCAGCTCTCTGACCACCATTTCATGTCCTACTCCCTCTCCCTCTCCTCTACCCCCTTACTTCCTCCACCTACCCACATGGTTTCTACCTGTAGTCATCTCCGCTCCCTCTCCCCCGCTGATCTTTCCTCTTCTGTTACCTCTGCTCTCCCTGACCCTGAATCCTTCTCTCACCTATCCCCTGATATTGCTAATGATCTTATCCTCAGCACCCTTTCCTCTTCTTTGGACAACCTCTGTCCCTTCACCTCCAGGCCTGCACGGCCAACTCCACCTGCCCCATGGCTGTCGGACTCAGTGCTACTGATAGACAGAGTTTAAGAGAGGCTGAGCGTAAATGGAGAAAAGGCAAACTCCCGGAGGACTTTCTTAACTTCCAATCTCTTTCCACTTTTTCCTCCTCTCTATCTACTGCTAAAGCTAAAAATCCTAACCTCTGCTTCCAATCCTAAAAAACTCTTTGAAACTTTCTCTTCACTCCTCCAACCCCCACCCACTCCTCCTACTTCCTCCCTTCTCCCTGATGATTTCGCCAACTTCTTTGAGAAGAAGGTCCCCTCTCCCTGTCCACCCTCTCCCTCTCTACCCTCTCCAGCTCTTCCCCCTCAGCTCTCCCTCCCCTCACCATGGCCCATCTTACCCTATCTGGCTCCCCTCTCCCCTAACGAGGTCCTCAACCTTGTTACATCTAACCGCCCCACCACGTGCTCCCTTGACCCGATCCTCTCCCCTCTTCTTCAGTCTATTGCAACTGAACTCCTTCCGTTCCTCACCCACCTCATCAACACATCTCTTGTTTCAGGATGCTTTCCCACGGCTTTCAAGACTGCCAGAGTCACCCCTCTTCTGAAGAAACCAATACTTGACCCCTCTGATGTCAAGAACTTCAAACTGGTTTCTCTTCTACCTTTTCTATCCAAAACACTTGAACATGCTGTCTTTAACCAAATGTCTTCCTATCTCCACCAGAAAAGCAACTTGGACCCCCACCAGTCCGGGTTCAAGGTGGGTCACTCGACTGAGACAGCCCTCCTTGCGGTGACAGAGTTGCTTCACGCCGTGAGAGCGAACTCTCTCTCCTCTGTCCTGATTCTCCTGGACCTGTCAGCGGCATTTGACACGGTGAACCACCAGATCCTCCTCTCCAACCTCGAGGGGATGGGCATCTCAGGCTCTGCACTCTCCCTGTTTGCATTCTACCTGACCGGTCGATCCTACCAGGTGACATGGAGTGGAGCCGTGTTGGAATCACGCTTGCTGACTATGTGGGGGTTCCACAAGGTTCACTTCTGGGCCCCCTTCTCTTCTCGCTCTACACAACATCTCTGGGTTCTGTTATTCGCTCGCATGACTTCTCCTACCATTGTTATGCCGATGACACCCAGCTGGTCTTGTCATTTCCTCCTGGTGACACTCAAGTGGAGCCACGCATTGCTGCGTGCTTGGCTGACATCTCGACGTGGATGGCGACACACCACCTGAAGCTCAACCTGGACAAAACCGAGCTACTGTTCCTCCCGGGGAAGGGTTGCCCGCACCGAGACCTGTCCATCACCATTGATGATACCGTGGTGACGCCAACTCGGACTGCGGGGAATCTGGGTGTGACCCTGGATGACCAGCAAACATTGCATCGGTTACAAGCTCCTGCAGATTCCAGCTCTACAACATCAGGAGGATTCGCCACTTCCTCACTGACAAGACTGATGAGACTGCGCAGGTGCTCATCCAGGCTCTTGTCATCTCCTGCCTGGATTACTACAACTTGTCGGAGCCCCGGCATCGGCCATCAGACCTCTGGAGCTTGTCCAGAAAGCTGCAGCTCGCCTGGTGTTCGATCGCCCCAAGTTCTCCCACACAACTTCCCTTCTCGTTCTCTACACTGGCTACCTGTAAGAGCTCGCATCCAGGTTCAGACTCTGGTGCTAGCCTACAGGGCAGTGAAAGGAACAGCTCCTTCCTATCTCCAGGCCATGGTCAAGCCCTACACCCCCGCCCGACCACTTCGCTCTGCTGCCTCGGGGCGATTGGTTCCCCCGTCGCTCAGAGGTCCCTGCGGCCGATCGACCCGGTCACGGCTTTTTTCTGTCCTGGCCCCACAGTGGTGGAATGAACTCCCCACTGAAGTCAGCACAGCAGAGTCGCTGCCCATCTTTCATCAGGCTGAAAACTCACCTCTTCAAGAAGTACTACCCTGAGCTTTCCACTTAGCACTTATAGTATTCGTTTTAGTTTGTTGCACTTATTGTATTCATATTAGTTTGTTTCTGCACTATACTTTTGCTCTGGTTTATGCTCTTAGATGCTTGTTTAAAAAAGGAGATGCACTTATGACTTCTGGTGACTAGTAATTCTCTTGAATACCTATGTTGAATACACTTATTGTAAGTCGCTTTGGATAAAAGCGTCTGCTAAATGACTAATGTAATGTAGAGCAGAGCAGTTTGCAAATGATACAAAAAGCACATCATACATTAGAAGCTGAACTCTCTGCCCAAACTGTTGGTGGTAGAGTTACATTGTGGGTCATGTGGAATAGAAAAAGACAATATCTCTGTTTCTGCTCCATTGGGTTTACTTCTTTTTTCACCTGTCCATCGTATCTCAATAATTGTTGTAGGGGTACAATGCTAAATCGGTGGACCACTTTATTTGAAGATTCACAAACGCTGCACCACATACAGTCAGGCTTTTATAAGTC
Organism: Pholis gunnellus; assembly: GCF_910591455.1. Taxonomy (NCBI): domain Eukaryota; kingdom Metazoa; phylum Chordata; class Actinopteri; order Perciformes; family Pholidae; genus Pholis; species Pholis gunnellus. The sequence continues at coordinate 1,579,862 of NC_136549.1, forward strand.
TCACACAGAGAATGTCTCCAATATTTCTGTAGAAAGGTGAAGTCTGTCTCAGAGTTTCCCTTACCAGTGAGTATGTGGGGTGAGTCATCATGCGTGCCTCACCAACTCTCAAAGTATGACTCAGATTCTGTGTCCCATAATAGTCACAATGCTGTCTTTGAGGCGTTTCCACCTTGACAACATCAAAGTTGTCCTTTTTGAAGTCCCATGTTCCACACACACACATCACACCAATTAGTTGTTACAATACAAAATAAGAAAGACAAATAAATTGGTCTTGTTTTCCAACAAATGCTAATGGTGTGCATGAACCTGCAAGTACCTTGGTTATATTAGAGAGACTTTTGATTCTGTGATGAATTATGGACTTCTTGCCCTCTTTGTTCTTGAGTGTGAGTATCAGTCTAATCTGCAGTTTGACCTTGGCTCATTTTGTGAAGCTCCGCTTTCAAACTGTGAGAAACTACATGCTGCCACACATCTCTCTCCTTGAACCCGTGAGCCATGGCCTTTTGGAGGCGTGTCTGTAGATACTCCAAGTTTGTTGGCACTGCGAACATAGGGTACTAAAGTTTGAGGAAAGGACTGTCACTTGGATTTTCAATCATCTGGTATATGAGGAGTTTGGCTGACAGTGTTCTCCAAACCGAACACATGGAGGAGACATAGAAGTCAACTCAACACCCTGTTGCCCAGTTGCCTTTTAAAGATATTTTTCAAAATCCTTATAGTTAATTTGCTTATGTAGGCCACTTGGCCCCTTTTTGTAATGTTTGCTTTATGGCAGGGGTGGGCAAACTTTTTGGCTCAGGGGCCACATTAAGTTTTAAAATTTGACAGATGGGCCGGGCCGGTAGCAGATGGATGGAGAGTTTGTGTGAACTAATATAAATTACAAGTAAAAGCCATTACCTAACAAGTAAAGAAAACTTGAATTTAATTTCAGTGGGAACAGTGTTGTTGGTCACCCTTTTTTGCCAGTGCATCAAAGTTTGGTGTCAGTTTGGTTGTGGCAATTCTCAGTACAGATCTGAGGTGTTCATCAGTTAACTGGGATCTGTGACGTGATTTGTTGATGTTCATCACGCTGAACGTCTGCTCACACACGTAGGTAGAGCCAAACAACACCAGCATTCTCTGTGCCATCCTCCTGATGTTTGGAAACTTAACTTCGCTTAGTGAAACATAAAACTCATCCAGTTTAAGGGAGTTGGACTTCGTTTTAAAACAAAAACGATCTCCGTCCACACTGCGATTCAGCATCGTTTTAGAAATGATCTCCGTCCAGACTAAGACGCCTGAAAACGAACATCACGTGACTATTCACGTACACTGGGTATGTGGGTGCCGTGTAAACAGGAAGTAGATTGGTTGCTTTGCTAAACAAAATACAACAGAGTAATAAAGTAGTCTTTAATAATGAAAGGTCGTGTTTGATACTTAAGATCTTCTCTCAAATCTTCCTCTATGAACTCAAAAGTTTTAGAAGTTTTATTTTTCAGACTTAACGTTAGTTACAGTGCTGCAGGTCTTTATATCTCTCTCTCACACATCAAATTTACTTTAAAATCAACACTTACACATAAAGACTAAATTATGATCCATAAATGTGGTCAACACGTCTCACTCGTTTTGTTGTCTGTTCTCACTCGTAGCTCTGCTGGTGTCTGAAGTCTCTGTCCTACTGGAGAGCAATTACTGTTTTGTTCCTTTACATTTGATCTGCAGACTTCACAATAGTTGTGCAGAACAAAATAAGCATTAATAAGGACAGGAAAGTCCTCCGTTGTGTGTCCATCACCCTCCCTAAAGCCGATAACCGTGACTTCAGACGTCCGCTCCGTAGGGCTGATAACGCCGCTGGTCACGCTGCTCGCTAATCGCTCCAATAACAGCTGCTTCCTCCGTAATAATGCAGACTTTAACTGAACAACAGCTGCTAGTAAAGACAACACGGTCAGTAACACCTGTAATCAGTTGTCCATGTTGAATTAACCTGGTAGCCGATCGGTAACCAAGGCTGTTGTTGTTTGTGATCTTCCGGATACGAGCGTGTGAGCGTGTTTGAGTTATCAGCATTTAAGAAAACTAAATTATTGACATCAATAGAATTATTAATGTCAGTAAAATGATTGATTATTAATTAATGAATTAAGGGCACCACCCTGCGAACAGGGACTAATAACCAAATGATAAACTAAGTCTCATAATTAGTGTTCACTCACAATGTCAACAGTCTGAGTACTATTACACATTCAGAGTGAAAGTGAAGGTTTAAGTTCGAGCAACAGACCTCATATCAGCTATTATCACAATACATGCACAAAGTAATCACAGACAGCTGCTCTTTAAAATATAACAGGACTTGTAAAACTGTCATGTTGGGAATGGAAGGCGCCCGCCCCTGAGGAGAGCATCGGAAAAAAATCACGTTTTATGGGCCCTTCTTTTAATCCCTCTAAATAGAGGTGATTATGGAGGAGGGCGAACACCCTGTGACCTACTGTGCTCTTAGCCTGATGTGCCTATAATGTTAATCACGCAGCGTCCATGGCCCTCAGTCTGGTAAGATGGTTGGTGACAAGACTAATGAGTGACGCACCTGTTCTGGACAAGCTGTTGGGTAATTAGCCTGTCTGGCATGTTGGACGGCAAGCAGGGATTAAGTTTCAGATCTCTACCAGAAATGTCTGTGTTTCTGTCTACTTTAACCAAGTTTTGAGTTGATATATGTAACAGATTTTTACTCAAAGATAGCTTTCCAATAACTGGTATCATGAGATCAGAATACATTATTTTGAGATTTGGTGCTAAAGGCATTTGTACTTTTGAACATAGCTGATATTTGATGTCAACTCTTGGCAGTTGGATGCAAAATAAGATCATTTACTTGCCTTCATCATTTATTTTCTATAAAGGAATATTCATCACTTTCGTAAGAAGGGAATTAGATCACTTAATGTGTTAAGATGCACTGTGCCCTCTTGTTGTGTTCCATCCTTAGCTATCAGTTTGTCTTTTCAAGTATTGCAAATACCCCATTGAAACCAAACTCCTCTCATCTAAGACTGAAAGTTTTCTCAGAAGTCAATTCTGTTCGATTTTCTATTTCAAGACGGTACAATGGAAAGGATAAATCTGGAGTTTAAGCCTGAGAGGGGACGGGGTACGAGGAGTTCCTGTCACCGGGACAGAGGAAGATAGCCACAGGCCTCGGATCAGGACCACATCTGAGCCGCTGTGTACTTGTGCCAAGTACAAAGTGGTTCTACAAAATTACACTTCTTTCTTCACCCCAATCTCATTCCCGGAATCCTCATCTGTCAGCAGCTTCTAAACTCGCCCTCTGGCCTTTCCATTTAATTCAGGGTCATTTTATATTTAATCCCACACTGGCAGCATTTAGCCTGCGGTAGTACTGCAGACCATCTTTTTCTCTTGGTCAAAAAATGGAGGCAAATTAAAGTGGCGTTTGGTAATCGGTGTGTGATTGACCTTTGTTGGAACTGAAAAGAACAACACAACCAGATATATACCCGTAGGTGATCACCAGTGAAAAATCACCAGTGATGTCAGTGTACAAGGTAGTTAAGTTGAACAAAGAACCAACAGCAATTGTTTTGTGCAAAAAATGTCAAAGTTTGCTAACCCATTTATAGCTGGAGATGCATCAATCCAACTTTTCTAGTCCCGATACCTGGTTTCTGGCATCAGCCAATATTGATTAATGATTAAAGTTACTATGAGGAACTTATAACTGGTTATAAAACAGTCTTAATACTGATGCCTCTATATGACCTACACAACTAAACGAGAACCTTTTGTACAGAGAGAGGATTTGCTATTTAAGATATATGTAGATATCTTTAATGATTGCAATCGGTGCCACTGCTTGTCATCGGTGGATTCTGCACAAAATCAGATAAACTCATGCAGGTTCACCAGAAAGTCCTTTAGCTCAGACTCCAGCAGGGCCTCCGGAAGCAACCAGCCCACTGTAGAAAGAACCATATCTGGCTTTGTGGACACCACGAGGCCCAGTTAAATGAGAGGTTTTCTAAATGGACTCTGGAGCTTGGAAACATTGCCAAAATCAACACAAATGAAAGTTTCTTGTAGTGGCTTTAAAATGATTAATCGTACACCAGCAAATAAAAAAATCTTCAAAATGGATAAAAATTATAATTCAAATGTAAACCTTTTTAATGCTGCACTTTATCAGTCAAAACAAACAGTATTCAATGTATATTGTGCATAAACATAGAATAGAATGGATTGGCCCTATAGTCACAGATACCTATTCAGCTATTTGAGTCAGTATCGGCCCGATGTCCGATATTGGTATCGGTGCATCCCTATTAATTACCCCACCTGACAGAATTCTGATGGCTATCAAGAACAAACCGGAGTCCTTTTGGTGATTGCGTTAAAGTGCTGCAAAGTATCAACAGACACAAGATAAAGAGTGGAAGCTGTTTGAATAAAAGAGGCTTTAATCAATACCTGTTAGTGGAAAGTCTAATGATTAAGTCCTTTGAATGGCAACAGACTCGAATGATTCCGCCTCTTGTGGCGGCACCTTTCTGTGTAGCCGACTACAGGCCTGGAGCTGGAAGAACAAAAGGAAGGCGGTGTCTATTATTACCTCTACACAGTTTCCGGGGATGCGTCGCCCTCAGTACATCAGGAGAAGGGTTGAGTGGTCACGAAGAGACAGCCCCGGGTCTGAGATGATTACTCAGTTGGATACATTTTTATTTGGGACAGGCACCCATCGCCACGTAATGGTAGAATAATGTACGCTGCTATCTCAAGACAGATTCATTTGTCTCGGATTGTGGAAGCTAGAAGTGTTACAAGCATTCTGGGATGTCCTCTTGTATGTGTGTAATAATAACTGTGTGGGGATGCCTCTAGGGAATTCTGGTGCCCCTGGACAACATACTGGGTAATCGACCTGTGGAAAAATCAGAAACCTGTAAAAGGATCTTAAATATTTATTTGATGGCCTCATCCATGATAACCTGTAACCCAGACATGCTAACATTAGCTGCTTATCGTAGATTACACTAAAACAGTCACATCCATTACTTACACTATTGCTCTCTTGTTTTTTGGTTTTGGAAAGGTGCCAAAAAGATACCTTCTATGACTATTACTACAATTGTTGACTATCCCTTTCAGTGCACTATGAAAATCAACTTGCTTAAAACAACAAATCCAATTCATGTTTACTTTTACTTTGATGACCTATCTCAAACAATTGTTGCTGCAATTAGCTTTTCATGGTGTGCCAGTCTGAAATAAAACAACGTATCCTCATACAACGGTTCGTATGGTATCTGACAACAAGTTACTCCGAATGAAAGCCAGCTACTTGTGTCAATTTTTGTTCATTACACCCATACAGTCTTTTCAAAATAAACTATATACTAAACCGTCTTCACAGGAAACGAATCAGTTAGGTTTAGGTTTAGGTAACAAAACTACTTAGTTATTAGTTTAGGAAAATATTGTAAAGTACTTTGATAGGTTTGAGAAAATAAATCGCCATTTGGTTTAATATTAATCCAGAAGTGCGTTTCGTGACAAATGTTGGGAACGTAAAGGAGCGTGTTTGAGTTATCAGCATTTAAGAAAACTAAATTATTGACATCAATAGAATTATTAATGTCAGTAAGATTAACGATTATTAATAATAACGGGGCACCACCCTGCGAACAGGGACCAATAACCAAATATGTCCCATAATTAGTGTTCACTCACAATGTCAACAGTCTGAGTACTATTACACATTCAGAGTGAACGTGAAGGTTTAAGTTTGAGCAACAGACCACATATCAGCTATTATCACAATACATGCACAAAGTAATCACAGACAGCTGCTCTTTACAATATAACAGAGTTTATTAAGTTCCAATAATAATGATCTAATCAACTAATATCTAAAACTAACAACAACTATACATTTATGAGCACGCTATCTAAAATCAACAGACTATGGTAAGGGGGAAGAGTGTGTGTGTGTGTGTGTGTGTGTGTGTGCAGTGTGTGTGTAGGGGGAAGGGGCGAGAGAACAGCTCAGACAACGTATGATGTAATCTGAAATCTGAAACGTGGCGACGTCTCTCGCAAGAGCACAAGATGGCACGAGACTCGTCGTCAACAATGGCGGTAGACAATAGAGAACACCGGAGATACATTAGCTTAAAGCTATATTGTAGCTTTAAGCTATTGAAAATTATTCGCTTCCTCGTCCAGGATGCGAACAAAAACAAAACAAACAAACAGTCCAGTAGATACGTCCAGCGAATCTAAAACTGTTAAACCTAGGATTTTCTTTTGTATAGCAACGTTACGTGAGCTCCCTTGTCGACCGAGATCGAGGGAAAAGCATAGAGAAGGGGGAGCAAGGCTATTTTATAGAAACAGGGGCAGAACCACAGGGGTCCTGGGGTGTCTGTGGCTCTCGGCCAATTAGATCGCAGTGTTGATGTTTGGGTGATGAGTTCACACCTTAATGTGAACTTCTTCCTAGTCGGGGTTTGGTGCTTATCAAACCAAATGAGGATGAACCCTTGCCTGCAGAATCGGCAGGCCCAGATATCTTTGTCTCAAAGCACATTTGAGGACAAGGAAGCACATGGGCCCAACACAAATCAACGGATACATGGTGAACGAACAGTTGTCTCCTGGCTGAAAGATCGCTGTTTGTTGGACCCATCCACCAATGCTCCAGCCTGCCCTGTGTGTGTTCTGTTGAGGTCTTTATTGTAATGGCAAAAATATATATTTGTATGAGAAGTTTAGAAGCATTTTACGGCTTAGAAGAACAGAGTTAGAGACATTTAGCTCTGTGTAAGCATGGTTTAGAAACAGGCCAGGTACTAAGTGTTACTGTTTACTTTAGAGGGCCATAAAGACAGACACAGGAAGGTGAGCAAGTGTTCACACTGGGGGTTCTTCCTATTCTGGGGATGTTTAGGGTCACGTAAATGTATCTGGCAATGAGATCAAGGGAAAATGGAAGACTAGATAAGCCAGCGTAAGACATACTTGACTTATCTAAAGGTGGAGACTGTTTCTGCTTTAGTATATAGTTTGTGGAGATTTGAACTGATGTTGAAGAACGCTTCCAGCAGACTCTGTGTGCAGAGCTGTGTTGGGTATTCTCCCTCTTGCAAGCGAATAAATGGAACGAGACAACTTTGAATGATTTGAAGACTTGTATTATTTTGATTTGCGAATAACACTCTCTTCTCCCGATTAACATAGAAATATTCTACGACATTATACTTCCTCATTCATAATTACCTGGATAACATACAAAATGATTTGGTGGGCTGTCTATGACCTGCGGCGCATCCTTTTTAGTTGGTATATCTACGAATGCGGGACGAGACCAGCCTGAATGAAACCAGTGCCTGTCTGGTAAAGAAGCTTGCTAAAAAACCTTTGGAATATGAGCTGCAGTAGCAGAAATAAAACCTGATTTAAAGTTAATGGACTAAAACCTGTAAAACCACCAGCACCGTCTTTGATTAGTATGAACATTAAAGGAGGAAGGTAAAACAAGATGGTAATAAATTAAGGTAACCAAGCAAGACGTTAGTAGCTCTTTAGCACAGTGATTTGTCAGAACTATCGGGCTGATGGGAAAAGATGGGGTTTCAAAGTTCAGCTTGGGAAAAAACCTTTCTGTCACTGGAAGTGTCCCATCTCCTTTAGTTCCACTAGTTTCATTTCTTGACTGTGAGCAGAATTGCTCTCTAATAGCCGGCTGCAGCCGTGTCATTGTAGTTCTATTTCTCAGAGCCCAGAGCTCCAGTCAGCATGTATTCTCTGCTCCGGTGAGCAGCAGAGCAGGCAGTCTCACCTGTAGAGGAAGCGGGGGTGATGATCAGGAACAGGAAGAACACACAGACACACTGGGGACCAGCTCAAGTCTCCTGGTACTCGCTTTACACTTCTCTTTGTACTGACTTTGGCCTACATTCACAACCTTTTTAGGTTTCTGTAAGCAGGATAATCTTGGATGTGGGCTGTCCCAAGAACATCATTCTTTAGAGGGCGATTGTGGTGCCTCTTTGCGTTAAAGTGGATCCAATTTTCCCACTGATATGTTTCAACTTGTCTTCTGCACTGGTGTCAGGGGTTCAGATTCCACTAGTAGACTTAGTCCATATTTCCGCCCTCTGTTAGCTGTACTCATCTGCGTTGTTTTGTTCAATGAGAAAAGGATCTTTGACTGAAAGAAAGCTGGACACTTGATGACCATTAATGAGTGAATCACTGCTAATGATGCTCATTTTCTGTAATGATACATTTGAATTTCTGTACTCAGAAGATTAAGGGCACTTTAGACAATTCATTTCTTCTGCTAGCATCCGTAAGCACATTAGCTTTTTATGTAGCCTGCTATTCAAAACCCATCTTACCCCATAAACTACTGAATTGTTCTTTTGGCAGACGAGCAAATTCACTTTGTTTGCACTCTCTCCTCTGTACTTCCTTCTTTCCCCGTGTTCTTTGTCTCCCATGTAATCCCCACCGAAACGCTACACATTCCCCTCACACGGCGGGGTAAGACGAGATGTGTGGCCGTCTTTCTCCAAGTCTGCCTGGCATTGATCCTTCTTCTTTGAGGCAAAAATCTTTTGCACACTTTTTTAATGTGACAGCGCGGCTCTGCTTCGCCGGCCACACAGACAGACGCACAAAACACCAAAGAGCCTATTTTCCTGCTACACACAGCATGAGTTCTGGATGTATATCCAGAAATACTTTTTTGTGTTTTTTGTACAGCAAAGCCGCCCTGCTCACGTGGCTTCTCTGTTTTCCCACCTTCCCACCCCTGGAGGTACGCTGCTGTTTGAATGCGGGTATTTTTAGAACATTAATGAATTGAGTTAAGGTGTAAAATGGCTGCCACTTTAAGTCATTTGTCATCGGGATGAAGTAAGCAAGTTTAAAGATGTAAATAGCTTTGTTTGGAGTGCCAAGTCATCCCAAGCCAATCTACTGGAACCAGAGGGCCCTGCTATTTTGCAGGCCAGATTGGGGAGCCAGGCTCTCCATCTCTTCCAGGGTCTCCTTCATCTTGTTCCTGTCACACATGGCCCGAAGGCATTGTCGGCCAAACACAGGCATAAATATCCAGCACCATAAGAAAACGTCTCTCCCAAATGTCTAATAGTGCCTGTGAGAATTGCACAATAGTGTATATAAAGTGCCTTCGGTCCCCACAGGGAAGAACGAGCCTCCGGCGAAAAATGTTCTCCTTTATGTCCCACAATTTGCAGGTATTCCACCAACTTACTTTTTCCTTTCCTGTAACAATTTATTCCAATTCCACTGAAATCCTTACACTTCTATTATGGAAGGAAATCGGCTCCATTCATCAAACTTACAGAAGCTTCAAACCAAATCTATCTGCGCCACTACAGTTAAGTAAGTCGTATTTGTGAAGGTTATGATGGGGGAAAAAAAACTCAATGTAAAAATGTAATAGCAGTGAGCAGTAATGGCGCTGTAAGGCCCTCTGAGGCCCAGAACAGGACGTCTGCCACTGCAGGCCCCTTATTGGGTTTTAACTCACTGTACCTGACATGTGCCAGTAGGCTTACTCACTGTCCACTGTGCCTTTTTTCACCAAGCTCTAGTATAGAGAATATTCAGCCACAGAGACAATGTTCAAAATGATCTGACTGACTTAAAGGACTGATATTGAAACATTTATGTTATATTAATTTGGAGTTAGAAAATGTCTATTTATTGCGACTACATGTGCTGCAAAGAGTTTCAGGCATGAATATACAGTTGGTTTGCAGATACACAGGGACCATTTTAAAAAACGTTCTGAAGAAGTCATTATTGAGCTCTGCATCGTGACAATGCGTGTTATTAATATCTACAAGCACGCCATCTGGAAACACTTCTCACAGGGATGAAATGCAGCTCCCCGTCATTAAGACAGGAGACCTTATCATTAATGAAAATGTTTAAATTGTGGGTCCAACGTCTGAGTGAAGCCCAATAATTGTACTCATTTAAAAGAGTCTCCCAGTCAATTGAAAGGCCTTTCTCTTTCGTTTACCTGCCACTGTGACAACAAGCCCTCAGTCTCCCCGAGGGCTCGCTTTAAAGGCTGTGATTGGACAAAAACCTGAGAGGTGGAGGTGAAGGGGGAGGTGGAGGGGGATGATGTGTGAGGGTTTTTTCACTCAGGTGCAGTAGAGCGTAGCGTCCACTCTACGCCAGACAGCCTCATTGGTAGAGATTTACACATGAAACAAACCCTTAGTCACTGGTCATTTATCATGTCATGGACTGATACAAATACCACTAAGTACCATTCATTTAGTACTGATACTGCTAGTACAGAAACTATCACTACTGCAATTAAAACGGCTACTATTCCTGTGACTACTACGACTGTCCTACCAATATTGCAAGTACTACCACTACTACTGTTTCCACTTACCAAACACTATTACTGTGTTACTTCCCTTATCTGTGACACATTAAATGGAAACAATCTCTCAGTGCAGTGGGAAAATGAAGTTGATCTTAATTGTATGTTCTATTTCCTCCTCTATTGGGACGAAGGGGTCTGCTTTATAAACAAATGGTTTTGTATAGTGTAGCTCTAGGGATGGCTATGCTGGATGTTGGTATGACTGTCAGTTAGGTGGACCTTACAACTACTGGATCGATTGCCATGTCCCCTTCAGGATAAATTGTAACAACTTTGTCTATCCCTTAATTTTTAATCTGGCATCATAATTCCAGATTGTCATTGTGAGCATTTTAGCATGCTGTCGTTAGCATTTAGCTCAAAGCACTGCTGTGCCTCACAGAGGTGCTAGCATGGCTCGACACTCTCTTAAGTCTGGGAGGCACAGCGGTCTCTGTCTTGTTACAAAAAGAATGCTGAATTAATTACAGTACAGTAAAATGTGCATATACTGCTGTCTGTGTTTAATCCTTCTTCCACTGGAGTCAAAGGATCTGGAAAAGATCTAAAGGAGAATAGATTAAGAGCCAATTAAGGCCTATCTATCCTGCCCAGTCTTGCATCTCCTCAATCATTATAACCACACACACCCACACACACACACATACACACACACACACACACACACACACACACACACACACAGAGACCTCTGTCTCCTCCCCATCTCTGTCTCTGTCCATGGATGGCAATGACCTTGAGGCAGCGGAGAATTTGGAAATCACAAACTTGTTGGAGAGTCGAGGGAGGGATGGATGTCGATGTTTTTTTTCTTGGCAGATCCCAGGCCTCATTTAGAAGTTGGGGAGTGGGATCGGGGGAAGTGTGTGCTTTCCCAGGTGATACCCAGACTGGAGGGAGAGAGACATAGATAAACTGGGGGAGAAAGATTAGACGGAGAGAGAGTCAAAGGCACGAGAAATAAAAAAGCTACAGGATCCCAGATGAATGCTGGGTAATGTGAGAATACCATTCTCTTTTTGAATCTTTCACCTTTTCTTTTTGAACTCCCTGTCTCTACTTTTCGTCTCTCGACTTTCACATAAATACAGCAGACACAAATGCAGACGCTACCATTACACTGCTACGTGACAGCATGCCACTCACTCACTCTCCGAGCCGCCTCATTCACAAACAATACACATACCCACGCACAGACACACACGTTACAATGCTGACACACGCACACCCTCAACCTCCATCGCTGCTTAATCTTTCATCATATCCCAGAACACTGTACAGCTTCCCTCCCTCAGGCAATTCATTTCATGTTAACACAACATCAATCGGCACCGCTGCCCTCTCAGTCCACACATTCATCCATCCACCGCTGCGCGGCTAATCTCCATCACCTTCAGGGAAAATGAAAGATGTTTATATCCATCACCTCCACCTCACTGTTTGTGTGGATCCCTACACACTGCACCGACGCTGGCTGGCTCATGCTGGAGTGCGGCATGTGTAGGCAAGTGCTGTGCTGTATCTGTCCTGCTGAAGTGTTCCTGAGCAACACACTTCACTCATCCCAAACTCTAAAGGGGCCAAATGGTTTAAAGGTGTACCATGTAGCATTTTAACTTCAAAGAATAGTTACCACATATATTTTGAGCCTGCTATATTACAAAATAGACTATTGTGGAGATAATGTTTGGTGTATTTAGCCAACATCTTTTCACTCCCAACTCATCAAATACCATCGCTTGGTTGGTGGCCCTTCGCTTCAAACTGTGACGCTCTAGGTGCCCATCTGGCATCATTGTTTGGCATGGCAGGGACAGCATGCCTTTTCAAAATAAACTGTGTTCACAGGAAACCTACAGTTTCTGCTTGTTACTTTCTCTCTCTTTTCAAAATAACTAACGTAGTATCCCCGTCATGCAGTTGGTCATTTAAACGTTATATTCTGGTTTCAGATACCTGGACAAGCCCTCATCTCAGTTTTGAGAGTCCTGAATATTTTGGCTGTAGTGCTCTGATGGAAACTGTGATCTTGTGATATGTGATCACCTTTTCCTCCTGCTCTGTGCACAGGTGTCCACTTTGGTGCAACAGCAAACTTATGCAAGACTCTTCCCAGAGCCACACACCCTGTCTGGCAACAGCAGACAACCCGTCCTCACTCCCAGAATCGCCAAATTCGACAGGCGACAGATACCAACGCACCGAGGCACCCTTTAGCATCCTCAACCAACTTCAATCTTCAAACTTTCACCATGTAGACAGCTGTTCATGTCTCGTGTCAAACCAGGATAAGACTGATCATTTCTGTATTTAACTAACACCAGTTACGTATCAAACATACTTATTTTACGTAACAAATGTACGTATTTCAACCCAAACCACAATCCTTTCCTAAACCTTCCGAAGTAGTTTTGTGGCATTGGAAACCTAAAAACTAGGTACACCTACGTTTTGAAGTTTATTTTGAAAAGACTATGCATGTAATGAGTGGAAACTGTTGGAAACAGGGTGCACCCTGAGAGTCTTAGTTGAAGCTTAGGCCAAGCGTCAGCATTTGACGAGTTGGAAGTGAGAATGTGTTGCAGCAGAAGGTGTGATAGTGTGTTTTAATGTTGTAAATCAGCAAATGTAAACCTGGATCAGATCTACTATTGTGTCAAAACATGTATTTATTTATTTCCTTGAGAGTGTTGCACTATGTCAGGGGTGGCCAACCAGTCAGAGACCAAGAGCCACATTTTTTACTGTGTTACCGCAAAGAGCCACATCATACACATGGGCACACATGAACATCACCCTATCCCTTCCTCACACACACACATACCTTTGCTCAGCCAGATTTATTGTAAATGTCACACACCAACATGATAATGACAGAAATGGACTCCTAAGACCACAGGCCAGTCATTTTCAACAATGAACATTGTGTGCACTGTCTCACACAGACAAACTCTCAGTTCAACCAAGTCCACAAACAAAAATATAATAATTTACAATAGTGTTTTTCTTTTACTATGCATGTTACTTAGTGGGACTTCTGGCATTCCTTGCCTTGAACAATCCTCTTCAAATCTGGCTTGTATTCCGTTGTTGCCACTCGAAGCAATTCTTTCACATGGGTGTCAGTCAGAACAGATCGATGCTTTGATTTCACGTGTTTCAGGGTAGAAAACACAGACTCGCAGACGTATGTTGACCCAAACATTGACAGTATCTTAAGCGCAGCCCGTTTGACATTGGGGTATTTTTTCATTGGCACACTTTTCCAGAACTCAATGGTCCCGTCCCTTAAAGCAGGTTTGAGTTGGTCCTCCTCACAAAGATCGATCATCTCCAACTCAGCCGCAGCCTCATCTGTGACTAGCGGGGCTTTCAAACAGTCCGTCTCGGCGTTAAATGGGTCGACGAGGAACGTAATCTGTGGCCGCACATGCGCGTTTGACGAAAATACCGTATTTAACTCAAGCGAAGCGAACACGAACATTAAAAAAACACAAATACAAACTTCGATATGAACATAAGAGCCGCATGAAACCGGGCAAAGAGCCGCATGCGGCTCGGGAGCCGCGGGTTGGCCACCCCTGCACTATGTTATATTTTAAATTTGACCCTGATTGGTTTAGGTTAGAATAACAGGATTTGAGGTGCTAGTCTCTGTTCTAATCACTGCTGGAGGGCTTCGTCAGTCCTCTGTGAGATGTTCCTCTCAGCAGCTTCTTATGAGATGGCTCCTCTCGCTCCCTACAGGCTAATTGGCCCTAACTCGATCTGAAACGGCAGACAGGTTCACCCATAATGCCTAGCGTTGATATCTATCCCCTGGGGGCTGCGTTTCTGTGTTTCAGCTAACACGCCTCACTGCCTGTGTGTGTGTGTGTGTGTGTGTGTGAGTGAGCGACAGAGTGTGTGTTTGTGTAGTGAGGGGTAGCAGTGGGATGTGTTTGTGTGTGTGTGTACTTACGTGTGTGTCTGTCTTCAAGTGCGTGCCAGACTGTCTGCATGGTACAGTGCGAACACACCGAACTCTGGCTGCTCCCAAATGTCAGTCTGTGCAGGTTGCCTGGCTGAGGTTGAGTGAACGCGTTAACAATGTGGTGAAATTGATGCAGATTTGCTCACTCTTTATCCATATTATCATAATTCCAAGCATTATTATGAAAGCTTAATATTGGAAATAATGAATCCCATTATTGTAATTGCTGTAAGACTGGGAGGCGTCTCAGTCGGCTGTTTGGCACATCGCCATGAAAAGGTTAATGTGAGTCTGTGAGGAATTGGGAATTGCCTTTTGTAGGTTTTTAAAGGAGCTGCATTTAACATTCAGAGCATTCATTTAGCAACAAACAACTATTGTCCCTAAAGATATAGTGGAGGAATGTCTACCTGAGCAGAGAATACAGTAACTCTGTGTGTGTAGTGATCTGAGCTTCTCAGGGCGTAGCTTTGCATATGAACGGTATACCAATATTTTGGGACGACAGAATTGTCCCCACAAATATTTGAGCAAACTTCTCATATAACGTTTGCATTGACAGAGAGAGGAGCAGAATCGACTGGGTTCTGGTGTGACCTCGTGGCCATAGTCTGCCACGAGGTCACCGAGGTGATATTTGCACAGTATTATAAGATATTATCTAAAACTATTGGCATTCTGTTGTGCCGTTCTTTAATGCTATGTTATATTTCTATAACGGATGATGATAATTATATCAGCTGCTCCACAGCTGACCATGAGTGTCTGTAGCAGACAGTCCTCCCTCTCCTCTGACTGCAGGAATGTGATGGTGAGACAGTACTGATAGAATATTGAGCACAATCTGATTTAAGATTTGAGTTGGCTTTTATCTTTTACAATTGAAAGTGCAGTTAATAACAAATAGCACTGCTGGTTTGAATGTTTATGATCAAGTGGATCTACAGACTGTACTTTATCAGAGGTGGTGAAGTTTACACTAACGTGGACAATAAGACACACATTAGTGAGATTTATGCCTTATCAAAAGTGTTTTCTGTTAGTTTCGGTTTTATAGGGCAGGTCGATTTTTTTTCTTGAGATATTATGAAGCTAGCGTAAATTCATGCAGGACACGGAAGTTATACGCCCCAGCTGTAACCAGCTGACAGCCAGCCGATTGAATCATAGCTTCCGATCGCCAAGTTTAACTGTATTCCATTTGTTGCAATAAATGGTTAAAATCTATAACGAGAGTGTTCCTGACTGAAATGACTTTATTCTTGTAATATTACGTTTTTCTCAAAATATTTAAACTATTTCCTCGAGAGAACACAGATATGTGGGAAATGTTTTGAATAATGAGCAGAAATCTTGCTGAAACACACATGAGCTCATAGATTGTTGAGGGAATCAATGAAAATCAATTCAGTCTATCAGGTGAAGAGCTGCCACGGGTACATTTAAAGAGGTTAAAGACACAAACGAGGAGGGAAGAGTTGATCTACAGCAGAATCAATATTTGAAAACAATACAGAATGCTTGACAGCCTTACTGCATTATGTTCCATTATATTTTTAGATTTTGAATCGTCAACTGGTGCCTGAATTTAGCGTTTTCCTTTTCCACCACAAATTGATGCAAAACAAATTCACCACAATCCTCATTGCTTTGTCGACATAGCCAGGCCAGCCGTGCGTGCCTTTAAGTGCATGTTAGCGCTCGGAGTTACAGCTCACAACACCGTCCTGAACGATGGCGTTGTCAAGGAGGCGTAGCGCCAACCCTCCGGTTCCCCCTCAGGTAAACACTGCTCTGTCAGCAGTCGAAAAGCTCCCAATCTCCAATCTTGCATCTTTCAAAATGTTGCGGGCATTGCTGTGTTTTCCTAGACACTATACTCTGACTGATAATGCTACAGAACATTGTAAAGGAATGTGATTTTGTCATATATATACTGAAGGTTTTGAACTCGGAGGTGATTTTTGTGGCCACAACAATCCCACTTTATCGATGCCTGTGGGGAAAGTCCATGTCCTCCATAGAGAGGTCAGGTTTTTATCTCTGTGAAACCAGTACAGAGCTGTGAGCAATCAAACGGCAGAACAACAAACCGCTTCACCGAAAGAAATCACAGCCAGCGCCTCACCTTTAGTTGAATCACGAAAAGACCGGCATAATTCCCCGTTTGCCGGCTAAACACTGCTGCTACGGATGTCCTGTGTCTTTCTCATCTATTTCCTGTAGAATGGGGGGTCAACCTAACGTGTGGGACCCCGGGGGGGGGGGGGGGGGGGGGGTCAGACTTTTGGCGAATGGAATTTTACGCACGGGGTGCGCGGCATTTTTTCAATTTTGACTGGCTAAAGACTGTCAATCAACACCAGACATCTACTACCGCATTGCTGAGACGCATCTAAAATGGTGTCATTTTCTAAATTTGACCAATCATAGGCTGGCTGAGCTTCCAACACACACATGAAGACTGGAGCTCAGACGAGAATGGATTCATGGTTTACAGCCTTAGAGAGGATTCTGGCTCTCAAAATGATGTCAAACTGCTGTATTTTGATAGATTGAACACTATTAGTGATAAAACAAGTGAAATATATAGTTATATAGTATATAAAAGTACAATGGAACAGCTGGAACAGCTCGTTCCAAAATGATGACCTCGCCTGACCTCTCTGATACTGAAACCTCTCTAACCTTTTTATTCTTCACTTTATCAAAGTAAAAATGTGCAGAGAGACTGCTGACATGTTGTGTTATGATTTGGGAGAGGTTTAAACTTTCGTTAGCATCATCAAAAAAAGATATTCATGCTTTCAGTGCTTTTCTTTCAGGCAAACCTGAAAGTTTTCAATTTGAGCTGTGTGCCATCTTAATTTACTATTAACCAGTAACATATACACAATATTTACACATCTGAACAAATCTCACAAGTGTTCCCTTTAATATAACATCAAAACATTTATTAAAATAGACCTTGTAGTTACAGAATTACAGTCTTTTTAGTATGTGAATGCAATTTTCGAGCAGAGGCCTCAAAATGGGGCTAGGGTCCAACGGTAAAGCTGAAAGCCGTTGAAATCAGTTGAAGTGTGATTAATTTTCAGTTGAAGCCCAGTAGGAAGTTGGTTTGTTAGTTTGTATTTAAGTCCTAAAAGTAATTTAGGAGTAAGAGTTAGAACTGTCCGCTGAAGTGTCGGAGATGAAAGCAGATCAAGTGTCACTTTTCTTTGCTAAAACAGGAGAATCGTCACCTTTAGCCCAGCCAAAACATGGCAACATGTTGATTCTAATGTTGCAAATGTTCCTTAACATATGGTGCATTTATTGTTTACAACACATACGTTATACACCACTGACTGCTCGGTTTGAAGTTTTACTGTGAATGTTGTTTTGTTCTTTCACCCCTAACATGTCCACCAATCAGAAGTAACCAAATCTCAAAGCTTGTTCTTCCGCACCATCAAAGGGAGCAGTTCCATGCAAAGCACCCTCCTGGTGTTAGAGTTGAGATGCTGCCAGAAATGACTGTAGTTCAGTGCCGACCTCTGACCTTAGAAGCACACCAAGCGTTGCCACTGCTGTGTTATGACTGGACAGTTCTAACAGAGGAGGGGATTGTTTGGAGCTCCTACAGTTGGGCTCCTCCCCAGCCTCCTCTCCACGTATTACTCACAGTTTCTCTGAAAGTTGGCATGATAGTAATGGGAGCCACTTCATGAATCATTAAGCACATTTTTTTTGTTGCACAATAGAGTGCGATTTGGCTAAATGGATGTGGCTGATGAGAGCCTTTCCATCTTCTCTGTATTATTTAACGAGGATCAGTCGGACGATGGATGATCCGGACCGCAGTGCGCGAGGCTCAGCGAGCCGCCACATTCATTATCATCACTCATCACTCCCTGTCTCTGCCTCTCCTCTTTCATAATTTCTTTTATCTTGTTTTCCCCCTACACTCTTCCATTCTTCATGCCTCCCTTTTAGCATCACTAGTTATTCCTTCCTGCAGCCGCTGTCTCTTTATCTCTCATTCTGTCTCTTTCTCCCTGAGGGATTGTATCTAATCAGCTCTCTGACAGAAATTTAATTATTGTACTAATGGTATATTTGATTCCAGAGAGCTTTTTGGCTCACTCCCATGACACCTAGGCATAAATAAGTTGTAATCAAGGAGTGTTATTCGAAATTTAAAAAAATAAAAAATAAAAATGACAAGTGTGCAGTGGTGGTTCTCGTGTACACAGTACAGTGTTCTCCTCCTGCTATTGTGGTTCAAAGGTTTAGCATGATTAATAAACACTTTACGTATAAATCCAAATCCTGAACATTGGATGGTGCTTTAGAAATGTAATTGAGGAACCAAAATGGACAGGTTCATCCTCCTGAATGAATATATATATATGTTCTGAAACTTATGTATATATATATATATAATAATCTACCCAATAGTAAGAATGTGGCTTGATTTGGCACCATAAGGTGGCACCAGAGAAAAAGTCATCATGCTCTTGGGATTTATGACAAACATGCCACGAGTGGAGATGTGTCGTTTCCTGTCCCACAGATCGCAGTAAATGGATGCAGAAACGTCTGCTTGCATGTGGATACTTGTGCCCGCTCCGCCACCCATTAGACCTGGCGTTGAGAAATGCGGCAAATAAGAAGTAGTGCAATTTCACCAATGCAAAACAACGATAGGCTTCATTTTGCAAGGATGTGGCTATTGGTGGCGTCCGCACCACTAATTCATCACGTTTCTGTGGACCATCCATCACAGTCATATCTCAGCCATCATTATTGTTAGTCAGAAGGACGATCGATTGAGAACGAACACTTTATTCAAAATGTTTTTTGTTGAAACTCACTTGACAAAGTGCCTCGCAATCTAGGATGAAATTAAACGAAAATTGACGAGGTGATGCCTCGCATGTGAATACATATTATGAAATTCATCACAGATAAATAATTTTAAATCAAGTATATAAATGTGGCTTTGCCTGACATTTTACAGAAGTCTGTGCAGCCTGCAAAAATGATATCAACCTAAAAAGAAGGTTAATCGTGTTCTTATCATATCACATGCCACTATCTCAGCTAAAACCATGTGTACTGGTCTGAAGTCTGCGTGAGGGGCGTCCGGTTGCCTTGTCTCACCTAATGGCGTATGAATGATTTTTTAAGTAAGTAATTCAGCGTACAATGACAAGGCCATTCCTGCTTTTTGCGTCTGATTTTACGCCGTGTAGTCTGTACTGACTATAATGTAGACGCATACGAGTGAATATGCTACGCTCAGGGCTAGTGATGAGGTATAAAAATTGAGAAAGACTACTTATGGTGGGCAGCAAGGGAGGTGGATGGGTCAATCAAACACAGGACTTTCAACCAACTGACCAGTGTTCGAGGCCGCTGTGTGTGAGTTATTCTGAAGTCAGTTTAGTTATCTTTGTGACGTGTTTTCCATACTTTGCTCACATTTGACTTACTTTACGAACTTCTTTTAAACCCAACCATGATGTTTTTACTAAACCTAAATAAGTGGTTTTATTTTGTCTGGCCGTTTCACAGTAACGTGACTTAAACTGACATGCAAAAAACCTAAAATGAGTAAGCATGACACACACAATGTCTTTATTAACATGTGGTGCTATTTACACGCCTTCCCATGAGATCAGGTTGGTTGTGCACATTCTCACAACACATTCTTCCTTTTAGAACTACCAGTTTGTGTGTGGGAAAAGGTGTACGCGGGGTTTATGCATCCGGCCACTGGTCCCTGACCACCGAATTTCACTGAAATACGTTCAGCTGCTTAACAAACAGACAATCAAAGAGGCAAAGGTAATAACGATTAATATGGTTGCTTTTGAACTTTTCAACCAAACCTCCTTAACAGTAATGGGAATAAATGGGTGTAAATAATTCCACTTGATTCCAGAATGAGATACTGCCTGCATCATCAGAAGAAAAAATACAAAATACTAGAAGAATAAATGCTGGAATATTTTTCGAAAGACTTTAAGTGAGTGAATTTGAAATGCAACCTGAGATGCACCTCTACGATGCAGAGAAAGCTTCAACATGACACCGTTACCTGAGTAATCAGCCACGACCAAAATACACATCTGATATGAATAATTCAGCAGGCAAGCCGAAAATAGATTTACAGGAGTGGCAACAGACGCAAGGCTTTGTTCCTTTTTGAAGAATAAACGGCTGCAAAAACCTGGTTGTTGCATCAGACATCCAGCATGATCACAGATCAGCAGCACTGTTGAGTAGAGGTCACCGAAATAAAGTGGTTTAAATTTTTTACTTTTTTGTGTGTGTAAAGTGTTGTCAACGTTCTGCCACCAAATATCACAGTAATATCCTGTGACTATTGCTGGATGAAAGTCAGCCATATTCATGTATTTCCATCGTTATGATCAGAGATTCTGTTGCACTTTAATTTACACAAGGTGATAAACTGGAAACAATTTCTGTCATACCTTTTAAAATAATTACAGCCAGTGCTATAGGCTTTAAGACGCTACAACAGATAAATTATTCATCTCCTGGCCAATTATTTTGCTCATAGCTCCCATGGGTGGAGATAAACTGATTGTGATTGCTATATTTCCGTGACACAGGGAACGAGGTGTGTCAGATTGAAAAGGTGGTGCTGCACATTTAGCTGCGGGACACTCATCAGTCACAAGGCTTAGATTCCATACCAGCACAGGCCTGATTTTAGGGGAAAAGAAGAAAATAAAACACTGCCTTGACCTTCATTTGCATTAACATTCAGGTTTCTAGACTTCCCGTCTGCCTCCCTGCAGGTCCCTGGAGCCGGTACAGGTGAGATGGGAGTGTGGACTATCTGGCCACATCAGAAATGAATTTATTCATTGTTAAGGCGGTAAAAACCCGAGAGACTTGTGGAATCCACTCCATTTGGCAGGGACATCACATTCCAATTTAGAGAAAATGTGATTCATGGTGGTCGACACTCAGAATTTGGATCCTTTATTTGTTCATTTAGTAAATTATGGTCCCATTTAGAGTAAAAAGACCATAAAGCAGAACATTTTTTAGGGCTACAAGAGCTACCAGAGAGGTATACGCCATCTCTACGTCACTCCGCAGTCCAAATATGGTCACTTTAGTTCTCTGGTTGAAAAAATCATTGACAGCCGAAATCCAAGATGTCAACGGCCAAAACACAAAACTTCGTCAGGACGACTACATCCAATTCTTCTATCCAGTCTATGGTCTACACTGAACAGTGTTTCTCCTATATTCATTCTACTGCGGTGCTAAGATTTTTCACAATCATTATTTTTCCTCTGCTCTTGTGTTTCCGCAACTGCAAAGCTTGATGTCTCCACACGAGTGAAGATATTATTAATGTACGGGTTACAAACCGACTCCGTAGTGAATAGTGTTAGATTAGATTCCAGTGGTGGCTGCGTAGGATTGTTTTCCAACATTTCCAAAAACTCGAGTGTTGTAAAGTCCAAAAGTTGCAAACCAAATCCCGCATACTGCCTTGCAAAAGTTAATTTATTGCAACATTTCAGTGCCAGATCTTGAAAATGATTTATCACAATGAGAAGCCATCTTGAATAGGAAGTGGCCGCCCAGTCACATATTTCATACCTTATTACTTGCAATAGGAGGGCATTAATACCAAACATCAATATACTCTATGGCAATCACCAGTACCATATGTATCACTCTAGCCTTTTCTTTGGAACTTTAAGTAATGATGTATGTTTTCACTGACTAATAAGGAGTGATTCATTTTGAAAAACAAATAAATTCATGCCTGAAATGACCACGGCTTCTCCTGCTTCACTGTCCATCATTTTAAATATAGCAATGTTTATCTGCCAATGACTGCGCTCATAGAAATATGGGATGGTTCAGATTGTGTAGACCAATGGTGTTTTACTTTTACATAATAAATATGTAAACTACATTGCATATGCAAAAGTCTTTGTACTATTTGTGGTAATTAGAATTTGAACACTATATTTGGAGAGTAAATTGCTTCGTAGTTGTGATTTCTCTCTTGTGCAATTTCATTTACACATCGACAGTACACATTTTTTTAAAAAGCAAATAAAAGATTTTGATTTCATAAGTCAAATGACACAATTTCGAGCAGTAATTTATCAAACAAGTGTTTAGCGTAATGGACTATTTTACAGTGGATGTCATGATGTCACGAAACATGTCATATTGCTGTGTTGTTGGGTGCCTGAATAGATTGCATACATTGTAGATGATAAACTGTGTTTCTTGTTTCGGAGATGGAGAAAAAAAATGTGCAAATAGTTTAGCTTGAAATTCTGCTAACTTTCTAAACCATGCAGCAGACGAAATTAGTAGAGGGTTGGAGAGGAAAGGCAGAGAGGCAATAGGCTAAACTATTATAGCGATAAAGAGATGGTCCACTGTTGGGCTTATTTTCTGTAACCAGCGTAGCATTAAAGCATGGTGGAATTAACAAGCTAATTGGCAGTAGGCCGGCTGCATAGCTAGCTTGCTGATTTCGCCATGCTTTCACGCAACACTGCTCACAGAAAATGATCCAAAAAATGTGTCACTCATCTGGCAATAGCAATGTGCTTTCCTACGGTGTGGAGGACGTATTTAGTTAAATGTGACTCATTTAGTGGCTGGTTAGTTAATTTGCTATTTCCACCATGCTGTCACGCTAACGTCGCACTGGTTACAGAAAATGAGCCCATCAGCAGGCTGGCGGCAAGCAACAGCGCTGGTTTTAACGGTCCGCCAACCACAGGCTGAGCAAGGGCTCCATACACACAGACAGAGACGAGGAAAATGCATGGAGGAGAGATATGAGAGGTCAAAATGGGTCAAAATGATACCAAAATTATGCCAAACAGCTCTGTTAGGATAGATTGTACAATATGAGTGATAAAAAAAAGTGAAATATAGTGAAATATATAGTTATATAGTATATAAAAGTACAATGGAACAGCTGCAAATCCTGGTTCGAAAATGAGAATTTGGCATGTTTTATTTTGCATAAACACCTATAACTGGGGTTTGCTTCACTTTATTTACTCCAAATCTTTTTGTGAGGCACCTGCACCCTTTGTGCTATGAATTGGGAATGTTTTTAGGCTAGCCAGGGCCTCATTTAATAAATTAGTGCTTTTTCTTCACGCGAACCTGGGAATTTTCCCTGTTTGCTGTGTTCAGTCTTCAGCTACTATTAACCAGTAACATATACACAATATTTACTCATCTCATCAAATCTCACAATTCCTCGTGTTATTCAAGCATCAACATTTTTAAAATAGACCTTGTAGTTACAGAATTGTAGTCTCTTTAGTATGCGTTACAATTTTCGAGAAGAGGCCTAAAAAAAGGCTTAGGGTCCAAGAGGTGTTAATTGACCGATCTTTAAAACTTTAAAACTTCTCCACAAAGAATCACACTAAGGCACTACTTTAAATCCTGTGTTCACCAGAGATGTGCTCATTAGTTTTTTGGGAAATAAGTCATTCAGCATAAAAAAAGCATAAAAAATGACTTATTTACTAAAGAAATCGTAATCAACTAATAAACCCTACTCTTGTTGTTGATGTGTGTATTTGTTATTTTTGCTCGTGATGGTCTTCTAATTTCATCATGTTACTGAGTGTGGCTTGAAGAGAGGCATATCAAACAACACATCTTCACAAATGTTGGAAGTTGTCCACTATTTCGTCCACTTATCTTATTTCCACCCAGGCATCAATATTGAAACTCAAGCCCATCATGCCACTCCATAGCCTGCCTGTATTATGTTCTCTGTGACCTTTAGTGGGTCAACAGTAAATCCCACGAGGGATTATATCACTGGCCGGACTACTCTATAAGGCATGCTGCTACACTCACTCACAGTTTGCCTGTGGGCGTCCATCTTGCAGAGCATAATAGCAAAGTGAGACCTGCAATTTGAAGTTGCCTGAGGGAGGGGGGGGGGATTTCACAGGGGCCAGCTCTGCCCTGCAATTGGACTTCAGCATGGGCCTCCCTGCCGTCCAGCTGGGGACAGATACTGGTTCGAGAGGAGCGAGGCGATAATGGAAGACCTGCTGTGAGTGGCATTAGAATGATTGGTGAAGGACACTATTTGGACATTTTTCATTTAGCTTGTTTCACTTGACCACATGTGAAAACTACAGATAAACACAATTGCAACTCAGTCCTTTTATCACACATGACACATCTCAGACAGTAAGGATTTATGGGTGTAGACTAACCCGCCAGCAGATTTGTGTTGTGCGCTCTAGCAATGCCACCTTTACTTTAGGGCGACTTTGGCTTAGTGGAGAGCAGGGTCCTCTTTCAATCAAAGATTCAGCAGTTCGATCCCCAGCTCCACTGGTCGCATGTCGATGTGTCCTTTGGCAAGACACTTAACTCAAACATTGCTCCCGTAGCTGTGCCTGCGGTGTGAGTGTTAGTTAGTCCTGATGGTGGGCATGGTAACCCCTACCATGGGGGTGAATGATGACAAGTAATGTGAAAGCGCTTTGAGTGGTCGGAAAGACTAGAAAAGCGCAATACAAGTACAGTCCATTTACCATTTAGTGCCCTCTACAACAGATAAAGGTAGCAAGAGGTTCCCTAAATTAAAAAGATTTAAGTTATAACAGAAATGTGCTTAAATATATTTTTACATTTATATAACTGCATGTACAATATTTTAACACTTGAATAAACAATAATCAAATGCAGAGACAGTTATTTACCAATATGTTAGAAGTTACATTTACACAGTCTTACATTTACAACCGGCCCTTTGAGGGCGACCGTGATGCTGATGTGGCCCAGAGTGAAGAGGAGTTTGAGACCCCTGCTCTAAAGACATGTAACGGCTGCAGCAGAATGTTTGCCGGTGGGAGAGGAGTCAGGGCAGTTCCTTGGGATTGTTGCTAGGGCGGGGGAGACAAAACGAAAAATAATTTACTCCAATGAACAAACACATATAATACAAATACACACGGACCGTACAGCCACTGTTAGTGTCACAGTGAACACACAGATAGCTAACGTAAACTAAAGATGAAGTTGACGTTAGGGCGAAGATTCTGAAATAGTGTTATTATGACAAGAGTCTCAGCCGTTTGGTTGAATTAAGCTTGTCCTGCTGTTAGTCAGGTAGTAGTTGGCATGTTTTTCTTTATAAATGATGTCTGTAAATGTATGGACCCAGTAGTAGAGGTGAAATGCTGTCTCCTATTCATTTGGACAGATCGTTCACATTGGACCTTTTTACCAAAGCCTAACAATAGAGAAAATTGGAAAATGGACTCATGAATATTTTTCAGAGTCATTTTGGAAGGCATTAACAAATGACCTGCTTTGTCATTTTGAGGACTTGTTGAACTGTTGTATACAGACAATCAAAAAAGGCATATCAAAGCGGTATGTCAATTCTAATGAGCACAATACATTATGTTATGTCAGTGTTCCTCACTCTCAATGTTTTGTCATTAAATTACACAGAGCACTGAAGGCAGCACCAATGGACTGCAGAAGTTACTTTTATTTTGGTGCATGCTATATTCAGTGTCTGAATGTTTACTGCGTGCTGCCTTCAGTTGGTAGAATGGGCACCGAGCGCTGCCAGACACAATAGAGTCTTAGGTACGAGTCCGTGGTCGAATGTCGGTCCGCCAACATCGTGATGTCCAAACACATCAGCATTCAGCTCAGAGTTGTCGGATCTGGCCTTGTCTTTTGTCACAGCCGCCACTAACACGTTCCTCATCGCCATAGCAACAGTGGCTTTTCCCTACCTCTCAGCGAGAGCCACGGCCATGAGGATGCTGAATAATGCTGGTCTGCTGTGGGAGTCGGTGCATGGAGCAGACGCGGCGTGATGAGTTTGTCTTACACAACGAAGACATCCACCGTTCAACGTGCTTCATGTCAATTCATCCGACTTCTTTCATGATCAGAAGCAAATTATTATTTGTGAAAATGATAACACATTTATACATTTAATTTACCCTTTAGTTCTCATGAACCTGACTATCCTACACTGGAAAAAAGCATAAATCATTTTCTCCAATGATCTTGAAAAACTTTGTGTTAACTGCTCTCAGCAACGGTTACCACGACGGGATGGGTACGCCACCTGTTGCTGATTGGTTATAACAACTCCTCCCAAACAGAAAACAGCACACAAGGACATGATGTCAGACTGAATAATGAAGTCAAACAAGATGGCAATCCAGTCTGAGAAGGTGACCGGAATACATGCACAATTGCTTTAGCAGTGATAGCATGAAGTCATTGATGGAAAAACTCTGGTGTTAACACTTCATGCATGAATCAGGGTTTAGATCGTCAGAGTTGTTGGTGGCCACCACCCCCTCCACCTGACTTCCACATGGTCACACCGCTTCTTCTTTCTAGTCATGCCTGTGAATCCTCATTTTGGGTTATAGCATTGACCATGAATTATGATATTTATCACAGCCTGGTGGTGACCAATACCCCCCCCCCCCCCCCCCCCACACACACACACACATTTTCACACACTATTTGGGTGCGACCCACTTCGGCGCAGCTTTTGGCTAAAACAAGCTCACGAAATCTGGAGCAGGAAGCTCATCAGAACACAAATAATAGCAAACCAAAGTGACCAATAACAGGCTCATATGTATCGGCGAAGGTACACGTTTGTTTTTAACGGGCTGTGATTGAACGGCAGGGCTGCGGAAGCCGGCAGGAGATCCGCTTAAAGAGTCTCCACGTGTGGACTCACACAAAGCGTATATGTAGAGCGGTTTGCCTAGGCTTGTTCCTCCCTTTTATTCTAACTCTTCGTGTAATTGCATATATTCAGGGGATCTTGGGAGGGCTGAGCAAATGCCTGCCAACTAGCTTTTAATCACAACGGAAAAATAGCCCAGATACTGACATCAATTTTTAGCACGGAGGCAAATACACACACACACACACACACACACACACACACACACACACACACACACACACACACACACACACACATCATATGTGCAAATATTGGTGCAAAAAGGACCTTACCATTGTTTCTGTATGTTTTAGTCTGGGACTGCTCTCACTGGTTACTGTTGTCCAAAATCCATGTCCAAGTCATATCTCAAGTCAAAGGCTCAAGTCTGAGTCTTTTATTAATTTAACCGACCTAGCCAAGAGGCAGCGACAGAAAGGAAGTGCAGAACGACTGGTGTTTGTGTCTGTTCAAGGCCTAAAACAGTTATTAATCTATCTATTAATCACTTGATCAGTTGTCTAGGAAGTGGCACAGGTGGGCTTCAAATACATACTTACTATAATGAAACTTCATTTTTGTTATCTGCACTTTAACACATATTGCACATTTCATTATTTCTCGAGACACTTATGTCTGTGCTATTTTTGTCTGTGTTTTGCTTTTATGAGGCAGTCAAAGTAGTGAGACATGGGATTTTATGCCAAAAACAATCCCCTCGGATGTCTGATTTTCACAGCGAGTGTCTGAGCCACCTGGATGTTCAACTTGTCAGTTTCTTCCTGACAGTGACAGAAGACAGAAGCAGTCGGTGTTGAATCAACCCAGAATAAGACTCCGTCATTAGACAAATATGAAATACCCAAAACATTCTACTTCACACACTTTTAGGAAAGAAAAACACCTTGCAGGGCCTTCCTCCACCTCGACCAACACATCAGCCCCTGACCCTGCTTTCAAACACTTTCTCAACTCGAGACACAGCCGAGCCCAGAGTGCTTTGTGCCGCGCTGAATCAAACGCGACACAGAGGACACTGAAATATCAAGGCTGTTGAGTCAAATCAGGCTACTCGTCTTCCACGCTCGCCCTGTCTTTCTGATCCCCCTCTGTTTCAGATTACCATGTCGGACTCTCAGATGTGTCCCAGCCTTGAAATGTGATTAATGTCACATTTAGTCTCCGAGGATTTGGGAGCTGGATTTGGGAGCTGGATTTTAACGCGGAATCAAAGGATTGTGTCTTTTCTTGGGGATATGGGCAGTCAGTGTCCTCATGTAATGGCATCTTTTAGGCTATTAAGATTAGCCATGATTTGCATAGAGGCGGTGGAGGGGAGGGGGGCAAGGGGTGGATGCTGCGATTCAGCTGTGACTTTTATAAAAAGGATAGAAGTGTCTGTTGATGTCAAAGTTTCAAATGTTGGCACGTGCTCAGATAAACATCAGCTTTCATAAGTCAATGGCACGTCTGCGCTAAAGGCAGAGCACTGCAACACTGATGGGCAGATGAACAGATGAAAGGGAGAGGCAGTGAGACAGAGTTAGTTATATTTAGTATCACAGCCATCCCGGGATCTTCAAGCTGAAGTATTTTTGTCTGACTGGAGAGGTTCATTACAGCCTTTGTTTTAATTTGAGCGGTGTACGCTAGGCGCTCACTTGCCGTCCACGTTTCCCGCTGCTTGCTTTGATCTTTGGCTTTAATTCTTTGTTTTCTGACATGTTTTTTGGGGGCAACTATGAACTTGAATTTAATGATACAGGACGATCATGGCGTCACCAAACATGTTTTAGACCCACTTCATGGATTGTTAACAGGAACGTTACTCATATTTGTTGCCCACAACATTGCTCACGAAAGGGACCAGATCAGAAACTGTAAAAGCTTTCAGGAACTGTTTTTAGTCTTAATAACAATTTTCTTATTTTAACCAAAGATCCAAGGTCCAATCGCACAACCTTAACAAAAATAACTTGTGTATCTGCTTTGGAATTCATTTTTGATCCAAAATTTCATGAATTCTTCATTGACCAATGCTACACTCATCCACCAAGTTTCAACAAAATCGGGCCTGTCGATTTTTTCCATAATCCAGCTCACAAACCTACAAACAAACCGAACCTTCTTGGCGGAGGCAACTGACACCTCGTTGTAGTTCTATTTGAGCCTTTGCTCTTGGCAACTACAAACATACATTTATATTTGTATGTATGAAATCGGCAGAGCGCCCCTCCTTAAAGAAAGCAATATCAGGACCAAAACCTTGCTCATATCTACAGTTCCAACCACCTAAGGAATGAATCAAGTCATGAGCAATGCTCTTGCCAATTGTTATAAAAGAACCTTGAGAATATCTGTATTCTCTTCTAGGAGGTTGACCAAGGAAAAACACATGATTTGAAATCCATGTGGCCAATTCTACACTTGATTTTATTTTTTTAAAGCCAACAGTTCTATTTGAATGGGCTTGAGGTGTGGTAGACACCATGAAGATTTGTTGCTTAATTTTCAAACTTAATCGCCATTTATCTTGCAGCTACAGTACCAGCAACAGTCCTTCTTCACTACTCGAGTCATGCTATGATGTTGTCACAAATATAGCATTTTACATACTACTTCATAGTAAGATTATGAAAAATAGAACCCCCACTTTTCATAGGATATGATTTAAACATTTGTGTGCATGAGTCTGTATTGACTGGCTACTGGTAAAAGTCACCTGGGTCCTTTTTAAATGAAACCTTCAACATTGTTTTTTCATATTTGTGTCTTCTCTGCATCTGACCGTGTTAAAAGTAGATCACCATCTTTTAAATCTGCCTCTCTCTCTTGACCCTTTGAGTCTCTGTGTCAATGAAGGCGATGTTGTCTGACATGGATTAAGCCGTCTGCACCTCTACCCCCCCACCCCCCTTCGAACGCTGACTCCACCGACTTAAAGCGACAATAAATAATTCAAATTAGAATGCCTGGAAATTTTTCGATAGGCTATTTTAGCCCCGGCACCGGGGTTTGGTTGCCAAAAGCTATGGGTTTAGAAGGGTTCCCCGAGTGAGCTGGCTGTCATGTCACAGCGAGCTGTATAATGAGGACGGGAGGAAGTGTAGGAGCGGGTGGGATGTAGGGGGGAGACGACAAGAACAGCAAATCCTCCTGTGGAAGCGCTGCTGTGTTGTTTCTGTTCTTTCTTTGGCTCGGAGTCGGCGGTTCTGTTTTCAGGCGACGCCCGCTCCTCTGTCAGTTGTTGATTCTGAATTAGCGGTGAAAAAAACAATTTAATGAAACCCAGCCTTTTAGTTGAGTGAGTGACAGCAAACCCTGCTGTTGTTTTGTCATCTGTCTGTACTAAAAACTACCAAAACACCCCTCATTGTTTTATCATGTTCAGGGAAAGGGAGATAAGGAGCGACGAAGAGGGGGAACCTTTTCCCTGCCAAAGAACACACCCGTTTATTTTCCCCTCCCGTTCTTTTTCTTCCCCTTGAGATGTCAAAAAAGAAAATGGAAAGGTGTCGTTTCCATGGCGGCAGCTGATCAAGAGAAAAAAGTGCAGCCCTGTGTATGACAAAAACATGCTTTTGTTTGGGGACTTGAGTGTAATATAGGAAACTTCATTACCAGCCTCCTGTTCTACGCTGCCTCTGATATTCCCCGGGACTCATCACTGTCCTCACAGGCTTGCACTTTATTTTTATCCCACTTTATTTAATAAAATAAATCATCCAGCCTTGTCTCTATAGCAGAGGTCTTCAACAGGGGCTACAAAGTACTGCAGGGGGGGTCGTGAAATGTTTGGTTGATTAGACAATTTTTCATATTTCTTTTATATTTCTTTCCCCAAATTTTTTTTCCACTAAATTAAATGTCTTTAAAACACATTAACATGAATCCAACATATTGTAGCGAATGGATAAATGGAGGCAGAAGATGTTATCTTTCAGTCAGAAATGCACACATTCAGCGACACACAGGAGCTCTCTCAAGCTGTGCACCGGTTCACTCACAGCACGGGACTAGCCTGGACCTGTCCCTCCAAGCCTCCTGCACACAAAGAGAATGTGTCCATTATTTTAATAGTTCAGTATTGTATGCAAGATAACAGGTATGTTTATGCATGGCAGTAGCACTAATAGGCCATCACTCATTTTCATTTCCACATTTATGTTTAAAATAAAAAACATCAATTTGAATAGCTTGTATGCATGATTATCATGCAATTGACAGACAATGTTGAGATTGGCATTGGTATCAGTTGACGAGGTATGTTTCTAAATGGCAGTGGAACGGCCCCCCTACTCACTGTACCTTCACATGTTTAATAAAAACATGAATACATGAACCTGTGTATTATTTGAATTGCTTAGTATTGAATGCACAATAAAGAGGTATGTTTATACATGGGGCCCAGTTTAATATAAAAAACAATTTTATACAATATATTTTGTAGGGGGCACCTGCTCCATCTCTCCATCAGTTTGGGGGTCCTTGGCCTGAAATCGTTGAAGACCCCTGCTCTATAGAATAAGGCTGGGATGGAAATCAATTACTCTGCGGTTTAATTATGTATGCGCTCTTTAAATGAACCATTCAGCTAACTATGCTGCATAATGTTGATTTAACTGCCGTTTAATTTTAGAACGGGGAGCTCGATGTGACAGGACTCTGCGAATGCAGACGTCGTGTCTGTTTCCCCAGCATGCACCGCTCTTCCTCCGGCGGGCCGGCGCAGTCATCACACGGCATGTCTAAGCAGATCTGCTGGATTGTGGATGTAGCTAATGGCCTGGCCTCTGCAGAAGACAGTCATCAAAAGGTTCTGTCACCCCACAGGACCTGTTAGGAGGTCCATCATTTCACACACAAACCCACAGAACTCACTTCTAGTCTTCTATAGCGTGTGCTGTAGATACGATGATGCACTAAGAGAAGAACGTTCTGTACCGGCCAGCTCAATACACTTCATTTGGACTTGTCAGACACTTTCCCCTTCGTTCACACTAAAAGGTCAAGGTCGATTGTTTTCTGGCTAAAACACTGACTTTTTATTCTTCTGATCGTGTCTACATTTCAGTATAGGTTGAGTTAGTAAAAGAGCAGAAAGAGAGTAAAACAACCTCATTTCTAGATTCAGTGTTTCAGCCAGGCATGTCTTGCTGCATTGCATTCTGGTATATTGATGGGCCAGCAAGGTCTTCTCTGGTGGCCTAAACAGAATCACAAAATTATAGCTATTTTATATTAAAATACAATCATTTTTCACAAATACACTGCATGTATTATTATTTTTTTTCCGATTAGCTTATTTTCTCATTGCACAGCTACTGTCTTGCTCAGTTGCTCTGCTTCCAGCCTGCAGTGCTGCTTCCAGTGCAGCTTGTTTTAAGTAGAGCTTTTATCCAATCAGATTTCACCTCTATGTCTCTAGGTAAGAAGAGAGGCCCGAGGCCCTCCAGGTAGACTTTGCAGATTAAAGTAAATGGGTTATGTTGTTGTACGATATTGTTGATTGTCATAGTCTTCAACCAATCACATTTTTAGTTTGACATGTTGGGCGTATTCTTTGACATGTCAGAGCTGTCTAGGTAGTCTACAAGTAAGTCAGCATTAACGTGGGCCGTGATTGGTCAGTGGGCTAGCGTGACTGTTGTGAAGCTGAAGCTAGCTAGCAATACTTAGTATTAAGAGTTCAGGTTGAAAGAAATGTAAGAAGTTATGACATTTTTTGCGTTTTGCTTGGTGTAGAATAGATTCTTTTTTTATTTACCTATAGATTTGTTTTTTTAACACTCAATGGCTGAAGGAGGAGAAACGGATTTCATCGTTAGAAAGAATTGGCCAACTCCACAGCTAGCAGTCCTGACCCAGCCAGGAAAAGGATTTGTACTAACGGTATTTCTAGCTAACAGTGTCGGAGAAGCGTTGCACATGTTATAGCTGGGAATGCTTGTCATTTGCAACTGAGCATCTTGGTGTTTGGAGCTACGCTACGCTAACCTGAGGTGGCTAACCAAGGCAGCAACAAGACACCATAGCGCGACAGGACACTTACAAGCTACGGTGCTTTTGAAAACTTTTGCTGAGACCCGAGTGGATCTACAACTCAACGAACACGTTCGCAGGAGGACTTCTGGCCGGAACTGAACCGCACCGATGTTCTGTACAACCGAGTCATTAAACTCTTCATTAACAAAGAAAGGAGGATGGACTTTGTCTTTAAGTGAACAGCAGCTTTGGTAAGTGAACTGCTTTTGTGTTTTTACATCTGCAGTGGTGTTACTGTGTTCATTTGTCTATGATTTCGTTTTTATGATATGGTTAATATTGTTCCCTCTGATGTGAATAATATTTGAATGGCTCGTGCTCTTTAGTGTGTGGTGGAATACTGTTTTAGCGCCGCAGTGTTGCTGGATTGACTTGTCATGCTTTGTTGTCATATACAGTGGGTACGGAAAGTATTCAGACCCCTTTAACATTTTCACTCTTTGTTTCATTGCAGCCATTTGCTAAAATCAAAAAAGTTCATTTTATTTCTCATTAATGTACACTCAGCACCTCATCTTGACAGAAAAAAACAGAAATGTAGACATTTTTGCAAATTTATTAAAAAAGAAAAACTGAAATATCACATGGTCGTAAGTATTCAGACCCTTTCTACATTTCAGTTTGTTTCTGTCAAGATGGGGTGCTGAGTGTACATTAATGAGAAATAAAATGAACTTTTTTGATTTTAGCAAATGGCTGCAATGAAACAAAGAGTGAAACATTTAAAGGGGTCTGAATACTTTCCGTACCCACTGCAAATATATGTGACTGGTTCATGTGAGTTTGTTCTTGTCATTGTGTTAATTACATTGATTTTGACTATATGCATTGTCCGTTAATGGCGAAGCATCCCGTCATGCGCGGGGTTAAGATCCGGACTTTTGATTCTCTGTTTGGGTTGAACAGGGGGTTGAACATGGTGTGTGTGTGTGTGTGTGTGTGTGTGTGTGTGTGTGTGTGTGTGTGTGTCCAGAGCCACATTTTTTACTGTGTTACCGCAAAGAGCCACATCATACACATGGGCACAGATGAACATCACCCTATCCCTTCCTTACACACACACATACCTTTGCTCAGCCAGATTTATTGTAAATGTCACACACCAACATGATAATGACAGAAATTGACTCCTAAGACCACAGGCCAGTCATTTTCAACAATGAACATTGTGTGCACTGTCTCACACAGACAAACTCTCAGTTCAACCAAGTCCACAAACAAAAATATAATAATTTACAATAGTGTTTTTCTTTTACTATGCATGTTACTTAGTGGGACTTCTGGCATTCCTTGCCTTGAACAATCCTCTTCAAATCTGGCTTGTATTCCGTTGTTGCCACTCGAAGCAATTCTTTCACATGGGTGTCAGTCAGAACAGATCGATGCTTTGATTTCACATGTTTCAGGGTAGAAAACACAGACTCGCAGACGTATGTTGACCCAAACATTGACAGTATCTTAAGCGCAGCCCGTTTGACATTGAGGTATTTTTTCATTGGCACACTTTTCCAGAACTCAATGGTCCCGTCCCTTAAAGCAGGTTTGAGTTGGTCCTCCTCACAAAGATCGATCATCTCCAACTCAGCCGCAGCCTCATCTGTGACTAGCGGGGCTTTCAAACAGTCCGTCTCGGCGTTAAATGGGTCGACGAGGAACGTAATCTGTGGCCTTTTCAGTTGTAGATCACGGAACCGGGCCACAAAGCTTTCGTGCAGGTTTTCAACCAGTGTTGCATATCTGGCTCTTTGGTTATTCAGGGCGGCGCTGGTGACTTGCCCGCTGGCTTTTAGCAGAGTGGGAAAATGCGTTAAATCTCCCTTTTGAATATGCGCCTTAAACAGCTTCAGTTTGTTGACAAACGCGAACACACTTTGCACCAGGCCAGGCAGCATTTTTAACTTACCCTTCCTGGTCGATGTTAGCATGAAGTGAGCTGAAGTGGCGCTGAAGATTTGAAGCTTTGAAATGCGCTAATGACGCCTGACATATAAGGCAGAATGGCTTGCCATTATGTTCAACAAAAAAATATAAACTCTCCCACTCTGTTAAAAACGTCCTGTGTTCATCTTCATATTTTCGTTTTGCTGTGCATTTTTTCCCTGCCATTTTGAGAGCGAACTCAAATGATCTTGCTCCTACTGGGAAACTTTGAGGTATTTTCAGCCCACGCACATGCGCGTTTGACGAAAATACTGTATTGAACTCAAGCGAAGCGAACACGCACATTAAAAAAACACAAATACAAACTTCGATATGAACGTAAGAGCCGCGTGAAACCGGGCAAAGAGCCGCATGCGGCCCGGGAGCCGCGGGTTGGCCACCCCTGCCCTAGTGGATGGGAGGGGTCGTCACACAGAATAGTCTATAAAGGCCATTTCTAGGAGGTGGACCAAGTAAAAGCACATGATTTGAAATCCATGTGGCCAATTCTACACTTGATTTTTTTTTTCAAAGCCAACATTTCATTTTAGAAACAAACTCTGGCCTCCCGTACAAAAATCGGGCTTCTACATGCCCGTCCACTACTTGCATAGTGGATCAAGTGTGTGATGGTGTGCTGCAGTTTTGTCTATGTGTATACTTAGTATACTATACTAGGACACTGGGCTACATATCTGTATCTACATTAATATATTAAAACATCATGTGTAGAGACATAAAGCTTTTAGTGATATGGAGAAGGGTGATGACCAGCTGTTCTTCATGCTCAGAAAGCTAAGCATAACGGTGCTCAGTCGGGGTAAAATGCTCAGCTAAATTTAGCAAAGCTGGTTGGAATCAGACTACATCCAGCCGCCAAAAAACCTCTAACCTAGTGGAATCACAGGTTGCCAAAACTCATCAACAATCACCTGTGGAGTCTATTTGACTTTTGTTTACAAGCCCCGGTTCACTGGTTGCTAGGCAGCATGAAGAGAGGCAGGGAGACAGAAAAATGCCCCCGTCATGAAGTAGGTGATCAGTGTCGCTCCCTGGTGTGTCGTCAGTACCGTGGGTTGTCGGTGATGTAGAGGAAAGGAGTGTGTGTGTGGGGGGGCTCTTTGAAGAAACACAACACCACTGAGTGACAGACACCGAGCAACAGACGGAGGGATTTCTCTTGCCGGGGGTCTCTGCCTCCAGCTGGAGCTGAGCTTTGTCTCTGTGGGAGAGAGAGAGAGAGAGAGAGAGAGGACAGCTCTGCTGTGTGCATCCATATCTCTGCATATAAATAAACACTAGTGTGGTCATTAACTGTAAAAGGGTTAACGCTCCGTCACTTTTAGCAATATTAGCAAGTCATCTTTACGTGACTAATGGTTTTGTTGTTGTTTTATTCCCCTTAAAAGATGATGTTATTTGCATATGTTTGAGGCTGCAGATATGTAATGCATTATTAAGATAAGAGTGGTTCCACTTTGCTATCAGGCTGCCAATATTAAAGGTTTATAAGTTGTAATTAATGGCTGAAACTTGCATTAAAGCTTGGGTAGGTAACATTGGAGAAAACAGCAAGAGTATGTTAGATAAAAAAAAAAGATCCAACCTGTAAACCCAGCACACATATTGCATCACTAGCTCTAAAAGTCGCTAAATCTAGCGAGAAAGTTGGCTAGACGGACAGCCCGTCCCTTGAGGCCTCCCTCCAAAGCCACTCCCCACTCCACTCGTCATGATGAACGTAAACGACAAACATGGCTTCTGTTAGTACTCACAGCTGTCAAGCTAGCAGCTTGTGGAAGACTCTGGTGACGCGCAGTGAGTGGAGCTCCGGCAGAAGGTGGAGAGTTCTACGCCCAGTAGCAGTGGCTCCCTCTAAGGCCAGCAGCAGAGCTTTGCCCCCGCTGCTCCCCCGGCCCCCACAGGAATCCAACCCCAAAACCACGATGCTGGAGGCCAAGGCTGTATTGCTGGGCACGCTGGAGGGAAGGGAGGCACGGGAGAACCAGAACCAGGACTGCTCGTAGCAAACTGTCAGACCCCTGCTGCAGTAAAATGTGAGTATTTCATCCGCCTGCGGCCTTTAAATTCAGGGACTCCAAAGGGCCTATTGAAGGGCAGAAGTTGGTACTCAGCAGAGATACCAACAAGCAAGTCTGAGCGTGCTCTTGTGAGTTGCTCAAGGTGGGTTCACACAGTCTTACATGCTGTCTTCGCATACTGAACAGCGACGGCAGCATTCATGTGGACGTGCAGAGGAAAAGCCCTAAATCCAGATTGAAATTATAAGCGGGCAATCATGCAGAAACAGAAGGCAAACCACATATGAGCTCAAGCCCCACAGGTTTAATAATGTCAGCGTATAGAAGTGTGTGTGTGTGTTTGAGATCCTCTTAGCTTGACCCCTGGGGTCTCCTCAGTCTGATGATGTCACGGCGGCTTACAGAGGGCCGAAGCAGTATGGTTACGGACATTGGTCTCGTGCCAGGACCGGAGTGCACAGCCTCCACTCATGGTGTCAAACAGATGGTGGCAGCCCCAAGGAAGCGGGAGCAGCGAGCGCTCGGATTGGCTGATCCAGTGGGGCGGTTTCGGAGCCTGAGCAGAGCGGTGGGCTGCCTGGTCGTGTGTGTGGGGGGAGGATACCAAGGACTGCCCATCCAACGTGTTGCTGTCTGAACAGATGAAAGGACGCAGGCCACGGAAAAAAGTGTGACCCATGAGGATCGTTCTATTTTTAGCTTTCTGATCGCTGGAACTGAATTTAGGATTCGTTTTGGCAGATCTCAGTCACAAGATGACTAATCACTTTTCGGATGGTCAATAATTTCCTTTAATATAAATGACTAATTATCTCTATTCCGAAATACTGTTTAACTGTATAAAGGCTTGGTTCAGAATTCCAAAGAAATACACCCACTGTGTGAATGAAAATGAAATGAAAAAAACCTGAGCATCACAAGACATGAAGTCTTTTGAGGGCCTTGTCCTGTCCCACCTAAAAACCCTCACTGACCCACTCCTGGACCCACTGCAGTTTGCCTACAGAGCCAACAGGTCTGTAGACGACGCAATCAACTTCGCCCTTGACTTCATCCTCCAGCATCTGGACTCCTCAGAAACCTACGCCAGGATCCTGTTTGTGGACTTCAGCTCTGGTTTCAACACCATCATCCCATCTCTGCTGCATAACAAGCTCTCCCAGCTGCACGTGCCCGACTCCACCTGCAAGTGGATCACAGACTTCCTGTCTGACAGCACGTGAAGCTGGGAAAACACGTCTCAGCTTCTCAGACCGTCAGCACCGGCTCCCCCCAAGGCTGCGTTCTTTCCCCTCTGCTCTTCTCCCTGTACACGAACAGCTGCACCTCCAGTCACCAGTCCGTCAAGCTCCTGAAGTTTGCAGATGACACCACCCTCATTGGACTCATCTCTGGTGGGGATGAGGCTGCCTACAGGTGGGAGACTGACCATCTGGTGACCTGGTGCGGTCTGAACAACTTAGAGCTCAACGCTCTAAAGACAGTGAAGATGGTTGTGGATTTCTGGAAGAATGCAGCCATACCTGCCCCTATCACCCTGTGTGACTCCCCCGTCGACGCTGTGGAGTCCTTCCATTTCCTGGGCTCCATCATAACCCAGGTCCATCAGGACCAAGACCTCACGCCACATCACATCACATTTTTTCCTGTCTTCAGTTGGGCTCATCAACAAAGCCCGGGACCCCCACTGACTCCGTCATCCCCAGGACAATTTCCCACCGATACACTGCCCTGCACATCCCTTCACATTTAAATGCACTTGACACTTTTACATTACACGTCTGTTTGTCTGTACACTTTATTTTATTGTTATTATTTTCTACTTTTTGCACTGTGTTGCCTGTTTAATTAACCTCTTGAACCCTAAGCCTATTTTGAGACCTCTGCTCTAAAATGTCATACCCATACTCAAGAGAGTGTAAATCTCTAACTACAAGGTCTATTTGAATAATTTAAATGGCATAATAACACAAATATATGTGAGCTTTGTTAAGATGTGTAAATATCATTGCATATGTTACTGGTAAATGCTGGACGAATGTGTCACAACCCGGCTCTTAGGCCATGACAAATATGGACAAGACACAGGGGATGGTGGTAAATTAACGTATTTATTGTTAACCAAATAAGAAAGTAATTACCCTTGTGAAGTGTGTCGGTCAGTATATCAGCCGTGTGAGCATGGATGTGGGTGTGATGAAGTGTGGGGGTGTTGTCAGCGAAACCAAAGAAAACCAAACCAAAGTATAATCGGCAGCCACTGGCAGAGATCACTTCAAGTATGTATGTCAGAAAACGACCAGGGCAGAGCAACACTGGAGCAGGGCTTTTATGCTCCAGAACCAGGTGCTCTGCATCAGGCAATCAGCCACGATGTTAGAGGCGGGGTCGTCACCCACCCCCCCCCTTAAAGTCGGTGTCCCAAGGGATCATCGGCATACTGCCAATCAATGCAACGGAGCACGCGACAACGCATCCGCAATAACATTGTCCTTCCCCTTAATATGTTTAATATCGAGGTTGTAAACCTGAAGGAACAACGACCATCGTGTCAGCCTCTGGTTTGGGCATCTGATGGAATGCAGAAAGGTCAAAGGATTGTGATCTGTATACACCAAAATCCGCGCACCCGTTCCGACATACACATTAAAATGCTGTAGTGCCCAAATAAGCGACAACGCCTCCTTCTCAATAACAGAGTAATTTCCCTGGTACTTGTTAAACTTCCTTGAGAAAAAAAACTGACTGGCCTCACCAATCCCTGGTCGTCATCCTGCAGCAAGACGGCACCTGCTCCCACCTGGCTGGCATCTACCTGGAGCATAAACGCTCTATCAAACCAAGGAGCAGCTAGCACGGGAGAAGAGCACAACAGAGATTTAATGTTATCAAAAGCTCCCTGACATTCAGACGACCAAACAAACTTCACCTTGGCCTTGAGTAGTTCAGTGAGAGGAAACACAATCATCGAAAAGGATCTAAAACGCTGGAGATATGCCTCCGGCACCAGCTCATACATCTTAAGCACCGCAGACTTTATCTTACAATAGCTAGAGCAATCCTCCCGACTCAAAGAAGAATAAGCTTCCTGCGCTTTCCCTGAGAGGACACACTGAAGCATAAGCGCACAGTCCGCATCGTGCCAGTTCCTAGCCTGAGCTACCCGTTCAAACAGCAAGAAAAAGGTGTCCGGATCCCTCTCATTAAACGGTGGCAACCAGCGCAAATTACTGACGTCAAAGCGGTCCACAGCAGACCTGGACACCCGCGCGCCCAGATCCTCACCGGACAACAAGCCATCTCTGACCAGAGACAAACGATATTTCTCCAGCTCTATCTTCACCTTCTCTGATTCCTGGCGGATTTTCTCCATTTCTATCTGTTTTTTAACTTCCAATTCATGTCTCACTTTGTCATGTTCCATCTCAGAGTCACGTTTAATTTTGTCATGTTCCATCTGCAACATCAAAATCTCCTCCTGTTGCTCAAACGATAGCCCAAGAGTCTGAAATGATACAGCAGTAGGAATCGAAGACGGCTCTTGTTGACCCCCAGATATAATTCCTATCTCTGTCAACTTAGACGATATAGCATATCTAATGTTCTCCTTGATACGCTTATCTCCTACAACCACCACCGAATAATGATCTGCAATCAAGAGCAACTGCTCTCTCGTGCATGTATCCAGGGACTCCTGAGACGGAGCGGCAATGAATGCCTCCACCCCAGACATTTCCACTATTCAAACCGACGACTACACAACGAGCAAAACTACGTTCCTGCACACAGCCAAACCAGATAGACGCCACAGCGTTTGCCCTTGTACGCAATGAGGAGTAATCCTCACCTCAGTTTGGAGTCTCCCCGCTATCTAAAAATCAACCCAGGTAACTAAGCTCCTCCCTAGTCTTCATGCAGCTACTTGTGGTGGTTATTTATGCACTGAAGACCGCTGGTTTAGCAGAGCGACTAGCAAGCTAGCAACTCTCCTGAAACCACAGCCATGCTTCCAAGCAAGCTTCAACCACGTTCGCCACAGCCAGAGATGGGCAAAAATACATCAAAATGTATTTTGATACAAAATACAAAATACCCCCAAATAAATGATTACAACAAAATACAAAATACTGGTGCCAGAAAATGTAACAAAATACATGTATTTTGTATTTAAAATATAGGAAATACTTTTTTCTGGATTTTCTGTTTACTCACAATGTGGTATAGCAGAGCATTCAGGTTTATATAATGTACACAAAGCTCTGGTGAACCCCACAAACAGGAAGAACAGTCACAGAATGTCAGTGTAACTTAGCAAAGCTATTGAAAGACAACTTGATTGATTATGTATATATATATATTTTTTTTTATTAATGGGACTTAACAGCCCATAAACTTTGGCTTTGTATCAACAAGAACATATTTCACATATGACATACAAGCTCCCAATCTCCCTCTTCATATAGCTAGCTACTCGACTGATAAGCTAACTTGCTAAACACTGGCTATGCACTAGCCTAGACCACATGCTAGCGTCATTAGCATGTTAGCATCGATCGCTAGCTTGATATTAGAACCATCACCATATATATACAATAGGCTATGTAGCCAGACCCAGACATAAGTTATACATCAAGCTAGTTGACATCTGTCACACTCCGATAAAATATTTAACTTGACAGACAATCAGCTGAACTTGAAGATCTGAAGACTGAACTCGTGAACTGTTTTTTGATTCATGGAGAAAGTATTTTGAGTATTTTAAATACTAAATTACTCCACTCTGAAGTATTTTGTTACAAATTACGTTCGACTTTTAATCGGCCCTAACAAATACAAATTACAAAATACTCAAAAGTATTTGAAATACGTATTTCAAATAAAAGTAATAGAAATACTGCCCATCTCTGGCCACAGCACTACCCCAAACCAGCTCAACAAACCCAAAGGGGAACGTCGCTACAGTCTACAAGGGAAAACTCCGCACCACTTTGATAGAAAACGCACAGAGCAACCCGCAGGAGTCATTTGGCCCGCTGCAGCACAAACAACCACGAACCTCCTCTCTTCACGAAGTCTGGGTAAAACAGACCACAAAATAAATCTCATGCGGAAATCACGCAACTCACCCCGTAGGTCTATCCCCAAACCGTTGTCCGATCCTTCAAATCGATCCCCCCGCGAGCAGCTCCATTTTACCGGCGGCACCAGGAAACACAGGAACAAAGAAGCACACCGACCGCGCTCCAAACGCTAAGCCACAGCACAAGATGGGAAAAAAGACGGACGAGCCCCCAATGTGTCACAACCCGGCTCTTAAGCCATGACAAATATGGACAAGAGACAGGGGATGGTGGTAAATTAACGTATTTATTGTTAACCAAATAAGAAAGTAATTACCCTTGTGAAGTGTGTTGGTCAGTATATCAGCAGTGTGAGCATGGATGTGGGTGTGATGAAGTGTGATGAAACCAAACCAAAGTATAATCGGCAGCCACTGGCAGAGATCACTCCAAGTATGTCAGAAAACGACCAGGGCAGAGCAACACTGGAGCAGGGCTTTTATGCTCCAGAACCAGGTGCTCTGCATCAGGCAATCAGCCACGATGTTAGAGGCGGGGTCGTCACAAATGTTACCCACAGCTCAAATTGAAAATGTTCAGGTTTGCCTGAAAAAAAAAGCACTTTTATTGATTTGAAATGATGCAGAAGCAGGCCTAAACTCTCCCAAATCATATCACAACATGTCAGCAGTCCGTTTAAAACAAAAATTGGCTTTGATAAAGTGAAGTATGCCTGAGAAATCAAGGCCGGTGTACAGCACATATAGCTATTTTATTGTACTTTTATATACTATATAATATATATATATTTCACTTATTTTATCACTAATAGTGTTCAATCTATCTAATACAGCAGTTTGGCATCATTTTGAGAGCCTGGGCCATATAAAAACCTGTAAAACATGGCTCATCTTCGTCTGAATTTCAGTTTTACGGGATGTAATTGAACCTTACCAAAGCCTGTGATTTGCGCATGTGATACAGCTTTGAACCCGGAAGATTGTGGGGAATGTAGTGATACATTCTTTGAGTTGTTTGACAGAATTTTAAGCCAATAAAATAATCGAAAACCGTGATCCGCCCCCATGGGTCAAACCCATTGGCCAAAACTGAAATAGGTCAAATGCCTACCCTAGTTAGATTGATCCCAATTTCTTCAGGAAACAGTTCAGAGCTGCCACAGGATGTTGATAGAACAGTAGGACACGGGGAAATATGCCTTTGTTTAATCAAAACAGCACAAAGGTAAGGAGTTTATGAAATATTAGCAGTTAAGCGGTTTGTTGTTCTGGTGCTTGTTTGCTCACAGCTCTGTGGTGGTTTCACTTAGATAAATAGTGAAGATATCTTTGGATTCAGTGTGTTATTGGCGTGTTTTCTGCTATTTCGGTTTTCCGTGTTAGCATTTAGCTTCTTCTTATTAGCGCCTACCGGGGTGTGTGGTCGGCTCAGCAATGGCGAACATTGATATTGTGGACATTCTTTTAGTTGCTTATTTGAGTTTGTGTAGAATTGTGTTTGGAG
Organism: Pholis gunnellus; assembly: GCF_910591455.1. Classification (NCBI taxonomy): domain Eukaryota; kingdom Metazoa; phylum Chordata; class Actinopteri; order Perciformes; family Pholidae; genus Pholis; species Pholis gunnellus. The sequence goes on from NC_136549.1 coordinate 1,623,669, forward strand.
TGTGTACACTGGCTTGCAGGATAGTGTTGAACAGAATCTCTTCGTTAATTTGGTATATAGCATGTATGAAGCATTAATAATATTTTTGTATGAAAAGTCCATTTTACGACATTTGGAACAGAGCCTCGGAACAGAACGGAGACCTTTTGGGCGTCTTCAGGTCCATTAATGTTATGCACCATCCACCAAGTAAAATTCCTTGTATGTGCAACATACTCTTGCAAAATAAGCGGTTTTGATTCTGATTCTGACAATCAAAGTTCCATTCACCTCTATTGCATTGGTGGATACTTACGATACTTTTAGGGGTAAAGGGAGAAATGTGTTCTGGTTGAACTTCAACGTTAAAGACTTATTTCTGGCAAATTTGCTACCCCATTTAAACGTGGCCACTTTGTACGTGTCGAGCAAATCTGCTCTCTGATATCAAAGAAGGGAAGTGCAAATGCTTCCAAGAAACCACCTCAGGAGGCGCTTTGAGATGTATTCCAGCCAGATGTTGAAACGGTGTAGATGCATCATCTCCACAAGATGCAAACCCTCCCTGCAAGTGTAACTACGTCAGTAAGTGTCCTCTGAAAGGAGACTCTAGACGTCTACAGGCTCAGGATCTCACATGAGTGAGAACCAATGTAGATGAGCAGTCCCTTTGTGTCCTTCATAGGGCACAAAGGTTATCTAAACCTAACAGCTTGAGGTACATGACCTCTCCCCTTTGGACTGCTTGGTTCTGTAACTAAACTGATTATTGGATCATACTGTTTGCTTTGCAGTTATTCTTTAGAGCAGCACATTGTAATGTCTGTGATTAAAGAAGCGGTTTGACAGGAGGGAAAAGTAGACACAAAGCACTCAGACAGTCACAATCGGGTGGGGATGTGAAAGGGAAAAGTCACTGCCGGTCAGACACCAGGATGAAATTAGTTTGATTATTAGTTTGTTCTTTCTTAATTTATGGAATACATTGTTTAATCTGCAGTAGGCATACATGAACATGCCAGAGGCGACAGTTTAATCACATTTGAATTCTCCCTGATGGTTGATAGGCCTGCCCGTCCACTGTAACCGGCAGACCACCAAGTTTTTCCTTTCCATTAGCGAGCTAATGTGACGTCCATGCCGATGTATCAGTTACTGTTTACCACCCGAGGCTGCGTAGGAGACGTCCGGCTCATTCTGCGGATGTTGAGTGACGGATGACAGTCTGAGCATAATGCGATGCAGCGCTGATATGAGCGCATTCAACTCAGGCATGGTGACACAATGCTGAAAACAAACAAAAACAAATTGAAGGTTTTAATGTTAAGTGTGAATCATCTTGACAGCTGTGTTGAATGAGAACGAGCAAGAGCTCCTTGTGAGAGGAGAAAGAAGATCTTTGATACGTCGGTCACACTTAAAGCAAAGCATAATGCCTTGCTAGTTGCCCATGGATACTGAAATGTTCATCACAGTGTGCGAACAAACCTGAACAAACCCCCAAAAAACACTGCTATCACTGAAGTTTTCATTCCAGGGCTTTCACACAAGAACAGACATATAATCAGTGAAATCAGCCTCTATTATGATTATTCATGATGGAAACCTGTATACACCTGTATGTTGTGAGTCAACAGCCAGAAGAATCGGCTCAGGTTGTCCCACTGCTCGTTTCAGCCAACATCTTAAATGGCTGGGAATATTTAGTTGTAAGTAGACAGATAAGTAGACAAAGTATGGTAGAGATGCAAAAGAGTCGCAACTTGTGAGCATTCACATCATAGCGCAGCTCAAGATGGTTTTATTGGAGTTGGTTATGTACAGGTTTGAAACCATACATTGATATTATAGCACTATATCCATTAAATGTGGGTTTCATGACGCGGAGTTTCAGACCTTGGTTCTGAAGCATCCATATTTTTTTAATTTTTGAGGGATTAGTGAGCTTGGAAATATCAGAGCTTCCAGGGAAATCAATGCTCTTCAGTAGTAAATACGACTTGGATGTTTATGTGAAAATTGAAGAAAGCTAAACATTGTGACGCATGCATTCATACACCTCCAACAAGTGGCTATATGGAATGGTTCACTGCCTATTTTGTTGCACGTATAACGTGGATGATGCTAAGTGACTGCTGATAAGTGACTGCTGAATGATGATGTCATTCTGTTGGAGAAACACAGGCACTTATAAGTCAAAAAAGGCCATACAGTATGGTATGTGAAGAAAGAGCATGCTAACAGCAGCAGAGTGAATGCACGCAAACAGTTCATGAGCACGGTGACCCAAATAGTGGCAATGATATTTTGAGAGTGTGAGTCATGCGATCCAAAAAAAAAGAAAACAAGGCCGGGTGTGAAACGGCTTCTTCAGGTGCTCAGTGGGCAGAGCGCACCAATGGAGGGACTGTGGGAGGTAAAAGGTGGAGAAGGAGCATAAGTGTGTGTGTGTGTGTGTGTGTGTGTGTGTGTGTGTGTGTGTGTGTGTGTGTGTGTGTGTGTGTGTGTGTGTGTGTGTGTGTGTGTGTGTGTGTGTGTGTGTGTGTGTGTGTGTGTGTGTGAATCTGCTCCGTCTAGCTCCTCGGAGAAAGGATGTTGATGTTCGCATCCTGAGCTTCTTCCAGGGCGGCGGGGAAAAGTTGGAGGCGAGCTCTGCATCTGACAGGTGGTTCCATTAACACTTCGCAGAGGAAGACCAAAACAAAACCACTAAATAAATCGGCATGTGACTCATCATTTAAAACTGTTATCATGCAGATTCAGCTGCAAGTGGATATACACATTTTGACAAATGGAAAATATATTTCAACAACTTCATAATAATTATATATATATTATTATTGTTAAATAGAACTTCTGATAACATGACACTCATGTCTATAATGCATTATGAACATACTTGCGTTATAATCAGCTGTTAGCACTGTATAATTACAAACATAAATATTCATAATGCTTTACAACTGTAATCATAACACATTATAAAGCATTTACAATGACTTATGAGGTCAAGTATCCTCATAATTCAAAATTCCTGGTCAATACATTATCATCTTTTTCTAATGCATCATAATCATTGATGTAATGCATTATAATATGATTATAGGTGGTCATTGTTTGCTTTAAGTAAATTGAAAATGTATTTTACGTTTTGTGTTTTTCTTGCATAGATTTGTTGATTGATTTGTATTTTTTTGACCAGCAATTATCAAGTATCATGATGCTTGACCTCATACGTCATTAGAATTGTTTCATATTGTGATAAAGCATTATTAATATTGAAGTCCTTATAACTACAATCACACAGAGCTAAAAGTAAAGATGAGTATGTTTAAAATCCATTATAGACATGGGCATCATAGCAGGCTTCCTCATAAGAATGCATTCAGGACTTCAAGCTATCGTTAGTGTCATAGCTCTGACATGTTTTTTCTTAGTGCCACATCCTTTGCTATCCCGTGTTTCCAATAACATTTTCCATCAGTATTCGGGGTGCAACGGATCACAAAACTCATGGTTCGGTTCACGGTTTGGATAATTTTTTGGATCAGCAAAGAAAAGGGGAGGAGTCAAATATAACTTTGCTTTCCATTTATTAATTAAAGAACTTCAAGATCACTTAAAGCAAAGAACTTTGGGCTATAGTCTTACATAAAAACAAAAATATTGAAGATGTCCAATTTGAAACAAAATGAAATAAATAAATAAAAATAAAACATTCAAGAATCCTCAATTCTGTTAAGTTTAAGTGCAACATGAGGTATGTTGAGACCCTCTTCCTTTGATCCATATTGAAAGAAAGAAACAGCCAGTGAGCTAGCTTCCACTGTTTACACTGAACTGAACTGCTCTGCAACAACTTGGGTCTATGTTTACTTCCTGTCAGGTTATGTCATTCAAATAAACTGCAATAATGTTTACCATTGAATAATGTTTACCATTACTGTGAAATGGTCTACAACTTTACATTTGTTTTCAAAAAGATGAGAATATCTACATTGTCTGTGGTGACTGGGATATTGCTATACAGCCCCGGACTATGAATCTCCTCCGTGATGAAGTGAGCGGTCACAGTCACGTAGCTCTTCGTTGCCCTGGAGCACTTTAACCAGATTTTGAAATACTTTGTTTTCCACACTGGAGTATCTCCTCATGTCTGCAGTAATAAAGACCCCAATAGATGCTGTAATAGCTTTAGCCCGGTCCGATTCTGCCACAAACAGTTTCTTAAATGCCGTGATGATAGCTACTTGTTGTTGTGGTGCCGTGGCCCCCGTCGCTGACAGACCGGGATGGTGGAGCTTCATATGTGTGGACATGTCCGATGTATTGCCGTTGTCGTGTGTCTTTCTCTTTAAACAAGTACATACCAGTTTAACATAACGGTTTTGTCCACCACCCTCATCCGTCATTATAAGTTACAGGGAAGACAAAATGCTCCCAAACTTGCGACTTCAATGACGCCGGGAGTTTCTCAAGTTCCTCCGCTCGCCATGACTTTCACCGTTAAATGCTTTTAACACGCTTCGTTCACGTGAACACACTACTGCTTTATATCTGTTCACTGACACTCTGCATTGATATTCAGGGACTTGTTACTTGAAAAGGAACAGCAGCAGTAAAACTGTATTACACACTAGGATGATTACACTGTAAAAAAAAACAGAAAAACATTCAATAGATCAGCGGTTCACCAGTGATCCGAACCATGAGGTGTGATCTGAACCGATCACGGATCGATCCGTGATCCCTTACACCACTAATGAGTATATTGCATCCTAATGGGAAGTCCTCATGTCTATGCATTCCTTCACGTTGGCAGTAAATATGAATAAGGCATTACTAAAAAGCACCCAAGCGGACTATGTCCTCAACCCTACCTGACTTTGCCTTGTTCTCTATTGAGTCACAAAAATGATCACAGCGTTGGAGGTGAAAGAATGTTGACATGTAACTGTGCAACTGTCATTGCTCAGAATTTTGTTCAATTTGGGGTTTTCCACGCATTCGTCCATTCTTATCTCAGGAACGCCCAGAGGGAATTTTTTTCAAAGTTGGCACAAGTTTCCACCTGGACTCAGGGATGAACTGAACACTCAAATGTCTGCTTGGATAAAATGCTGAAGTGATGACACTTTGGGCAACCATGGATGCAAACTGCAACTTCACTGGTTGGCTGAGGCATGCAACCACGAGGTGGTGATTCTAGTTTCTCTTTTATTTCTTTTACCTCTGCTTTTAGTTCCATTTTAATTCTTCAAGACTCTGAAACAAAACATTTTGTAATCGAGTACACATTTGCAACCTGTGATGTGGAGTGTCACCTACAAATCACTTCATTATCAGGGGTCACATGCATGATGTTATGATGTCATGATGCAATGCAACTGCAAGGAGATGTGGCATCACTTAAAATGCTATAGGAAACAAAAATAACCACCTTTTCCCAATTCCCCACTGATTCTGAAGTCTAATGTTTGCTTGGTTAGCTTAACCACTTTTCTCCCTGCTTTGCTGCCAACAGCCCAACATACCAGCACGAGTAAATTAAATCTGTCTGCATCTGCATTCCCGTGTTACATTCCCACCAGGAACAAGGGGGAAGCGTGTGTTTATTTGTTGGTCTTGCTAATAGAGTGCTCCTCTCTCTGGAGTCTATTCAACTTGATGCAAGTTAATTAAACTTGTCTGAGTTCTCTCTCTTTCTCAAGAGTAAATGAATTGATTTATCACGGTGTATGACTCCTCAGCCGGTGTATAGGTTCAAACCATTTGAAATGTAAGGGGTGCATTGATGGTAACGTGTGTTTTTCTCTTCTCCTCTCCTGTAGTTTATAGCCTTTGCATCTTTGTTCTTCATCCTGGTCTCCATCACCACCTTCTGCTTGGAGACTCATGAGGCTTTCAACACCATCATCAACAAAACAGAACTGATGCGGAATAGCAGCATGCCGGACTCAGGCCCGCAGTACGAAATAGAAACTGACCCCGCACTTACCTACGTGGAGGGCGTTTGCGTCTTCTGGTTCACCATCGAGTTCCTGGTGCGTGTGACCTTCTGCCCGGTCAAGTTGGAGTTTGTTAAGAGTGTTCTCAACATCATCGACTTTGTGGCTATCCTGCCTTTCTACTTGGAGGTGGGGCTGAGTGGCCTTTCCTCAAAGGCCGCCAAGGATGTGTTGGGTTTCCTCAGGGTGGTGCGCTTTGTTCGTATCCTGCGCATCTTCAAGCTCACGCGCCATTTCGTGGGGCTAAGGGTGCTGGGCCACACATTACGGGCCAGCACCAATGAATTCCTGCTGCTCATCATCTTCCTGGCATTGGGAGTGCTAATTTTCGCCACCATGATCTACTACGCCGAACGAATCGGCGCGTTGCCCAACGACCCCACCGGTAGCGTCCACACCGAGTTCAAGAACATCCCCATTGGCTTCTGGTGGGCCGTGGTAACCATGACAACACTGGGCTATGGCGACATGTATCCAAAGACCTGGTCGGGCATGGTCGTTGGCGCGCTGTGCGCCCTGGCAGGCGTGCTAACGATAGCCATGCCTGTGCCCGTTATCGTCAATAACTTTGGGATGTACTACTCCCTGGCCATGGCCAAGCAGAAGCTGCCCAAGAAGAGGAAGAAACACATCCCTCAGGTGGTGCAGGGAGGGTCCCCCATATACTGCAAAGCAGATCTCAACACCACCTGCAACAGCACTCAAGGTGACCTGTGCCACGTCAAAGGGAGCAGGGGGCTAGAACGCAACCGCTCAGGTAAGACCCGATCAAAAAATGATGAGCAGCCATCTCGGTATTAAAGTAGAGGTTACACCGAGTGGTGTTATATATGTAGTGACAGCAACAAGACCTCCTCTCAGGTAGAAAGATGTGTCCATTTTACAGACTCCCCCTTAAGAATATAAATGGTTTTCCCCCGGGGACTCGCTCTCACCACAGCAGCTCCCTCACAGACGACTGAGCTCTCTTGCCTCGCAGCCTTCATCTCTGGTTGCCACAGTGACAAGGAAGGCAATGCACAAGGTACTGCGAGTAGGAGACGGCTGTGTGAAACGGCCTATGCTGATAAGAAGTCAGAGTCCCTGTGTCCAAGTTTTTCTTGCAGCAGGGATTGTTCATTTGTTTCCCCTCCAGGCGCACATCAGTAATATACTCTTACACATCTGATATTGACGGGAATTAGTGTCGACCTCCGTACATCAGCTTTCTTGGAATTCTAGAGCAGACACTCTTGAGGGAAGGCGCACCCTATGGTAAAATCTGTTTATTAGGTCTCAAAACCTTATATTCAATAAGCATACAATGAATCATGGCTCAACTGAATGCACAAACAGAATCAATCTGGTTTATTCTTCAGAGGTAATTTCAAATACACGGTCTGCAAGTTACTTTCCTCTTCAATGGAAAGAAAATGGGACACTGGTCTCCATCATTGTAATGATTGATGTAATGATATCAGACTGTGACCTGAACCCTACTCCTTTTTTTTAAGTATGGCATATGTAGCCGTCCCACGAGTACATCCAGATATTGCTGTTACTAGAGAAATGTTACTGACATTAAAGTTGCACAAGGTTAAATGCCAGACTTTAAATTCCACAGTAACTTATATGTAAGAAGGGAGGGATGTGATTAAAACAATCTATAACTATCATATTACCTAATTATTTAGTATGTCCCGTTAAGGTAAGTTCATTTCTTTGGGCTTTTTTTTGTATTACTGAAGCTACTGTTATAAGCTCAGGATTCAAATCTTAAACCCTTCTGTTATGTCAGAATAGTAGAATTGTAAAGTGTATGAATTTAGGAACGTAGACGTTAGATTTATAAAATATAAAATAAATAAATAACAAAAAACAAAGCCCAGCCAGAATATTTCCGATCTCTAACCGGACCCGTTTCTTTTCTCACAGTTCTGTCAGCAGACTGCAGCGGGGGCAGCGACCTGACCATGTCTCCAGAGGAGAGGGTCCCCATGCGAAGGTCCAGCACCCTGGAACAGGACCGGCGGAGCGGGGGGACATGCTTCCTGCTCGCTGCTAATGACTACAGCTGCCCTGCAGACGGAGGGATGCGAAAAACAGGTAACTGCATGTGGAACTCTACTGGTTTTCATTGACCTTTAATGAAAATGTCACGCATTGATTCATTTATTATATGTCATTTTCCAAAAAAACCCTCATAATATAGAATCATTCTGAAAATCATGCTTGCTATTGTGCATTGACACTTAATCATTTTTCACTCATTAGTCATCACGTATAGTCAGGGTTAGGTTTTCCTGTGGCCGCTATTTTCAGTATGTGTGGAATATGCTTTATATGTATGTCTTACCATAGGAATACAATTGTCAGAGCTCCTCATGTTTTAAGACAATCAGTGAAAATCCTCATCAGCTGATCCATATCCTTAGTGACTGGGACACTGGAGAGGGGGGGGCTGTTTGTTCTGGCCTAGTCGGCTCAGGTAACGTAACCTGTAAATCTGCTACCGCGGCCCTCAGCACTGACACGCAGCACCACTTTTTTTCGGCAATTCTGAGGGGCAACAGCGTCCATGCAGTTGACTCTAACCTGCGTCTCACTGATTTCGCTGTTGCCAGGTTTCATTGCCCGTCTGCACCTCCCAAAGAAATTGCCAAGTGTATCATCCGCCCCTAATGTGACGGTACACCAGCAGACGTTTCCGGTATCTCACAATCGGAGGAATTTAAATGGTCAAAAATAGATTTTAATCCTATGAACTCATAAATGTTTTTTTCCAATTTGTAACATTGGAAAATGCATTTTGTTGCTTCTAGAAATTTGTTTTCGCTAATCACCAGCTATTATAGTGGAATTATTTACATTCAAATCAAATAATATACTACTATACTTGCTGACCGTGGAAGTGTTTATCTGACATATCAGACCTGTTACACATATCAGCCCAGTCGCCAGGAAATCATTTTGGCGTCGGACATTTTGGCATTCGGTCATATATCCAGCGGGCGTTATTAAGAGTTAGGTGGTATAGTGAGGAGTATAAGAAACGAAAACGGTTGTATAACGACGATAGCGGTGGTTGTTATTTATTTACACTAGTTACATGGTTCCGTTACCATTTTACCGGGATCTTTTTTCTAACCTTAAAGGTAGGGTAGGTAATCTTCTCAAAATTGAAATTCTTAATATATGATAACAGCAATCCATGGAACAAATCCACAAGCTGCTATCTTAACATCTTTGAGTTCTAACAATAGCCATATTATTGTTTACGCTCATAGTGATTTTTGGGGGAGTGGCTTTGGAGGGAGGCCTGAAAGGACTATGTAAGGGTCAGTGTTGCTAACTTTGGCAACTTTCTTTCAAGATCTAGCAACTTTTGGAGCTCGTGCTGCTAGCTACTTTCATTGGAAAAGAGTTGGTTTTTAGATTGGATCATTAGCGTAGTACTCTTGTAAGTTTCTCAAGATTATCAATCCTGCGTTTACCAAGTAGTTTTGTTGTCTATACCTAAAAAATAGTTTCCCAACATTAACCACGTAGCGATAAGCGTATCTGCAAGGTGTGATACGAGGCTGATAGAAAATGTATTTGTGAAATGTATTTCTGGTTCAGAAACGTCGGCATTTAACATATCTCGTGGTTTTTAGAAACAAACTATGTCAAAATGTTTTGGCGACTAGGTTGCATATATTCTTTTATAGTATTAATGCAATTCCAAGCCCTTTATTTAATGCTGTTACTGAAAATAAAAATTTGATATATTTTTTTAAACAGTCCACATCGTTTACAATTAGAGATATCACTGGACGATGTCAGATTTGTCCAGATGATTTTCTGTCGGTCATGTAGAATTGCGTCAGTGGAAAGGTCAGACTCAGAAAGGGCTTGACCTTCCAAACACTTTGACCCAAGCTAAAGGTCATCGTGAACTCCACATCGGCCGAAATTATCACAAAGTCCCGTCGCTGTTCCGTGTGGTTTCATAATGCAGAAAAGGTCATGAACTAAAATGCATAAACTGAGCCACTCACACTGTGGAATTGAGGCCATGTGGCAGCTTGTTCGATAGAAAATCACAAAAGACAGTATTTCTATGAAATACTTTTATTATTAATTAATCAAATTTATTTAAAAGGGACCATGTACAGTTTAAACATAAATGTCTCTATTCGATGCACTGTACCAGATTGTAGCTTAAGCTAATTTGCATCTGCAGTCCCTTGGCAGGTCAAACAAGGACAAGACAATAACAATAAGGACAATAATAAGGAAAAGACATAATACAAAGATATACCATAAAAAAACATACAAGACACTCAATACAACACTACACACAAATAGCATATAAAAAATTTATGTTTGTCAATAAAATCAATTCAGAAAGACTACAAGAATTGAGGTCAGTGTGTGCAGTGTTGTGCAGCTTTTAAAATACCTTTTAAGTTGGATTTGAAAGTGCTAATAGAGCTGCAGCTCCTCACACCTTCAGGCAGGGTGTTCCACTGATGTGTTGCTTTTACAGAGAAGGCAGATTGTCCAAAAGTAGTGCGGCAAAATGGTGTTTTACAGTCTCGTGTAGAGGATATTCTTGATGATCGAATGGAACTGACTGAGCGAGTGTATACAAAGTCACTGAGTGGAGGAGGGGCCAAACCATTTAAAAGTCTATAGATCAGGCACAAATTTGAGAACAATCTAAAATTGTCAAAGCTCAGTAGATTGTGCTTCTCCAATACCCTACAATGGTGAAAGTTCAACGGCCTTTTGTCCAGGATTTCTATTGTTTGCTTATATAATGACTCGAGAGGTCTTATGGCTGTTTCACCAGCCTGCCCCCAACATGTAATGCAGTAGGACATGTGGGAAAGGATCATGGCATGCATGAATATCTTGGCTGCAGTTAGAGAGAGACAGTTTCTGATGTGTCTAAAATTTGCTAGGTTGTATTTTATGGTTTTAACCATTTTCTTTACAAATTTTGATCTAGTATCACACCAAGATATTTCAAATCAGTGACTATATCAAGACTTTCTCTGTTGATGAGAATCTCAACATCAGGAGGTTGTCTGATGGTTTTGGAAAAAAACATCCCTTTTGTCTTCTTTACATTTAGAGTCAGACATGATTGATCGAGCCAGTGTGTGATCCTTTCCAACGCAGTTGTTAGCTTGGCAGCTGCTAACTCAGCTGTTTTTGCATGTGTATATACAACAGTGTCCTCCGCAGACTTTTGCAGTTCAATGTCATGACACTGTTGCGGGAGATCATTAATATATAGGCTAAATAATAGGGGAGCTAACACTGACCCTTGTGGAACACCCATTGTGCATTTCATGTTGCTGGACAGTGCGTCACCAATTTTAACTCATTGCTTCCTATTTGATAGATAAGAGGACATCCAAGCCAGCGCTCTAGGTGAAAAGTTGAATGTAGAGAGTTTTGATATTAACACATCGTGATTGACTGTATCAAAAGCTTTGCGTAGATCTAAAAATACAGCACCAACTACTCCTCCTTTATCAAGCATTGATTTAATTTGCTCTATTAAGTGCAAGGTAGCCGTTTCGGTGGAATGATTTGTTCTAAAGCCAAACTGCATACGATGTAGACCACAGGTGCTTGTGTTAAGAAAAGTTGTAAGTTGTTCAATGACAACTTTCTCTGCAATCTTTGACAGTACTGGCAGTATACTTATCGGTCTGTAGTTACTGGCCTCAAGGCGATCTCCAGATTTAAAAATAGGTGTGACAACGGCACATTTCCAGTCATCGGGGAACGAGCTGTGTTTAAAAGATAAGTTAATTAAATGAGCAATGGGGGGAGTTAAAATATCATTGTGAGATTTCACAAACATGCTATCAAATTGAAAAGCATCTCTGCATTTGGAGTTTTTTAAGGAGCTGATGATTTTGTTCACTTGCAACTCGTTATTCTGTAACTCCTCGAAAACCTGGCCTGTGACATCCGTAGGAACGATGTCCAATTTCCTTTTTGTAAACTTTTTTCCAAGCTCATATACAGACTCAAGAAAAAAATTATTAAAGACAGAAGCAACTGCAAGATGATCATCAATTAGTTCACCTTGTACTTTGAGTTTAAAATCTCCTAAAAATCTTGGATCCCTCCTTGTGAGATTATCGATATTTTTCCAGATCAATTTGCTGTTGCCTTTTGCCTCGTTCAAAATATTGAGATAAAAGCGAGATTTAGCCAATCTTAGCTCCTGGGTGACTTTGTTCCTTAGACCTTTATAGATCAGCATGTCGGTGTCTCTTCTAGTTGTAATTGTCTTTCTTAGTGCAGCATCTCTAGTCCTCATCAGCTTCCACAGATTTTCATTGAACCAGGGTAAATAATTTTTAATTTTAGATTTCATCAGGACCCCCACATTAAATCTTTCCCTCACAGAGTTGATTCTATGAGTAAAGGTGTTACAGCCATAACACAATTTGTCAGAAGATAGTAGATCGTCCCAGTTTAAGCTGTTCATTTCACTGGCAAATTCTTCTTTTTGGTTGCAGCCTCCATTCGACTGCACTAAAATAATATTCAGACGCCACGCAAGGCCTAAAGCATGTTTGTTAGGTTGATTCCACCATTTTATCTCAAGCTTTTTCAGGCATTAGAGTGTTAATCTGGACTGTAATGTGGAAACATAAGCCTTGGCTAATTGCCTCCTATCAGAAGTTAACTGTCTCTCTAAGAGGCTCTCAGTGTTATTGCTCTGTAGCCTCACAGTGCTACTGCACTCACTCTATAGCGGGCAAATCAACGCTATCATACCATTGGAGTGACACTCTGCGAATCAAAGATTACGTTCAATTGAATTTAAGCTACTATTTCGTAAGAAAATGTTTACTTTTTGTCCCGCAATGTACGGACAAAATTAAAACAAGGTATTAATGATATCCACGCTGGGTACTTAGATAGCCTAGCAGTTTAGACCACTTTGCATGTGGTCCAGATCCTCTAGGGCAGGGGTATTCAATTAAAATTCCGAAAGGTCCAGATTGAGAAAATCTCCTCATGCAAAGGTCCGGAACATTACAATAATATCTAACTTGAGCTATTTAGTGTCATATATATATTCAAGAAGTCTAGTAGTAACAAAGTCTCTGTGTAGTCAACAACTGTCAAATCAAATAAAGAAAGTACACATCAATTATATTTTAAAATCTAATATATAATTACGTTTTAAAATTTAACTGGATAGATTATAAATAATACATAGAAATACAAAAATAAATGTTCTCTCATTTCAAGTAAAATAAGGGATCCATCTAAAAATAAAATACACAGATGAAATTTTGAAAAACTTGCATCTTAAAAGAAATTGCTTGATTTTTGAAAAAATTAATGAAAAGGAAAAAAGGAAAGTGTGGCTGGAGTGAACTTTATTCTTCTCTTTTGTTAAATCCATTTCACATCATAACGGTCTCAGTGAACTTTATAATAAACAATCTCTACACATTTCAACATCTTGCCCTCAGTTCAGACTGGAGTGTTTGGTCTAAAGATGTGTGTTTGGTCTCGTAGTGGCGTTTCACATCAGCGCATTTAATAACGGCCACGGTATCTGAACATACGAGTCGTTTAGTAGCGCCAGTAGGAAGAATGAACAAATAAGAGTTCGTCCATTCTTTGTTAAAAGCTCTGTTTTCGTGGTCCACTTCTCTTTTTAGAGCACGCCATGTAAAATTATCCGACTTACTTCTCCCACAGCTCTCTCTCCATCTCCCGTGTCTGTGTGCAAATCTCACTCGGCTCACGATGCGTTTCAGAATACAGATATTTGATTGGCTGAGTAGCGTCACGTGAGATGATTTACAACGTATGTGATTGGTCGGTGTATTGCCTGGACTGCTGAACGAGTGCCGTAAAGGCTGGAAAAGCTGTGCAGGTTAAAATAGAAGCGCTCCGCCAAAATGTATAATTCTCAATTATCCATCAGTTACACGTCCGGGTCCGGATAGGACAACGTCTGGGTCCGCCTATTGGCGACCCCTGCTCTAGGGAGCACATCATGGTGGTCTCTGTCACAGCAGAGCCCCTCACCAGTCTCGTTTGCTCGACATTGGCGGCCGAGCAGCTGTGCCTTGGTCTCCGCTGCTTCAGTCGGCGGTCGCTTTTTGCTGCAACACACTGACGGCTAATGCATAAAACATCGGGTCCCTTTCTAGTCCCCCGCTACCTGTTGGCATAGATGCAGGCTGCTCTTTGTTCCGCCTGCTCATGCTGGCTCTGAGACAGCCTCGGCGAAACAAATGGTGCCACGTGTGGTATGGTAATGAGGCCACGTTTCCATTAGCTGCTCCTGATCAGTGTTCATGCCAGCCGATCGGCATGCTCCATTAATGAGTAGTGTTATTAGATATGACTGTTATACAGTGTGTGAAGTACATAATGGTAATTTGGGGGGTGCCCACTATACAACTTTTTACTTTAGCACGTCTATCACAATTCAGTCACAGCACACATAGGTTAGAGAACAAAAAAGTATTCTGTTTTACCTTAAAAAAGAAGGAACCACAACTTTGCTTGCAGCTATAGTGCTGAGTCGTAAAACCTGGAAATGAGTCAGAATTTGTAAACCGGATATTGGTTAGATGCCTTAAATAAGATCTGTAGTTAACAGAAGCTTAAGACATTTCAATGTTTCGTTCTATGACATAAAATATGTCAGGAAATACCCCTCATGAATTTTGAAGCTTTTTTCCTGTCTTAAAAAAGACAAGACAAAGGCTAACAAGTGGCTAAATGATACTATAAAACTTCATCAGGCCAACTAGTCCGCCTTCATTGTCCAGTTGTATGTAGGCTACTCGCCGTCATATGACCATGTTGTAGTTAGTCTATAGCTAACGCTAACTCTGTCTACTGATTGATGCTTTAACACATCATTAAAGTGTTGTTCATTTATCTTGCTGAACAGAACATCTAAGTGTCATAAAGCTTGTTTTCTGTAATAATCAAAAACATTTTGGAGGGAACCAGTGTGATGCTAGCTTCCTGTTGACCTACAAAGACATGTTGTCCCTGCAGCGCTCTATTCTTAAAGTTATCACCATGTATTAGACATTACTGAGATTTACAATCTTTAAACAATTTCCTAATACTAATGATGATGCCATGAGATATATGATTCTATTATTCAACCCTTTTAAGGATAACAATATATTGTATTTGAGTAAAGGGTTCCACACTGAACTCTGGCAGACTGGAATTTTAATCACACAGGCATTTCTAAAAAGTAGAGTTACTGCAGGTTCATTCATTATCATGATATTCATTGTGTTGGAACTTCAGCATGTTAGCTAGCTTACCTAGCTAGCTATAGGCCAGTAAATCCAGCTAAACCAGGGGTCCCCAAACTTTTTCCTGTGAGGGCCACATCACTGAACATATCGTTTGACCTAGGGCCGCACCATTATGGGGGGGGGTGGGGGGGTGGGGTGCTACGTGCGTGCTACTCGCAGGTGAGCGACTGTTGCATCGTGCGCGCGGATCGGGGCGGAACACCGCCGTGCGCGATACAGAGAGCAGGGGAATTGAAAACGCGCGACCATGTAGTGACAGACATGACATGCCGGCGTGTAAATAAATTAAGCACAAGTACTCGTCCTTCAAGCTCCCGTCTCTCTGCTCTTCTACTTCTTCTACTCTTCTACTTCTACAGGGTGCGCGCATGACAGCTCTCATCTCGTTCGCCCCCTGGTGGTTGGCTGATTCAGGAAGCGTTTGATTTGATATGTAGCAGAGCACGTATTTTAAACGTCAATATCGCAGACGATCATGCTCATTTAATCGTGGCAGCCAAAATCGTGATCGCGATTAAAATTCGATTAATTGTGCAGACTGAAAAAAAATCATAATGCGTCTCTGGTATTGTTCAGGGGGCCGGACCAAATGTGGACACGGGCCGTAGTTTGGGGACCACTGAGCTAAACAATATGGCAGACAGATATTTTAGTGAGGCTAATGTCAAATCATGTAAAATTGTTAAATACAAGCCTCTCCATTGTAATTCTGTTCCTTACGATATTGGGGACTTCAACAACCCACGTGGTTAAAAAAACGACAGAAGTGTTAACAAGCCGAAGGTAACTTTCGCTGACGTTTCCCCTAAATATAATCCAATATTAGCACAATCAAATCAGCTAAAAGTAGCCCCACTGTTATTGTTTGTATCTGGTTCCACTTGTTTACAAGCTACGTGTATCACCATAATATCAGCTAATTAGCTTAATTTCCCTTTTATCTGCTTTGACTACAATGCTGCTTCCTGTTATTCCCAATAACAGGAAGATTTTCCATCCAACATGGCATGAACGCAGCATTAAGCCAGTAGCTGTGCTGTGTTTATGGATCTCAGTCCAATGTCACGAAATCTCTGGGCACAGTCACTGAAGCAGGGTTTAAAAAATAACACATACTGTCAGCAGGAAAAGCACAGATGTGACGAATCACATTAATGACTGATCCATTCCAAGAAAATGGTATGTAGCTGCTTTTTGGGGGGATTAGTTGAATTGACTGGAATTAAAGGAGCAGTGTGTAGGATTTAGCGACATCTAGTGGCGAGGTTGCAGATTGCAACCAGCTGAATCAGCTCATCCCCGTTGTAGATATGAAGGGCTGATTATAAGGTCAATGAAATCATAGTTATGAATACTATTTTCCATTTCCGCCAATAGATCCTTTTGACATTCTAACATTGGATTGTATTAAAATGTAACTGCCAGCAACGGTTGCTTTCCAGCCATTTTCCCACTGGTTTGTTGACATCTTTTGCTGAATGATGAGTGAGTCATAGCTCGACTCAGACTTACAACTAGAAGGCTGATGCAGACGGAGTTTTGTTTTTTCCGACTCGGCTGCTTGTTATTTCCAGTCAGATTAAGCCACCTACTTTGACAGCGAAGAGTAAAACAGCTTAGCTATCTTTAAATGATACCATTTTCCTCGATATTAGCTGTGTCCGAGATTACTTTAACTTGTCCCCAAGTTCCAGCCAATGAGCTTATTTGTCCCTCTAGAGCAGCTCCACCTCTGAAACATTTTGCCTTTCATAGACTCCAATGCGCCTCACTGTCAGGAAATGTTGCTGTGCATGCACTCACCATATGTTACCGCTGCTCTGTCTCACTCCTGTCTCCTGTCTTGTCCCGGTTCACTCGGCTGGCTCGGACTCGGATCGTTGCCTGCCCGCCTGCCTGCCTGTGTGTGTTCATGTCCTGTTCCTGCACCACCACCACCACCACCTCTCTGTCGCGCCCCCACCCCTCTCATCCGAAGGCTATGAGAAATCCCGGAGCTTAAACAACATAGCGGGCATGGCTGGTAACACCCTGAGGTTGTCTCCTGTGAACTCGCCCTACGGATCGCCCTGCCCGCTGCGGCGCTCCCGCTCCCCTATCCCCTCCATCCTGTGAGAGAGCCCGCTTTGGCCTGAAACAACCCCACAAACAAACCACTTCCCTTTGGTACTACATCTGAACTTCTAGGTGTTGTGACTAGTGGATAAGTACTTAGCTAACTTTGTAGCTAGGACTGATGTTAGTAGCTCGGGCAAGCCTGAGCAACTCCTCACCCCTCCCCTTCTTGAAGATAGACATGCTTAGCTAACTTGTCAGTCCTCCTATGTCACTCGGAGTCCCCTTTAGTTCAATATAGTGCAATAAAAGAACTCTGACTGGTGGCGCCAGAAGTAGCAGCCATAACATTTAATAAAGGACACGTAAAATAATCAGGGATATTAGATGTTGCTATATTTAGATACGTTTTGAAAAAGGACGTGCTTCCAAAAAAAGAAAGAGAGATGTATTTTGTTTTATCCTCACACAACTGGGACTGGTGTCTTTCGCTTTGTCTACTTTTATTTTTTGGGAGGGATGGCCGTCGAAATGGAGGACTGCTCGCACACGTCTGTCGCTCCTCACCTGCTGCCGGGGCCTGCTCGTGTTTTTGCATGGATCATCCTGTAACCATCATCTGCAAGCAATGTGGCAAGGGGAGAAGGGACGAGGCCGACTGCGGGTAGAGCTTATGGAAATATATATATACGTATATATATATATTTGAAGGGGTATTTTTATTATTTATTATTATTATTTTTATTTATTATTATTATTTTTATTTAATGTAATTACGTTGGTGTTTAGGACTTGCATAGTTTCTCATTTTGCTGTCGGCTTCACCGACAATCCACCGAGGAGACTGAAAGGGCGTTTGTTCCTCTCCGCATGTGGGTTGTCTTTGTGTTTTTTTCCTCTGCTCGTCTGCTGATATTTCCGATTAACTTTCTCCCCGTTGCCTTCATGTTTTGTTTTTTACTATGATGGAGCGCCACCAAAGCCTGTTGTGTCTCTGGTTGTTTACTCACAGATAACTGCAAAGAGGTTGTCTTTACTGGTTTCACACAACAGAGAGCAGCGTTCTGTCTTAGGGGCTTGAGGGGAAAAGGCGGTAAAGGTAAACCTTCTGAGCAGCTGTGAGGGTCAGGTTTGCAGTGCGGAACCCTCTCACCCTTTTTGGTCATGAGTTAAGATTGTGGCCGTACCTAAATTGGGGGTTATTCGATAATCCTAAATAGAGACACGTGTGTATAGTTGCAGAAACATGCACTCTTGATGGCACTATTGAAAGGGCTGCTGGTAGCATTTTAATCAGCTGATGATTACCAAGATATATAATTAGTAAACTGCAATTTGCATCTTGTGCCATCAGATTTGTTTGGAAATGTACTCCCCAAGAGCAGATTTTGTTTGTTGCAAAAAAACAAAAAACCTGATACATAACTTTGTTTCTGTTCTTTTAACTGCACAGACTCACTTTTTTATCAGCCATCACCAAGGGCTATTAACTGCTCTCCAATCCCCAAACCAGACGGACTGACCTGAATTCCCTCAGAACAGTTCTCACACGGAGTCTCGTATTGAACCGAAGCCGCCTCTGCTTTGTCATTTATCCGTCTGCTGTATTTCATAAATTGCCTCCGTGCACCAACAGGTGCAGGACAGCAGACGTGACCGACGCGCCTCGCCCATGCCTACAGTGTGTCTATACCAGTAGCAGATGGTTGCCTAGCAACTGGCTTAGTAAGATGCATTTTGCACATGGCTCGGCAAAAAGTCAAACAATTAAAAAAAGAAGAGCAAACACTCCTCTTTGCCCGAACACCAAATTATTGAATCACCCTCATTTGAATCACTACAATATTCAATACAGCTTTAATAATTCTGGAAAGGGCATTGTAGATTTGTACTATGTATTGTGTGTGTGTGTGTGTGTGTGTGTGTGTGTGTGTGTGTGTGTGCAGCATATGTTGAACATAGCCAGTCTGTGCATGGCATGCTCTTCTTAAATGATGCTCAACAAAGACAGATTATGCATTTCTGATATTTAGGGATATGTTTGTATTTTATTTTATTTAGACCATTCATTTCCTATTTGAATGACGGGGGGAAAAGTCATCTGTGCAAGGACCTATTGCCGCGGGAGGACCGCCCCCTCATTTGGAGCCACTCCTGCAGGACAATACGGATGGGGAGGCACGCAAAACGATTGACGGACGGCCGCCCAGCCAGCGGCTCAGTGTGCGGAAGAGGAACTCAAACGACATCCTGGGAGGACTTTGATAACATTGGACCTGATTTCTCTTTTTGCTTTCCATTTATGGAACGGTGGAAAAAAACAAGGAGAGCAAAGCAAACTGGACACGTCCTTAAAAGAGACTATCTACTGTATAGATAAATGCTCCTGTAAATAAGACAATGACACAGCACACCTGGGCCAAGCGGCTCCGTCCACACATCTGTCCGCCGACGGCGAGTCAGTAACGAGGTGGTCGGCCGCGACACTCAACGTCACATCACTTTACTTGCCGTGGTGCCCCCGCCCCCCTCGCAATAAGTGTATCAAGATGTATCAGTCGAGGCACTTTGTGTTCTAAAAATGGAGTGTGTTCATATATGAGATTCTACATTCAGTATATACAGTATAGAGAGACAAATGTGCTAAGTTGAATAAATGTGACAGTACGGTCATCTCTTTTGTTTCCCTCTGTGATTTTCAGTTGGTGAATTGCTCTGCTGTGCGTTAGTGTGTGTGTGTGTGTGTGTGTGTGTGTGTGTGTGTGTGTGTGTGTGTGTGTGTGTGTGTGTGTGTGTGTGTGTGTGTGTGTGTGTGTGTGTGTGTGTGTGTGTGTGTGTGTGTGTATCCTAAAACACCAGGGTCAGAACTGCAGTTTGAAAGGCCAGAGACCAAATGAGTGGACCTAATGCCGTCACTCTTCCAGTTAGTTTTATCACAAACATCAATGAGACAGAGTTCCCCTGTGATGCAGTCGCCGTTGTAGAAGCCCCCCCCCCCCCCCCCCCCCCTTGCCGTGCATTAAAACATACAACCCCCCTGCGTTTGTGCTGCTCGTTTGTTTTTACTCACACACCAAAATTATCCTCACCGAAATATTCCTCGTAACTCTTGGTGGCTAAATTACTAAAAAAAACAGCTGCATTACTTGATTCTTCCAAAGTTTTCGGAGCGAAAGTGTAGCAGAAGTTCAACCAAGTTCTAAAGCGGGACTTCTAGAATGGCTACGTCTGCACAGTAGCAATCTCTCGTACCCAAACAATCGAACCGGATTTGCAATAAGCACCTGAAAAAAGAAAAAAAAAGCGCCGATCCACACTGTGATTTCAGCAGCCCGTTAAAAACAAAGATGGCGAACAGGAAAAAGTGAAGATGCAGCTCTGAACAGCTGATGGGAAAAGGACACAACTCTTGTGTCACGTCGTCTGCCAAGTGTCACCGTGTACCCACAATCCTCCTTGTGTAGTTCACACGCTGCTTTACTCTTTGAATCGACATCGGGGTACCTTCCTTGTGTGTCTTTTTAGGATGATGTCGTAACTTGCAAAAAGAAAAAGAAGATAAAAAAGGTGTTTATTTTTCCAGAACATGTATTTTTGTGTCTCTTACCTGTAAAGGTCATGGTAGTCCGATGCTGTGCTTCTCCATCGTGTCAGGCTTTGATCCGTGTTCATGTTTTTGTATGTTTTACTGTGAGGAAGATTCTAGTTTGAAGTCTGTATTTGTGGAGCCTTTTGTTGGCATTCTAAAGTGCATGCTGAAAAGAAACATTATGTCAAATTGTAAAAAAAAGAAAAAGATGACATACTGTATATCACGTTCAAAACAATGTGTATAGAGTAAAGGTAAATGCCATGTGAGAGAGTCACATAAACTATTTATCTTTTAACTGATTGTTTCTTTCTTTGCTTCGTCTGACCTCGTTTCTTCCTGATTGGGTAAACTGAACAATGCTCAGAGAGGAAATATGGGTTCATGTTTATTCAAACCTATATCTACCTGTGTTTCATTGACAAGCTTCTGTTTTACAAACACAAATACCAGATTGTAGTGAATCATTTCAAAGCTTCACAAAAAGTTTGTCAACTCGAGGTTGACTTCCGAGTTTACACCGCAGCTTTCAACCCCGTCTCACAGTCTTCAGGAGTCATCATGTGACTGCAGTTCCATAAGGACGCTCGATGACAACCGAACCATCTCCATGACAACTGGCCAGCTCCATTCTCCAATAAAGGCCATGTCCAGACAAAGATTTCAAACAAGCTAGTATGTATGTATTATTTTTTCGCACTCCTGTTTTTGATGTAATGATAATTCTGCATTCATAGAAATCCAGAAAGCCTTTCTAGCCTGCACACTGCATGGTCCTGGTTAACACGTTTATGGGTCCTAATTTTTTTTTTTATTTCCCAAAAGGTTTCCTGGAAATAACTTGGTGCAACTTTTAGGAAACATGGGGACAAACCTATTTGTCAGTTTGACAGTTATTTTAGTTTATGTTGCCCCTAAGATTGGAAGTTGTGTATCAAACCACCTGTTTGGTGTTTTAATATGCAACTTAGAACTTCGCCCCGAGTATACCGACTTATTTGCAGACCTATTTCAAATTGCACATATTCTCGGAAATTTATTCATTCCATTTGTTGAATTGTTCCCCGCCTCATAACAGACGGACTCACCCTGACGTCATCCTTTGGTTTGTGCACTACGTTAAAGCCTTCAGTTTGGTATTTTGGCAGTCGCCATTCTTTTGCAACCAGTAGTGACACGAGAGGGTGGAGCTAAGTACAACCAAACGCTGAATAAGACATTGTTTGCCGACCAAAATGTTACAATTAACTTTCATAAAGGCAAAAGACACTGAAAGGGTTAAAGCTGTAAGAAGAATACACAGACAACTCTCAGACCGGCCAACACCGTGTTAGCACCCTGTCAATCACCGTGTAGCCCCGCCCTAAAGCATACCCTGCTTTATGGTCTGTTTGACTCTAAATGGACCATCATTTACTAAATGAACATCATGCTGTATTGAAGAAGACTTGAAACTAGAGATTGAGACCATAAACTCATGTTTACAATGTTTACTGAGGTAATAAATCAAGAGAGAAGTAGAGTCATTTTCTCATAGACTTCTATACAACCAGAGGAGTCGCCCCCTGGTGGACATTAGAGAGAATGCAGCTTTAAGACACTTTCGCATTGGCTTCACTTTTCAGAACTGGAAGTTGTCGCCTAAGTCAAACAAACACAGGACCTTCCCCCAGGAGACCGTTGTTTGTGTCCTGTGTGTCTTAACTTGCGTAGGCTACCAAATGTAATTTTACCAAAACCATGCTCTTTCCCTAAAAGAAGAAGAGAAAGGTTGATCCACCTTCATCCGGACAAAATTTGGATTAGTCATCTTCCTGTATAGCAACATGAACAGGTTTGTAGTACCCCCCCCCCCCCCTAACTAAAGAAGTACCAATTCAAGTAGTGGATCTGTTATACAGCGATGGGTGGTGTCGTTACCCATAGCAACAGATACAAACGAGATACTGGTACATCAGGCTTCAGAGCGACAGAGTTGATGGTACTAAATGAATGTATGAGTACATGACTATACGTGATGACCATACTGACTTTGTATGTGACCTCTGTAGTAGCTGCACTTTATTGTTCACTCAGATTATTTAGGTGTGTTTCAAACCGCAGCATAGCCTGGTGCAGCTGTCGATGTCGTCTCCCAGTGAGAGTGAAAGGAAAAAAAACAAAGTGTCACAAGTGGCTGAGATAATGTGCACTTCCCGTGTGCCCTGCTCATTCTTCAACTCACGTCCAGCAATCGGCACCACTTGGTGCACTGTATCTCTGACACATCCCCCGTCTATCTTTACTCCCGTCACCATGGAAACAGCCACGGACGTGCCGAAGGGATGTAAACAGCCAGACCTGGGAGTGTGTTTTTCAGAACAGGTCCCCCCCTCCACCCCCGGGCTCCCTCTTCTTCTCCCTCCCCCTCCACCCTCCACGTCCCTGCCTGGGGAGGAGGCATGGTGTTCAGTACCAGCTGCCCAAAATACCAAATACCAAATTCGTGACATGAATATTGCATCAGAGGCTGTTTTTAAACGTGTTGGTTCTCCCTCAGTGAAACACAAGAAAAAAACACATTTCCTACCTCACAGTAGTTCATATATATTTCTGTCATTTATCATTTGTTTATTGTTGCCGTTAGTCCTTGAATATCCACAGGGAGTAACATGTCCACCTGGTTAGTCAACCCGTTCTCACTCCCAACCCGTCAAATACAGCAGCTTTGTCAGTGGCCCAAACTACGAGGCTCCACGAACCCCTCTAATGTCAGGTGCTAACGGCAACAGCGCCTTTTACCTGATGAGGAACCAGACGGTCTAGGTGCTATATGAATTTTTGCTGCTATAAAAATGCTCTGAATATTGTATAGAGAACCTTTAAGAAATAGCCTAACAGTAGTACCAAAAACCTCCAAAATAAAGTCATAAAAACAACTTGGCATGACATGACAGAAAACACAGGGATTATTAATATGAAACTGACAGAGTTAAAGGTCCATTGACACTTATGGTTCAAATGTATCCTTACACAGCGATGCCCCGTCAAGATATTTGGATAAAAGCTCACCTGAAGTGACACTGACGATGATGGGCCTTTGTATATTTACACACACTGTGTAAATGTAAGCAAGATGCTGGGCTGTGAGGCTGTCATACTGCGGTGTGGCATTTAAATCCTGATTAGGGCCACGTAATGACACCGGCGTGGTTGACGAGGGCAGAGTGTGTCATGCGGTAGAGTGGGGGCTCCTTTTCCAGGCTTGTTCTCGATGCCTACTCCAAAACGCTTCCAATTACTCTCACGTTGATGGAGCCCCTTATTGACAACCACAAGGGCAGCGTGTAGTGTCACAGGGCGGTAAGTGCCGGGACACACAAGGGCCGTAAATATCAGTGTCAGCTGTGGGACACAAAAATGAAAAAAAATTATGATGGAAAAAAAAAGAAAATGGCAAAGATGAGACGAGGATTGAGCTGTAAAGACACTCCAGCTGCAGCAGGAAGTGAGTCCACACATCGGCTGCGCAGGAAACCAGCCCTTCAGCCATCCTGTCCACCACTTCACTACTGTAAGTATGTGGGATACTGATGTGTACTCCTCCATAGCTTTGAGTTTTCATCCTTTATTTAGCTGCAGGAAGAGGGATGGATGGAGGCACTGCTATGCAAATGTTCTCTTCAGCTACATTAAAGATATTTCATGATATTGTTTTGGCCAGTTTCTGAAGGTTTGTAAGATTTCAATGATCCCTGACAATAATTTAAAAAAGAGGTGCAGCTCCAAATTAAAAATAATGTTTTTTTCACCGCAGCATACGTAACGACATGGGATTTACACATCTGGTCCACTGTAGAAGAAAATCAGTTTCCTATCTAGATATATATGCAGTATCTTTTAATCAGCCCACAGAGGGGGGCAGAGGTCAACCAGCACTGATGGAGCTGAAAGACACATCAGACCAACGACCATGAACTGTGATTTAAAGCAAACACACCCAATGAATATGTCACCCACATTAACAAATGATGTAATACGTTGAGAACATATTCACTGAGTCATTTTCTTTGCCTTTTAAGTAAATTAAATCTTACTTTTGATTGCGTTTCTTAATATTAGTCAAACAGTGCCCCCAAACTAGTCGGTATGGTTGAAAGAAACATGACACCAGGTGAAGTTAAGTAAGTTCAGAAAAGGTACACTAACGCTAAATATTACTACAGTGTTGAATGCAGTTATTGAATGGATAATACTGTCAGCTAAATAAACGTGAAACCAGCCAGACTAGCCGGAAGTCCGCTTATAAAAATGTACTTAAACAACGGAGAGAATTAATGCTAGCTACTTGTTTTCCAGTGTTGCTAATTGCTAAACGACTGCAGCGAACAACAAGCACAGAAGTAACTACAGTATACGACATGGACATGAATACTTCACTTCGCCTTCTTGATGGAAAGAGGAGGCCTCGGCATCGAGTAACGTGAGTCAAAACACTTTGTCTGTTTGCTTGCTGGTGTGTGTTTTTGTCTTTTCTTTCTTATGTCCCGCCATGAATGTGTGTATTTACAGGAACTTGCTGCAAAGTTAATGTTGTTAGTGGTAATATTGTTACGGAGGATACTGTTCCTCGTCTGCGTGTACAGTCAAGGTATTCTGTTATTACTGCTGTCTACATATAGCCACACTATGACTTTAGAATAACCTCCATTTTTAAATGTAGTGGTTGCTAAACCACCTGTTCATTGTGGAAGGTGTAGTACAGGAGTCTGCCTTAGCTTTGGTGACTAACTTAAGAAAATTGATCGGCAGTTATTTTGATAAAGGAGTAAATGTTAATGAATATTAAACTGAATATCTCTAGGTTCTGGACCTTGGACTTTGAGGGACTGGGATTTAGATTTACAGTTTATCGAACAGAGGGACTGGAACATGTCCAACATTCCCAGGTACCCATGTTTACAGTGGGATGCACTGAAGAGGTGAAACACTTTACTGAGCCATAAAGTCCAGATGATAAACAGGGAGAGTATTAAATATGTCATTTCAGACATTCCCATTGATCAGCTGAAGCCTCTCATCCCGCTCCGCTGCCTCCGTGTCGCTACACAGTGAGAGATCATAGGCTGCGCCCCCAGCGGCATGTTAATGAGCCAGCCGCTAAGGGAAGCCTGTGCACACCGTTGTATCAGGAGTTGCGAGCGGAAAACTAAATTTAGGACGGTGGATTTGTGATCTGGTGGAGGTTGTTAGGCTGCTTTTAACTTTATATTGAGATGACATCACATGCGCACAAATAGCTCTCTATAGGCTCTGGATTTTTCATTCAACTTAATAACAAAGAATATGAATGGGCCTTGTTTTCAGTCTGAAGTGCACTGTGAACCGTTGTATTATTAAGTGAGTGTGTGTGTGTGTGTGTGTGTGTGTGTGTGTGTGTGTGTGTGTGTGTGTGTGTGTGTGTGTGTGTGTGTGTGTGTGTGTGTGTGTGTGTGTGTGTGTATGAAAGGTACAAACGGGTAAAGCTGGCTGACTGCTTCCATGTTCATCAACGTCATGTTTGTTTGTTATTTCACTTTTTGTTTTTAAATATGCGTCACCAAAAGAATTCTAAGCCCTGTTAATAGCCCATGAAATAAGGAATAGCAATCTAAGATTGTTCACTATGCATCAGTGTGAATTATTCTGGATTATTTTCAGTCAGGTAGTGCTTGTTATGTGTGTGAACAGTGCGTTTGTTGTGGCGGCGCTGTCCAAGGTGCTGAAACGCAGCAGAGGAGATCCATAGACCGTCTCAACAAAGCCAGTGCTTTTATTATGAGGCTTATATGCTGTACAAAATAAGTCAATAATGACTGCAAGTTTTAAGGAAAAGTTGTGTTGCTTGTGTTGTCATTGTCGTTGTTTTAACTTTGACACAACCTGCCACATGAGAAAGAAAACTTTACTTTCTCTACTTTTCTAGCTGCTGTATATCTGACTTGAGATAAGTTTCCCTTCCAACTGACTGAGCAAATGGTGAGAGGCAACTAACACTCATTAAGAGAAAGTTCTCTCTCTCTATGCCTCTCTTTCTGTGTGTGTGTAAGCACCATATGATTGAATTATGTTTGCAAAAGATTGATACAGTTGGCCTACAGCCTGTATCAACATCTCTTACGGATTGCAATAAATATATCGGCGGTTCGATCCCCGGCTCCTAGTCCATGTTGATGTGTCCTTGGGCAAGACCCTTAACCCCAAATTGCTCCCGTTTCTGTCTCACTGGGACACTGAATGACACTGAGCCTTCACGATACGTGTCGGTGAGCAAAGAAGACATACAGTTTGCAATTTTTCACAACTACAAGTCCAAAATAAGCCGTGGTGGAACAGCTTTAAAACCATTTTTTAACAAGTACCTTTAGCAGACACACATTACATTCTAATTCATAGATGCTGCTCTGAGTAATGGAGCTTATAGACAACGTTAATGGAGGTTACATTGACTTGTATCATGGTGCGTTCAAGCTCCACTTAGTAAGACTCAATATTCGGCGAAGGTAGAACATGATGTACTGAGTGTAAACACATGCTGCTTTAGTTTTTAATGATTGTAACCGTGAATAAAAACCTACCCGTCTTTATAGGAACAGTGTTGTTCCTTCTGTCTGGATCTCCAGGTGATGTGGTGATTCACTTTTTTTTCACACTTTATTTTTGCCATTTCACCACAGACAGACACACATACACACACACACACACAAATTAAATTAAAATAAATAAAATAAAAAAGGATCTGGATTGCTCTGTCTCTTCAAAAACATGATAACTCCTGTGAGGTATTCAGGTTGTGTTATCGTTGACATGTAAACATCGTCCATTTCTCCCACTTCTCACGACATCGCTCCACTTCAGTTCTTATTCTGTGAGTTAATAGTTCCATATCATATATTCATTCACAATTTTCAGCCATTCATCTTGTGAAGGTGGTTCTGCCTTGTGCCATCTCTTCGTGATAGCTTTCTTACAAGCTGTTAGCAAAATGTTCAGCAGATACTTCTCTTAACACAGTGTCTGCTGTCATGTTACCAAAGTAGAGAAACATCCATGACTTAGGTATGTCATAGCCCAGAATTTGGACTATAACCATACGGACATTTCCCCAAAACTGTACTATTTCCGGACATAGCCAAAATACATGCGAGTGGTTTACATTTACTGCCCCACATTTCCTGCAACATGGTTGAACAATAGACAGACATTTGTTTGTAATTTGGGGAGTAATAAAGAATCTGATTACATTCTTCCAACAGTGTTCTCTCCAAGTACGCGAGGATGTTGAAGACTGTTGTGTCCT
Source organism: Pholis gunnellus (assembly GCF_910591455.1). Classification (NCBI taxonomy): domain Eukaryota; kingdom Metazoa; phylum Chordata; class Actinopteri; order Perciformes; family Pholidae; genus Pholis; species Pholis gunnellus. Next base: position 1,651,923 of record NC_136549.1, read on the forward strand.
CCTAATATTCACCCATTCATCCTCTGTAATATTCACACCAAGTTCTTGTTCCCATTTCAGTTTTACATAAAATGTTGTATTTTCGAATTGTTCCATCAGATGTTGATATATTGTCGATATGATTCTATATTTCTTTGAGTTATAAACTCCCATTATGGTTCTAATTATTCCATTTTTATCTAGATTAATTTTGTGCTTTATTTCTTTATCGAAAAAGTCCCTTAATTGCAGATATCTGAAGTGGTCCTGGTTATTTAGTGAATATTTGTCTTTCAACTCCTGGAAACTCACAACACTCCCGTCTTTAATGACTGTGCATATTGTTGTTATTCCATGTGAAATCCATCATTTGAACCTCAGATCGAGAGTACCCGGGATAAAATCTCTATCATAGGCTATCCATCGTAGAAGCCTGAGCTCTTCTTCTAATCTGTATTTTCGAACCAATTTAAACCACACCTCTAATGTAAATTGGGTGACAACATCCACCTGTTCAAGTAAATCTTTGGCTATATTTCTGTCTCCGATAAGGCTTTGAATTTCCCTTCCTTCTACATATCATTCTAGGTTTTTCCATTTAGCTTCGTAATCATTGGTACACCAATAAACTACTGGTCTAATTTGAGCTGCATGGAAATATGCCCTAAGATTTGGTAATGACATGCCCCCTTTATGTTTTCCAATCTGTAATGTTTCGTATTTGACTCTTGGCCTTTGACCATTCCATATAAACCTTGAGATAACTTTATCCCAGGTTCTGAATTGTTTCTCAGGGATCTCGAGTGGTAGTGCCTGAAAGAAATAGAGAAGTCTTGGAAGTATGCTCATTTTTATAGTGTCTATCCATGAACTGAGATCTAGTGGAAGAACAGCCCACCTCTCCATATCATCCCTAATGTCCTGATCCACTTTAATATAGTTGGCTTTATATAGATCATCAATACTTTTTGTTATAGTCACCCCGAGATATGTCATTCTTTTAGAACTCCAATTTAAGTTCAGTGTTTGTTGTATAGTTTCGGTTGGTTTGTAGTTCAGTGTTAAAATCTCTGTTTTTGACAAGTTCATTTTATATCCAGAGTAAGAGCCAAACTTAGCTGAGTGTCAAGTCACAGCAGAAATGAAATATGATAGATAGGATGCTATGTTTAATTTTAGCACAGTTTGAGCGATATACCCGCGTGTGCCGCTTGTAATAAATACAAAGTGTAACAGGAAACAAACATGATATCTCAGTGTCAGGTGTTGTCTTTTCCTTGTTTAAAAAGGCTAATTAACAGCAAAGTGATGTAATTTTCTGAACCAACCACACTGTTCAAGCTGCCATTTGTTGACTTATCTTCATATGTTTATTTGCATTATCTAACTGCCAAAGATGTATACTTTCATTATGAATCAGTAAAACTGACACTAAAAGAATTCAAAAGGTTGTAACAGCTGCTGTGTGTTTGGATACTGTTGTGCTGCAGCTTAAGTAATGTCCTACTGTAGCCAGACATCCCTTTAATGGATTTGAACTAAAACATTAAACACCACGAGAGCCTCTGGTTCTTGTTGTTTATTTGTGCCGCGGTGCATTCAGGCGCTAAATTACTGGGAGACCGCTGAAAGGGCCCGATAGCGTCTATTCCCGGCTTATCTCCTTGCATTCACTGCCTCTGAGCTGACATGTAATTAAAGGACAACATTTATAATCCACCACACTCAAAGTAAATGAGAAGGCAAATAGCTACAATGGCCCGTGCTTCATTACAAACGAGTCAAATGGCTGCTGGAGTCTTCATCTGTATGCACAGCAGTGAGCACAGTGGCGGACACAGCTATGGATGGGTGCCTCCATGAAAATGAGCAAATAAATGAATTGAATAATATTTGGAGTATTTGGTCTTTTTTGCAATTTCAGCTGTCAGCTGTCGAACCTGTAGTGGACCACACATTACTGTTTGTCCAACTCGGCATCAGCACCTCTAGTAGAAGTCCGTAGTTTGACTCCACAGGCCCGGTGTCATTTATTAAAACCTGTATGTCATTTAAGGATGGTATTTTCTCTGCATGGCTGGATTTGTGTTAGCTGATAACAACAGTTAAGACGAAAGAGAACCACAGTGACTGGGATTTGGTGGTTGCCGGTCTAATTCCATTGAGTCCTTTTTCCACTAAAGTAACATAACCTGTAATCTGGGGCTTCCAGTAGACTGTACATTTACTGCTCAAGATGGCGCAGCGGATGGCTGCCTCTGTGTGTTGGTGCTCATTGTTTTGTGTTATTTTTGTTGTAAATACTGTTTTCTGCTGTGATTCCCGGAGCTCTTTCACCAGAGACGAGCTCATAAATATCAGGGGAACAACTCCAGCGGACTTACTTCCAACTTTTCAGTTAACTTCTGTTGAATTACTGGACATTCTAGTCAAAGGTGCTCTCACCTTAACAAACGCTGATGGAGAGGTAAACGCGCCGGTGCACTTGTGCGTCTTCGCACATGGGGATTTCGCACACCACTGCCGGGCATATTTCTCTCCAACGTCTCACTGTCCAACAAACTCGATGAACTTCAGCTACTGGTGGGGAGAGACAGAGACTTTTCTTCATCCTCCGTTTTGTGCTTCACTGAGTCCTGGCTCTGTGGATCGATACCGGACTCTGCGCTCCAGCTGGCTTCCAAATCGAAGGGTGGAGGACTCTGTTTCTACTCCAACAGTGGCTGGTGTAACGATGTGACAGTGATTCTACAGCACTGTTCTCCTGATCTGGAATCTTTCATCATAAACTGTAAACCCCTTCACTCCCCCTGTGAGTTTGTTTCTTTCATACTGGTCGGTGTTTACATGCCGCTGCAGGGTAACGTGCAGGAAGCACAGCGGACACTCACCGAACAGATAGGCCTACTGTGTGACAAATTCCTTGTATGTGCAACATACATTGACAATAAACTGATTCTGATTCTGATTCTGATTTACAAACCTTGTCAGGCTTTAGTTTACGGTTCTTCTTTGTGTTTTCAATGTATCCTACAAACCGAGGCGTTTCACTTATTTGTCATGAAGCATCATTTTTATACAAAGTAGATGTACGTGACTAATTGTAGGACAGAACAATGTAAGACGTGGCACTGATGAAGCTATTGATTATTTTTCTATTAGATACAGGTTTATACACAAAGGGAGACTGCATGACACTGCTTGGGCCCCAGCTCTTAAATTTCATAGTTTTTTATTTTGCTCCACCGCCACACATTGTGGTTCTTTTATTTTTGGAGACCTACCGGATCGATCAGATGCCGACCCAACCTGAAAAAGAGTGGAGGTTCCTCAGTGTGAAGAAGACATGAATCCCACAATATGTCATCACAGCAAGTCCAAAATAAGCCCAGGAGCAACATTTGGAGAAACTAACTTAACCAGACTCCTATTGTATCGTAAGTTGTTCTCATGCATGTTGGGTGTCATGATGTGTTCAAATGTAATCTTGTGAAATGTAGTTTTTGGTGAGAAACTTAAATATATCCAGTTGTTTGGTGGCGATGTTTAAAAAAACATAAAATAGATATTAAAGATGAATTAAGAGCTGTTTAACTTCCTAACACTAGCTCTAAGCAGCTTATCATTAAAACTACTAATGACGAGACTTATTTTTAATCCAAGGAAATATTTAAATAGAAATATAGTCATTTATTTCATATTGCGTGCTTTCTGCAAGAAACCACTATAGATGACACTAACAAAGTACAATGATGACATTTATAATTCTTGATGGTTAGCATTGACTTCCGGATGGTTGACATTATTCCATGCATTCTGAAGGCATGTTCATTTACACTTTACGCTTTTATCGTGAATTGCAACTTTTAAGACGAAGACAAAGAGATGAAACTGACTGTCTCACTGAACCACTTTTCTCACCCTATAGATCTACACTGTTGAATCCTAAGCAAGGCTTTGATGAGAACTCGTAACATAGATCACACGAGTGGAAAAACACGATGCATTAACACAGAATTTCATTTACAATCCGATGACTCATGCTGTACTTGCTGTACCTGTTGTGCTGAAGGGACAAAACCAGATGTCATGTTTGTCATTATGTGTTATTGGCATTGTAAATTGATGTCGGTATCACATACGGCTCACATCCTACAATCAGTACAAACACAAAGAGCGACCAAGGCGACTAAGCAAACCCTGAGTCACGGTGGCCCAGCAGCTCTGCTTCCATCCACACACCAAACACATTCATGCTTACAGCCAATCAACGACAACGCAACGGACACACAGGAGTTACAAATACAATCATTACATGACTAATGCAAATGAAAGGAGACGAATTCACAACAGATTTAAAAAAAATAATAATTATCATCCTCTCTTCTCAGAGGAGATTCAGCATTTTCATCAACAGACTATCAAGTAGCCAGACATGAGAGAGAGTGTGTGTGTGTGTGTGTGTGTGTGTGTTTGTAAGTGTATGTTAGGGAGGAGGGGGAGGTGTTATTGATCTTTAGGAGCCAGGAAACCATGCTCTCCCATTTCCACTGTAATGAAACATAATCACTTTTAGAGTGGCAACTTTGCTTTACAGAAAGCCTTCAGATGATCTGGGCCTTTTCCAGTTGGCACTGAGTCATGCTTTGTGTGTGTGTGTGTGTGTGTGTGTGTGTGTGTGTGTGTGTGTGTGTGTGTGTGTGTGTGTGTGTGTGTGTGTGTGTGTACGTGTGTGTACGTGTGTGCGCGTTTGTGTGTGTATGTGCAAGATGGAGCGGAGGAACAAAGAGAGAAATACAATGCAGAGGAAGCTAGTACAATATTAAATATGTATTTGGAGGAAGACTGTAAATGAAAATGTGTGGCTGTAGATGTGGCATGTGTTTTGTGAGATTGTCAAGATGTGACGATTTCACAGCTGGCAAAACATTTCAGCTTGAAAGTAAAGCGGTAAAGATCTTTAAAGAGTAGCTGAACACCCGGCAGTGTTTGTTGATGTGTTGCACCTGTAACCACACCCAACAGTGATGTCACGGTGTACTGACACTCCCTGGAGTACACTTACACCACTTCAACCTGAAAACAATCAGTCAATTTGTGGTGGCCTGTTCTTTGTTCTTCTATACTCGGCCACGTTACGGGGCTCCGTGCCTCGACTCACACTTTAAACAGTCCAAATGATAACTCTGCAGACGCTGATTCCATTGCCGTCATTTGATTTATTCATTTTCATTTTCCTCTCATCTGATTAATAACAAAAGTTCCCAAAGAAAAATAATTATTCAGAATACGAATTTAACCTCCATTCATGAATCAAAGGAATGTATCATATAAATATATTAGAACATTTTAAAATATGGCTCTAATCAACAGAAACAAACCATGCTCTAAACCAGGGGTGCCCAATACGTCGGAGGTAGTGCCGGTAGATCGCATGCCATTCAAAATAAATGTGATGTCCTCATGGCATTTGCCACTTGATTGACGTACAGTGCAGCCAGTCTGAGATCACGTCTTTTCTAACACACGAGTCACCACGTATGCGCTACACAGAGCAGATTGACAAGTGTCTGTCAGAGTTTGACAAACACTTTCAAGACTTTGCTTTACTCGAGCCAGTCGCTACATTTATGTGCTGCAAATTTCAGGAAGATATTGAGGTTGATTCACTCGCATTAAAAATGTCAACGCTGTCATGGACAGTTTTAGTACCCAAACATGAGGAAATGTGCCACCTTCTTGACTGCATTATTCGGCTCTACTTATTTATGTGAGTCAGCCTTTTCCCACATGAAGAATATTAAGTCCAAATATGGTTCCACCATGACTGATGATCATAGAAGTCTGCTTGAGGCTGGCGACCAGCAGCTACTGTCTGGAATATTTAAACCTGGTTGATTCCATTCAGTGCAAGTCATCAGAGTAAGGCAATGACCAAACATGTACAGAATTGTATTGTGCCATAAGGGTTCATGCAGTTATGCAAGGTGCGCCAACATATATTGTAAATATAAAGTATACTCAGTATATATATATATAAATAAATAGATATTTAGCATTTTTAATGTAGGTAGATCATTTTGACTTGGTCATTTTAAAAGTATGGACACCCCTGCTCTAATGTGACTATTTGCTATTTTTCGGACCAAACAAGCATTTTGAATTCATCAACTCAGGCTTTGTGGAATTCATTTATATTTATTCTGACCTTTTCTTTACCAAACGATTAATTTAGAAAGACAAGTCAGAGCTCTTAATTGTTGTGTGTTGTCTAATTACAAGCAGTTATACAAGACATTGTCAAAATTACGGTTAAAATGAAGAAGTATCTGATCAAAGAATAAGTGAAGGAGAGTATGAATCTGAGCAAGCATTTGGTGCCAACTTTCAGTAATCTGCAGTTTTAGATACTACGGAAACATTTTTTTGAGGTTTAATTGTCAGCCCCAGTCAATTCTTGATGGACAAACAACATTTTGAACATTTTGAATCCCCTAGTTTTATTAATTCCCCCCACCAGCCATGTTCCATTTGAACCCCAAATACATTGACAGAGGAGGGGAGACAAGCAAATAAAGACATAAGAGTTTAGGAGGGACAGAGTTAGAGGGAGAGAGACCTTTTGACACATTAACTCAACTGGCATTTACCCTCCCTGTCGGCTTGTGTCTGAGCAAACAGGAGAGAGAGAGAGAGAGAGAGAGAGAGAGAGAGAGAGAGAGAGAGAGAGAGAGAGAGAGAGAGAGAGCTAGCTGTGTCACTTGCACCCCATTTGTGGAAAAAGGACAGAGGTGCCAGAAAGCAATCACTGGGCAATTTAGCCGTCTTCTAGTCGTCTATTGTTGCTGGTTCTGAGCGGAGCACAGCGGGAGACGCACGGCCGGGGTCTTATCTGATGTGATGTTTATACACACAGCAGCTATTCCTCTGCTTTCACAGCTTGTTAGTCCTTATTAGAGGAGAGGGAGTTCCAGCACAGAGCAAAACATGCTGGAACGTCGTTAGACACGCGGAGCTCAGGAGCTCAAAGGCTGCGAGGAGCCTTACATCACTGTTGTTGCTACGCAACGGAAACTTCAACAACAGCTACTTGTAATTAGTGTTTAGCCAGCTAACGAGAGGAAAAAGGGAGATGAGGTAGTTGAGAAGTAAAAATGGAGAAGATGAAGGTAGGGATTGTTTTTTTTGAAGTGTGTGTTTAAAAGTGCACTTCATAACAACAAAATTCATTTTCAACAGTGATCAGATCGGTCAAGGTCAGATAGATTACTGTCTTCTTTTTCCCATCTAATTGACATTTGTTTAATTCACTATTTACTTAATTGTATTGACTGTTTCAAAGTGGGTGACTTGAACCTTTCCCAGTCCACATTCATTTTCTGTGTCCGTGACTGTTTCTTGTTGTTTGAGTAGACGACACCAGGAAAACCAACTTTCTCTGCAGCATCTCGTTGGCTTGATTTTAGCGGTTTGACTTCCTTTTTCCCGTCAGGATTTCAGTGTGCCTGCAGCTCCAGCCTCCAGCCAGTTTTGATGTGATACAAAGGTTTTCTGTCATCATGACACTGGTTGTTACTTTATAATTCTCTGGTTTATCAGTGAAGTGTAACAGACAGTGACGCTGGGCTGGGTATCGTTGCCAGTACCCTTAAAGTACGTTTTATTCTGTACATGAAAGCTCCAAGAGAAGCCTTATAAGACAGAATTAGCATACATAGAAATGAAAGCAACACGGGAGGGGAATTTGCTATTGTACAGTAAGAAATAGATGCGTGTGCAGCACTCATCTGAACAGCTGATTCATGTTTTTTACACAAAGAAAGAAATAACTTAATGTACAATTGCTGAATTTACCATGCACAAATGATTCTCTAGGGAATCTGGGGATTTGAAATTGTGGTTGCGGTATACTTTATTATTTTGATACATTTTACGTGTTTACCGTCAATAAAATGTAATGTTTTTCATAAATGCAATGTTATAATGTAATGTCATTCTTTTACATTCAAACTAAGCTTCTATTATTGAATGAGGCTTCGGCTGTTTGTCCTCATATTTTGTTATGTCAGCGTCCTCAAAAGTCCGGGAAATATAATTTTGTTATATTAAATTCCATGTATGCGCATGTATACATGGAATAATATATGTGTACAAGAGATGATGTTGGCGTTGGAGACACATTGTGCGAGACGAGAGATGTAGATCACCGAGCGGTTTCACACTAAATGAAATTATGCTCCGACAAACCTACAGCAAATTGTTTTGACTTGCAAAATGACAACCATCATAGGTGTAATTCATGGCAGAATTCAAATGGGATCCAAAAATGATTTGACTTTCGCTGTTGACAATCCGTTGACAATTCTTTTCCGAAATAAGGTCCCATGGGGGACACCGGAAGGGGAGGGACTTGGCCTCTCTATACACTTTGATAATCTGGTCACATGTCTCCTGCCTTCCTCTGTCTCTGATTAATACAATCTGAAGATTATTGGTTGGTCATTGTTGGTTGGGTTGGTTAGGTTTAGGCTTGAGGAGTGACATCTATGATGGGAAAGCCACTCAGAGGCAGAGTAGGGTCATGACTCATGCCTTTGCCATAGTGGGATTCTCAATATCGTGTCACGATGACGTCTCACTCCTTATTCCTCCGGTTCTCACCCTCATAGAGCTGAAGTTACATCCAGAAACTACTATTCTTGTCTTGAATGTTGTGTGTTTTGTTTTTAGTGTATAGCTTTTTATGATGATTTTAATGTTTCAAAAGTGTCTTTGAGTTTTTTGAAAAGCGCTTGAAAAGTATTATAATTATTATTATTGTTTATTATTATTATTTTTGCCTTCACGGCAGAACATCAGATAGGTCTGTGGGCAGGACTACTACAGTTAGAGAGGAATCCTAGCCAAAGTAACGCACATTTAAATGTATTTATTATATGGACAATCCGATAAATAAAGACACTGTTCCAGTAATTATGAAAATGCCGTATATCAACCACTATTTCATAGTCAAACTGTTCACTTTGCTGTCTGGTTCCTTTAATATTTATTTTAAATTCTAGGTTACGGCTTGAGTGAGCAGCATCATTCACCTGCACCAGCTATTGTGGATACATTTTTCTTTTTTTAGACCCTGATAAGCAGAGCTGCATTGTGAATAAAAGGTCTGACAGAGACATGGTGTCCAGCCTGCCACTAATATTTGTCCTCCAGCTTTGGAGAAACCGTATTCATCCTTCTCCCTGCTGCACAAACCAGCCATACCAGCAGGCCGTTCCCAGTTCTAATTTCAATGTTATTCCCGACCTAACTAAAATGTAGTTTTCTTAATGGTTCCTGGCAGCTATATATTAATGACCCATGGAATGTCCTACACTGGGATTTCCCGCATGGTGACTACGAGTTTAACACTTGTAATATCCATCTGAGTTTAATTCCTCTCCCTCCACTCCGCCCTGGCGACATGGACTGTTAACACAGCTGAGAATCAAGTGCTTTTAGGCGTGTCGCCGCTGAAGAGTGATCAGTGTGTGGGTTTATCAGCCTCCACGCCCAGCGCTCATTTCCCTCAGCAGCAACATTTGGCCCTCCATCCATAACGTTCGCCCACAGTTCCAGGGGCCGCTGCTTCAGGTTGTCTTTCATGAGAGTGTTTGGCAGTTTGCTAATGATGCTACACAGCTCATTTGGTCCTCTGCTGACGACACTTAGTGAATGAGATAGCGCCACACCTAGAATCATATCGGTCTTTCTCAAGTACGGTGTAGTCTACACTTATTTCTTTTTTTTGACACTTCCTTCACACTCTGAGTTCTTTCTTTTTACAACCTTGGTGTCATGAATTCCCCTTCATATTAGTTTGTTTTCATCCTGTCTGCTTTTTTAATTAACTCTCCTGTCATTTCAGATCCTACCATTCACAGCCGATCACCTCTGATTCCCCTCACCTGGTCCTCCACACCATCTCACCTGCAGCCCATTCCCTCATTAACCCTCACTAGGTCCCCTCACTTGCACTTGTTCCCTGCCAGATTGTCTTGTGTGTTATTGCCAAGTTCTCCAGCGTATCTTTATATTGTTCCTGATCTGCCTGTTCCGACCCTTTCTGCCTGTTTTCGACCTTGGATTTTTGCCTGCCCCTTATTGGATTTGTTCGCCTGTTTGACTGACCTCCTGGTTTTGACCCTGTCTGAACTCAAGTAAAAGAACTAAACTTGTATTTTTGTCTCCGAGTTGTGCTTTTGGGTTGAAGTATCTGTAATCCTTACACTTGGTCTTATTTGTACCGGTTTGGCATTCATTCCTATCAGAATGTTTTACATCACGTATTCTCAACAGATGAACCAGTGACTGTTAGCTTCTATAGATTGCATTATTTTCCATCAGTGTATTCTAGTGTATTCAATGGCCATATGTTGTTCATCTGTATTTTAGGAGAACGCTTTCTTTAATAGCAAATTTAGAGTTGTGCTGTTGTTGTCAACTTTGGAATAATAATTTGGGACTGTGAAGAGTCTCCCACCCAAGTATGTATGGTATATATTGCATTCTGCTCTTACAATATACAGTACATGGTGTCTTCTTCTCTTGTGAGGTAACAAGGTAATATCTGGTTTAGAATCCTGTCTCTGAAGTTGGCTACAATATCTGAACTTTGGATGGCATCTACCGTTACTGTAGTCAGCATGGATTTCACGCCTCACTAAATTCAAAGATTGTGAATTTGAAGCTACATTAGTTGATTGATGGACTCTTATAGACCACTGGTGAATGTAAGTCCCAATACTTACTCATCTTTGAGCTGTTTTCTTTCCCTTCCTTTCTTTAGCTGCTAAATGCTCCACCGTACTCACGAGCTAGTTGCTAGCTTTGTCTGTTTTCTTCTGGGAAAGTTGCCTATATTTCATTTTCAAAACTTAGTTTCACGCAGTCTGCTGGAGCTGGAACCAAAGTTGATGACAGCATTAAGAATGAAACAAAACTAATGCTGTGTTCACACTAAACGAGATTACATACAAAGTCAATGCAAAGACGCGAGTTGAAATCCTTCCATATTGACATTCTCCTCCTGTCATCACTGACGTCCTGACGTTGTTGAATCATAAATAAAGGAAACCAATATTGTGTGTATAAAATAGGGGTGCAGCGGATCACAAAACTCACGGTTCAGATCGTATCACGTTTCTTTTCTCAAGCACTTTAACCCGATTTTGAAATCCTTTGTTTTCCACAACTGAGAAAGACCTCACGTCCGCAGCAATAAAGACCCCAATAGATGCTGTAATAGCTTAGCCCGGTCCGATTCTGCCACAAACGGTTTCTTAAATGCCGTGATGGTACTTGTTGTTGTTCTGCCGTGGCCCCCGTCACCAGGATGGTGACGCTTCAATACCGGCGCTTCATATGTGTGGACATGCCCGATGTATTTCCGTTGTCTTATGTCTTTCTCGTTAAATAACGCCTACATACCATTTTATCCACCACCCTCATCCCGTCATTAGTAACAGGGAAGCCAAACATGCGACTTAAATGACGCTGGGGGCTTCTGAATTTCCTCCGCTCGCCATGACGTTCACCGTTAAATGCTTTTAACACGCGCTGTTCACTGAACACACTACTGCTTTATATCTGTTCACTGACACTGATATTTAGAGACGTATTACCTGAAAAAATATGAGCAGCAGTAAAACTTTATTTCACACTATGATGATTAAACTGTAAAAGAAAACGTAATAATCTGCAGTTCACATGCCGAACCGTGAGGGGGGATCTGTTTCACCAGTAGTATAAAACATATGGTACAAACAATAACTACCCTGCCGTATTTATGCCGATCTGAGCTCCATTCAGAAAACAAGCATTTCAAAAGTTGTCTTTTTGGTCTTGCGGACAGACCTACCAAAGCATGACTTTTTACAAATCGGCATCATAATGTAGTTATTTCAGCATCCTTTTTATCCATTTATTGCCATTAAATCACTGCTAAATTGCTCATTTTGGCTTAAATTGCCATATCCTCTCTGGCGCATATAGTGGGAGTGACACAAACACAAATTGTCCCGCAAGTAACGCGATGTGAAAATTCGTTTTGTGTGAACAGCATTAAATTGCGGCTGTTAATCCAAAACAAAGAGCTTATTTTATCACTGGTTTATCACTATGCACGGCTCATTTCACATTATATATATATATATATATATATATATATAGTGATTGGATCCATTGCTGACATAAGAATATTGATTTGTGCAGCTCTGGTGTTGATTTTCTTGAAACGTCAGATGAGACAGATGTGATGTGACTGGAGGCCCCGCTGCGTGTTTCTCTTTCGTGCATAATGAATGGTTCAGTCCTGTTCAGGGACTATAGTGCCTCTGCAGTCGTTTACTTCAACCAGCCACTGTTTGTGTCAAAGGAGTTAAGCTGTCACCAGCCCACATCTTTCAAATTGTCGGTGGACCAGTGAAGGTCAACGCATAATCCCTGGAGCCCTCATGTGAGCGCTCAGCTGAGCCGCGTCTGTATCTTTCAATTACAGTTAGACTGAAGGGCAGTGAAGGACTTGGCTCCTGAAGGAAAATGAACTGTACAGAGACGGCCCACACACACACACTCGTAGGTCGGCCATTAGTTGTGAGTGACACTTTGAGTTAATTAGCCGTGTCGTCCAATTAAGCAGCCCCCTTAGAGGCTCGGTATTGATCTAAGATGAACACAAATGGGTCAAATACAAATTGGCAGACCAAACGGTCAACACTTTGTCCAAACGTGTGGTGTGTGTGTGTGTGTGTGTGTGTGTGTCATGCTTTGTTTAGTGTCACGGAAACAGTGCCGAAGCAGGACAGTTGAAAATAACACTTCGTCCCCCGTTCAGCGCTTCATCAACCGCTCACTTAGACATGCTAATGCGTTCATGCAGATAATGTTTTTACAAATGGCTTATTTCATTTCCATTCCTCCTCGTATTAATCGTCTGAATTAGGACCGGCTTGCCCTCCGACGGACAGGTCAGGGAAGGTAATTACTTCCATTAGCCACTTTTTTTTTCAGCTGCTCCGATAGTCAGGATTCATTAAGCTTATCAGTTTATTCATCCACATGTAGTTGAGCGCTGGGGACCTCCAGGGTCCCGCTCAAACAAAAGCAATATCACTTGCTCCATTATCAGCCGGTGACATCCGGCGAGCATGGCCCCTTATATTCTGTCTTACTTCAAAAAACAGTCAGACAGGGTCGCCACCCCCAAACACCCGAATTAGCCTTCGAGAAAAGTTTCTTTTGCATAACCAAAGTTAAAATGTTCAATTGAGAAAGAAAAAAAAAAAGCACAGGCCTGCTATTTTATATTATAACAACCAAGAAAATATGACCAACTTGACTCTTTTCTCTCCGTTGAAACATGCTGCCGAGTGAATGAGATGTAAGCCACAAGAAACACACATTTCCTCCAATGAGAGAAAACAAAAAATGAAATTCATAGGCCAACAATCCACCACAAAGGGAACCTCCATGCCCTCTGCCTTTTTCCACCATCACTGGCATTCTTGGTTGCTTTGCAGACCTTTCATTATGATACTTAGATTGATGCATTTAACTTCAAAATGTAGAAAAATGACCCTAGGACCCTGGGTCTACTCACCAGTCTCACACGTTCTTGTGGGAAACACTGAGTGAGAGAGTGTTCATTCAGATTTATTGTCTGTTTTTTTTTTTTTTATAGAGGATGGGTAATGGATGATAACTCAGCTTTTTCCTGCTCCAACAGACGTGTGTGTGTGTGTGTGTGTGTGTGTGTGTGTGTGCGTGCGTGCGATAGACCTTTTTAAGCACATGCAGTCAGTGAGGTGTCTGTCCAGTTAAAGGTTAAAAGCTGAATACTGTTTCAGTGCCTTTATATTTCAAGATGACATTCATCTTTCATGTCATTCATTCTTCACCACCTCTTACTGCTCTGATTGGTCGGCCAGTACAGGTTCCTCCCCTCCTCGGCCTCCAATTTAAGATAAATTCCAACCCTCATCTTATTGTGTCCTGATTGGTCGTTCGATTTGTCCTATTAAGGGCAACTGCTTTTCGAAGTATGCTATTATTTTTGATTTGTTTTACACCCACTCATGGTACATTACCCACTTCTGCTCACTGCTCTTGAAGAGGCAGATTCATAATGGTATTGTTACTGTAACATCAGATACTTATAGAAAGCACCGTACAGCTGCATTACAACACTGGTGTCTCTGGTGGAAACTGACCCCCTGACCCCCCCCCCCCCCCACCAAGCATCACTCTGTGTATTCAGCCACACAAGACCACTGACATGTGTGGCTGAAGCAGATGCCAGTTCCAACAGCTGCAGTCTTACACGTCTCACAGCTGTAGGCCGATGGCAATCCGGTTAGCGTTTTTCAGTTTAAAAGCTCTTACTGGATTGGTCACATGGGTTTGTGTGAAGAGCTAGAGGTGCTTTAGAGAGCACCCTCTGCTCCGTACCTGCACTACATGCAGGATGACTCACACGGCTCGCACTGTCTTTTGATTTTACCTTTATTTATATCTGGTTTTTCATTAGTTGGCTGCTATCTTTCCTCAAGAGCTATTATAGCCTAACAATAATAATGTCAAAATGCAGTTACAAGGCACTCTATGTAAAGTGACAAATATGTCAGCATACATATTTGCTGACTTTATGACTGTTATCTTCTTTTGCTGTTGTTAAATTATATTTTAGCTAAGAATGGATCATTATTCTGTTAAAGTGTTAAACGACGAGAAGAATTTTGACATTTGAAGAGGTGGAGAGAAACTAGCGCGACAGTAAAGACTCCTCACAATGAGCTGAAATACAACAAGTGCACAGAAATAAGATAAAAGAATATTTAGTTTCTTTATTTCAGGCAGTGGTAGGGCAAACGTAGCTGTAAAATATCCTGCCTCCATTACATATCTTTGACTCAAGTGTTTGATGACCACGTTTGAGGGACCACTGCAAAGCACGTGTTTGTATATATAATATAATTTATCACAATTTAGTCACACAAAAAAAATAAAACAATAATAACAAAATACGATATAGATAAATTGAAATGTAAATATATAGACATATATGTTGTTTTTTTTTATACCTAGCATCGGAATCTGCATTGGCCCCAGAGGCTCCACTAATCCTGCCAGGTTAACGGTTAATGATTGTTCAGGAAACAAAAACGCTAAATTAGCATCCCTTATTTTTGCATACAGACAGATAATCAGTGGTTTGAAAAAATACAAGTAAATACATTGTAGCTCACCAGGAGACAGGTCAGGTCCTCTTATGATAATGGTTTTGAGGCAACTGACTTTAGAGAATTTGAGAATGTAATTATGAACCAATGACATAAACATACCAAAAATATATTATTTGATTCCAGTACTTTAGTAATTACGGTATATAACATTTTGAATGGAAAGGAAAACAAAGATCCTACCATTTTCACTGTGATCCAGTAAGCAATTTAATCATACAGACATTGGTTATGTAATTATGAGGTGCCATGAAACAGCAACAGCAAAAGTCCGTCTCGCGCGACAAAATGTACTGTCGAGCGAGCAAAAGTCGCTCGAGAAGCTTAAACTTGTTCGCTCGCGAAACTTTATTCTGCCCGCTCGCGAGTCTTTTTTCTGCTCGCGAGTAGTTTTTCTTTTTGACAGTAAGTGGGCGGACCCAGTCTCGATTGTATCTCTACATCTGATTGGTTACAATGCTCGTCTTTGGATAAACCGGATATCACTCTGACACAGACGCCAGGTCTGTAAGAGGTGGTTATCAATCCGCCACTAAACACTACTCCACTACATTTGCTTTGAATTCACTCCATCATTCTATTACAGACAATGTGTGTTTGATAGTCAAACTGTGACAAACAGCTCAAAGACACTCTTTGATCTTAATTGAATAAAACATGATGCGATCATATTTAATCATACTGTTGTGTTTACAGAAGAGATATAATGTAGTTGTATATAATATGAGCAACAATTTGGACCTGCTCAAAGATCTGGAGCCAAGATTAGGGACCACTGTTTGTATATTAACTGTTAAATCACTGACAAGTAGTTAGTGGATGAAAAAGTATTCAGATCCTCACTGCAGTAAACGTACTAATACCATACTGATGAAACAATAATCCACTACGAGTAAAATACCTGCATTCAAAACCTTAGTCAAGTATGTTATTATCAGCAAAATGTACTTTAAGTGCAGAAAGTAAAAGTACCCGTGCAGTAAAATGTACATTATTTGCCCCTGAGCTGTAGTGCAATCTGAAAATCTCCCCCTGACGTCTGTGTCAGTGATATCCGGTTTATCCAAAGACAAGCATTGTAACCAATCAGATGTAGAGATAAAAGGGAGACTGGGTCCGCCCACTTACTGTCAAAAAGAAAAACTACTCGCGAGCGAGCAGAAAAAAGACTTGCGAGCGAGCAGGTTTAAGCTTCTCGAGCGACTTTTGCTCGCGCAAGAGTACATTTTGCTCGCGCGAGAAGGACTTTTGCTCGCGGAGTGATATAAAAGCGCTCGTCAAAGTAAAATACGCGCGAGCGTGGATCTCATTTGCGCTCTCGGATTTTGACAGTGATTTGCCTTCATACGGCACTGTCAGCAACAATGGAGACCGCTACAGACAACACTGACACGGCTACCTCGGCCGTTCTAAACTGATTGAAACTAGCGAACAGCACTCTGCTTTGATATCTGGGAATATGTATTATTTACCTCTGTCGTACTGCTACGAGATGCCAGGTTGAGACTCTGGCTAAGCTTCTTTTTCCGGTGGCGTCTTTGTTGGCGTATCACGGCCCCTCTTCTCTACTCTTCACCAGACTTCCTCACTTGTGTCAGTAGCTGTAGCGTTAATCTCCGACTCCCACCTCTTTACCACACATTATGAATCTTAAACTCTTACAAGTAATCTAAAACATTTACACAATGAATGTTGTATATTGCTGCTTTAATTCAACCTTTACAAATATAAGGGAATATGATAAAAAGTAGTACAAGCAGTGGAGGAGGGCAAAGTCTTAACCTTTGGGCTTTATTGAAGATATAGTGAAAACGCAGTGAAGGCCCGATTTTGAGATAAATTGAGCCAAAATATTTGCCAAGGCTACTGGTCGCCCCAATTCCTGTCCTGCTCGTGGCTGCAGGGCATCTACCTGCTCAAAGTGCCACGAAGTGATCGTCTCTATTATCAGCTGAAGCGGGCCAGTGCTGATCCTGAGGTGCTGGAGGCCTCTTTGTTTCATTAGCATCATTTGATAACCCTCGTCTGAGTGCTGAGTATCTCTGGCATCACTCTTACGCTCCGTCTGGGTGAGAGTGGGATGACAATGTAACTCTGAAACATGTCAAGCACACATCACATCCTGCCGGAGCGCAAACGGAAACACCACCGTGTGTTTTTGAGTTAATCCAGCGGGGGTTGAGAGGGCTGTGTGGAGAGGTCATCATTCTTTGCGAGAGGAGAACGCGAGAGCAGTTCAGTTGAAATGAACACATGGCAATCACTGAAATTGCTGCGAGAGGGATGTGACTCATCAGTAACATAATACACTAGTAGAGAATATTCAGATCTGAGCTTGCATGAATGTGCTGTCACCACAAAAACATACACTCATTAGTTTCTGGAAGAGTCTGCATCTCTGGCATTTTGGAAAATGTTGGATTGACACTCCAGGTGGGGTGTGAGTCGCTGTCCCAGGAGTGTGTATCTTGGGGTCGGAGGTGTTGTACTGGACTGACAGAGTGAAGAGTCAGCTGAGCCTAAAGGCAAAGCGCTCAATGTACCAGTCAATCTATGGTCCGTGAGCCAAAGGTACTGATGGAAAGAGTGAGATTCAGGATAAAAACAGTCCTTCTCAGGATGTCTGGGCTCACTCAAGATGATGTGAGGATCTCCTGTTTGTCATTTTTTACTTGAGAAAGTGACAATCAGCACTGACTAAAATGATGAGCTGCTACCTGAATGCTTTGCACTGTAACTGCCATGTGAGAGCGGTGCAGAGCGGGGACTTTGAGCTAACCAATGGGGGGAACTAACATGCACTAAAAGCCTGCGTGGCCGGCCACTGTCTAGGTCAACAGAGAAAGGGGAAGCATATGGAGTTGATTTAGCATCAAATCACCTCAAATCTCTCCCTCAAAACCCTGTCCAGGCAATCAAATAGTGCTTGCTTGCACTTGGATTTCTGCTCTAACTGTAGGTTTGCGCTCAGATATATTACTGCTTGTGTCACACACTAGATGATGACAATTTCCATTCAGTTTCCAGATACATTTATTGTGCTGTGAATACAACAAGAAGACAGTCTCAGATGAATGTCTGTTTTGTTTGCTGCGATCTCGACTGTCCTTCCTTACGGCTGGTCTAACTTGCTTCTCTTAGACACAAATTACAGCTGAACACACTTAAGTAAAACTATCAATATACAGCTGTGATGAAATTACATGAATTGTGAACACAACCTGAAATATACAGCCTAACAAACTACATTACATTACAATCATTTAGCAGACGCTTTTATCCAAAGCGACTTACAATAAGTGTATTCAACATCGTTATTCAAGAGAACTACTAGTCACCAGAAGTCATAAGTGCATCTCCTTTGCTAAACAAGCATCTAAGAGCATAAACCAGAGCAAACGTACAGTGCAGAAACAAACATACAATAAGTGCAACGAGCTAACACGCAATACAATAAGTGCAGCGAACTAATACGATTACAATAAGTGCAATAAGCTAATACGAATAAAATAAGTGCAACAAACTAATACGAATACAATGAGTGCTAAGTGGAAGTCTCGGGGTAGTAATTCTTGAAGAGGTGAGTTTTCAGCCTGTGCCGAAAGATGGGCAGCGACTCTGCTGTCCTGACGTCAGTGGGGAGTTCATTCCACCACTGTGGGGCCAGGACAGAGAACAGCCGTGACCGGGTCGATCGGCCGCAGGGACCTCTGAGCGACGGGGGAACCAGTCGCCCTGACGAGCGGGGGTGTAGGGCTTGACCATGGCCTGGAGATAGGAAGGAGCTGTTCCTTTCACTGCCCTGTAGGCTAGCACCAGAGTCTTAAACTGGATGCGAGCTCTTACAGGTAGCCAGTGTAGAGAATGGAGAAGGGAAGTTGTGTGGGAGAACTTGGGGCGATCGAACACCAGGCGAGCTGCAGCTTTCTGGACAAGCTCTGGACAAAGTCTGATGGCCATCTGGACAAGGTCTGATGGCCGACGCCGTGGCTCCGGCAAGTAGAGAGTTGCAGTAGTCCAGGCAGGAGATGACAAGAGCCTGGATGAGCACCTGCGCCATCTCGTCAGTGAGGAAGGGGCGAATCCTCCTGATGTTGTAGAGCAGGAATCTACAGGAGCGTGATACCGATGATATGTTTGCTGTTTGCCTTGGTTAGCTAATGATGCTAGCCTTAGTTAGCTGCCTTATGTTTCAGCATTAAACACTTTATAAACATAACATGGCACAAAAGCGAGCAAACTTAAGGTACATTTATATGGTGCTTGTGTACTTCTATTACCTGTGAATACAACAAGAAGACAGTCTCAGGTGAATATCTGCGATCTCGACTGTCTTTTCTTATGGCTGGTCTAACTTGCTTGTCTAACACAAGAATTACAGCGACAGTCATAGCAAAAACCGCTACTGCTCCTTATTGGCGAAAATTAGTATTGCCCTGCAGCTACTTAAGGTGAGTTTAAAAGTCACAATTAAATTAATAATTCAATTAGAATAACCAGAAAATAATGGTGAGGGGGGGCAAGATAATAACACAAACTAATGCATTAAAATGTCCAGGATGCCACACTTGCACAGATTTCCTGCACTCCAGTTCAGCACTTCTCCTCACGCTGCTTCTGTGTGCTCGTGAAACATCTGCTCTCTGATTAGTCCTTAGGTCTTGGATTTTTTTTTTGTGCAACAACCCTGTCAAAATTCCCCAACTAATAGAATGCCAATTGTAGTGTTGACCAATTAAATGACTGCTGCCTCGTCGGGTGAGTTTGCTGTACTTCTTAGAGCGGTTATTCTTTAACCTGGTCCTACAAGGCTTTATTATGCTCTTCCCTGGCTTTGGGACTTTTGGAATAAAATGACAGTATAATCCCGTTCTTTTTCATTAACTATAAGCAGCTACTATTTCTGGACCCAACTTTTTTATGTTGCCATACAAGAATGCTGTACACTGGCAAGAATGCCGTGAATCAACCACTTCAGATAATGCTCGTTCACGGCAGAGTTGAGAGCGAGCCATTAGCTTTTTAATGCTAGCTAAAACTTCCTCTAGTACAGCAGGAATTTTGACAGGGTTATTGCACCAAATACATGTGAGGAGGAATCCTAGAGCTCAGACATTGTTTACGAGCACACAGAAGAGGAGAAGGGCTGAAGCTGGATCGCAGAAAATCTGTGTGCTGTCATCCTAGTTTGGCGTCTGATAAGCCGTCAAACTGGTTCACCTCTCACAGCTGAAGCAACGCCAACACAGCCCTTTGTGTCTTCTAAGGCATTGCTTCTCTCGGTCTCACCACCCAGTGAGACTGCTGGCAGTGCATCAGGGGAGGGATTTGATGATTTCTGGATGAGATCTCCTAAATCTAACCTTAAACCTATTCCTCACCACTACACATCTCATGCTAAACCAGACCTAAACATAATCTAAATCCACACACTTACCATAACCAAGACAAAAGTGTGAAACAGCCAGAGACCCAACCTTAAAATATTTTTTCTTATCTTTCACACTGTCTGCTGGACCTTCCTTATACCACATGTAGTTGCTAGGATATTTCTGATGTCACTGCACTATAAACAAAGTAAATATTCCTTTTTTCTCTTATGAGTCCATGTGGAGAAGGGTGAGGGAAATGGCACCTAAAACCACTGGGCAGTCTAAGGAGCAGTGGTGGGCCGTCAGGTGCCAGCTAAGCCTTCTCTGCTGGCCTAAAGAGAATCACAAAGTTATAGCTATTTTATAATTTAATAATTGTCCACAAATACACTACATGTATTATAATTAATTTTCCCATTAGCTTATTTTCTCATTGCACAGCTCCTGTCTTCCTCTGTTGCTCTGCTTCCAGCCTGCAGTGCTGCTTCCAGCACAGCTTGTTTTAAGTAGAGCTTTTATCCAATCAGATTCAGCCCCTATGTCTCTATGTAAGAAGAGAGGCCCGATGCCCTCTAGGTAGACTTTGCAGATTAAAGTATATGAGAAACATATTGTTGATTGTCATAGTCTTCAACCAATCAGATCTTTAGTTTGACATGTTGGGTGTATTCTTTGACGTGCCAGTGCTACCCAGGTAGCCTGCTAAGTACGTCTGCATTAACGTGCGCCGTGATTGGTCAGTGGACCAGCGTGACTTTTGTCAAACAGAAAGCTAGCTAGCAGATCTTAGTGTTTAGTAAGAGTTCAGGTTGAAACATATGTAAGAGAAGTTATGAATTTTTTTGTGTTTTGCTTGGTGTAGATTCTTTTTTTTTAACCTAGCTGTGTTTTTTAACACTCAATGGCTGAAGGAGGGGAAACGGATTTCTCAAGACCAGAAAAACTGGACATCGTATGAAAGGGTCGGTCAACCCCACAGCTAGCAGCCCTAACCCAGCTTGGAAAAGGATTTGTACTAACGGTATTTCTGGCTGACAGCGGTGGAGAAGCGTTGCACATTTTATGGCCAAGAATGAAACTTTTGCTGAGAGGCGAGTGGATCTACAACTCAACGAACACGTTCGCAGGAGGACCTCTGACTGGAACTGAACTGAACCGATGTTCTGTACAACCGCGACATTAAACTCTTCATTAACAAAGAAAGGAGGATGGACTTTGTCTTTAAGTGAACAGCAGCTGTGGTAA
The DNA here is from genome assembly GCF_910591455.1 of Pholis gunnellus. NCBI lineage: Eukaryota > Metazoa > Chordata > Actinopteri > Perciformes > Pholidae > Pholis > Pholis gunnellus. Next base: position 1,673,797 of record NC_136549.1, read on the forward strand.
GTGAAGTGCTTTTGTGTTTTTACATCTGCAGTAGCGTTACTACTATTAGATTTTCTATCGTTTCGTTTTTATGATATGGTTAATATTGTTCCCTCTGATGTGAATAATAGAATGGCTCGTGCTCTTCAGTGTGCGGCGGAATACGCGTGTTAGCGCTGCAGTGTTGCTGGATTGATTAGTCATGCTTTGTTGTCATATAAATATATGTGACTGGTTCATTTGATTTTGTTCTTGTTATTGTGTTAATTACATTGGTTCTGACTATGCACTGTCCGTTAGTGACGAAGCATCCCGTCATCGCGGGGTTTGCCGCGGTTGTTTTCCCGTTAAGCTAGTTTAGCGTAGCCTCAGCTGTTTTTGTTTTTGTTATTTTTTGTTATGGGTTGAGAGGTCACACATTTCGTTTTCTCCTACGTGAGCGCAGTCCACCGAAAATATTATATTTCCCACAATTTAAGCTTCTGCATTTTCCAAATGCACTAGTATTATTCAAACGCATTGTTCGGTTCATAAGCCTCGTACCGAACGGTTTAATACAAATACGTGTATTATTACACCCCTAGAAACAAATAACCGTAGCTGTGGCTCATAGGTTATTCAACTGTAACAACACAGAAGGCCCATGCACGTCCCGCCACTGCTAAGGAGCCAGGAGGCTCTTCAGCTGGAGGTTTAATGACAGAAAGCATCTCTGACAGAACGGATCCCTAGTTGACCCTGACCCTTTGACCTTATTAAGAATGTCCTCAAGAAAATCATTTCGTAAAATAGAGCTGATCGTTTCTGCCACGGTGAGGCCGTACATTTAACCGCCCTTGTTTATACAGAGAAATCTTAAATTCAGACTGTCAGATTTTCCTCCACCTTCCTCTCAAAGACATTGCAAAGGGCCAAGACCCATTTCTGTCTGTTAGAGACTGAAGGAAAAGTGACTCTGTACATGATCCCCTTGTGAGTCCAGGGAGTTGCCAGGTGTTAATATTTCTGCCTGTGGACAGATGTCAGCATCGCAGAAATTTCACAGGAGTGTAGTTGAGATCAAAATGAAGATTCAAAGATGGTTGTTAAATAGAAATATGTTCCCTCTAAGAACTAAGAAGTTCTCATTCATGTACAGTATTTGACAAAGACCATAGTGGCACAAACTTGAAGTCAATTGATGTGAAAAACATACTGATAAGCCAATTTGGTGTTTTTCACAACAACCAAAAAAGGATTAAATGAGAAAATTCTCCTCCTTAAACTAATAAACCCCTTTATAACCAACAAATAATAATTCACAAGAGTTAAAAAAAAACAGTGGCAACTGCTAAACAGGGAAAAACTGAAGAAACTTCTCAAAATGTCAGTGCAAAACAAAATCTGATTTAAAGTTTTGCTCTACAAGTTCTCAGTAAGTTTTTTTTTTTATGTTGTCCTTTCATCTTTCTGCGCCAACCTTTGATTCAGGTGGAATGACCAGGGTTCACAGTTAAGAGCCGGAGAATTTGATCAGGGGATGCAAGTAAAAGACAGAAAGAAAAGTGTTTGTTAAACCCCCCCACACCTCAGGCCCACTGCACGGGGAGCATGTCCATCCTTTCCGGCAGAATTCTCGAGCAGACGCAGTTGAAGTATTTAAAGCGGCAGCAGGCCGGCGCTACATCCATCAAGCCACCAGAGAGGCTGAAAGCAGCAGCTCCGCACGCAGCTCTTGTTTTACAGAGTGGAGCTGTGCGGCGTCTACAAGTCACTTCACAGCCGGAGAAACAACATCGTAGAGCAGGTGGACACAGAGCACAGACCAGATGCAAGATGTGGAAATACTTTTTACTCTAAGTGTCTGATTGGCGTAGAGCAGTGGTCATCAACCTTTTTAAGCCCAAGATCCCTGACCTCTGCCTTGGTGACAGGCAAGATCTAGCTATTAAGGCATTGAGAGAAAAAGACTGTCCAGGCTGTACTTACAACTTGAGGCTTTTTATTTGGCCTAATTGTAATTGAATGAAATCAAACACTTTGGTCCAGCTTTCAAATGGATGTGACCAAGAACACACTAAATGACTTAATTTCAGTGCAACATCAAAAATAAATTATTGGTTAACCGCACACAATATGAACAAGAAAAAACACATTTGCAATGAGCAGGCTGGATGAACTACCAACATTAACTGTTGTATTTATCAACTGACGTTACAACACAACACTGACAACATTCTCAGTCAGTGCAACTAATGTAAGTGCAGTTCAGCTCTGTGTCCCATCACAATGCCATCAGAAGTCATGTGACTCAAGTCAGTGTGATGCTGTGACTGAACACTGTGAGTGCCTTGTAGTTCGGCTCATAAGCACAGACAGCCAGTCTGAGGCAGTCTGTGAGGTGTCTGTCTCCTTACCTCCTTATCCCTCACTCCCTACCCTGGTGTTCTCATGTTTCCTTACCTCCTCATCCCTCACTCCCTAACTGTCCATGCTGGATCTGTCCCCATTGTTTAAAGTTATTAGCATGACATCATCCAGCTAGCCAAACCTGTCTGGTACAGCTAGTAGAGAAGCTTCATGTTCTGCTTCCCTTTCCCGCTAGTCTGCTGTCTGATTGTGAGGTCAGGCTGATCTGGGATCAGCTCTTTAACTGCAGAATCTCCGCCAAACTTCTCCTCTCAAACGGGTCTTGGAGGAGTAGTGCTTGGCTGGCGCTGGCGCTCACGCTCGCCTGTAGAGACTTCTGACGAGAACGCGCAGCTTGGGGGCAAATCGTTTTGGCCCCAAGCTGAATCTATCTGAGGACGCTGATTGGCTAAATTGTATGTCACTCATTTATATTTTTAATCAGCAATTGGCTAAACTGCTTCATAGACCCGGCTCGGTGGGGCCAGGCCCACTAGCTGCGCGTTCTGAGACGTGCACACAAGCGAAGATGATGAGCAGACAGGCTGCATACAAAATCCCCTTCAAAATAAAAGCACAGGATTTTTTTTTCTTCTTTTTTTTTAAAATTTATTTGTATTTTATTTTGGAGAGCGACAGGGAAAGTCTCCGAGATCGACCTGTCGATTGCGATCGACGGGTTGGCGACCACTGGCGTAGACTAAGAGTCTTGAAGTAGGTTGAATGAGATTCCTGCCATCCTGGAAAATTCTTTACAAAAAAATGTATTGTTACTTGACAGTTCATTGTTTCTCTCCTCTTTTCAAAAAAAGAAACTTTCTCAAGCCTTACTTTTTCCGCAACTTATTTTATGGAATTATTGACCGATTGTATTGGTAAAATATCACTGTAAATATATCACTTTGTCTAAATTCTTTTAAAAAAAATGTCAAGAACTTGCATCAAAACATTTGGTATATCTGTATGTAAGGTGTTCATGTTAGAAACATAATATTGGATGATAAATTGTTATTTAATAGTTTAAATTGTCAAATTTGGATATCAGTTCTTCTTAAATCCAGCATTGATGGGGGTCTAGTTATACTGTATGTAGGGTTGGGTTTCACATCTCCAGTATCGGTCCATTTATAGAATCTGAATCCTCTTGAATAATTTACCAAATTTAAATACATGCCTTTCATCATATGATATCAACTAAACTTAAAAATAGAGAAGCACCGATACTGATACTGACCCAAATAGCTGGATCGGGTATCGATGACCATACGCTGATCTGGTATCAGATAACAATTCAGTAGATTTATATCTATGTTTGTTACATTTTGTTTTACAAAAGTTAGGAAAGCAATGTTTTAGTCAAGCCTGATTGCGTCTTTGACACTTGCACTACAGTGAGTTCAATATAAATGAAATGAAATGTATTGGCGTGCATTAGTTTTTATGTATTGAACTTGTGCCGAACTGTAACTCCTAAACTACATTATGAACCGAACGTGACTTCTGTTTACTGTTAGACCCTGGTTGATATGACTTAGAGTGGTAGATATGTACAGAAGTGGTCTATAATTAAGTTGATAAACTTAAATTATTGATTTTATTTGAACAAAAGTTTAACTGAAAGATACCAAATCCTGAAATCGACGCGATCAGCTCAACAGATAAAACTCCCCACTCCATCAATTCATGTAAAAGTGTCATTTTAACTTAATGCATAAGACGTAAAAATAAAAATGAATTGAATGGACTTTGTGTGTATCGCAAAATTGGTCAATTGCACCCAAAACGGGGACTCAAAATGTGTTAATTTGCTGCGTTGTCTGTTCGGTGTAAAACACTCCCAGATAGGAGCTATAAGCTGAGCACGGGTTGGTCCTGTGGACGACATGAAAACCTAATGCGCACGGTGCAAAATAATATGGAAATACCAGGGTAGCTCCTGCATTCACTCCGCATCCCCAAAGTGTCAGGAGTTGCTTGGCAACAGGCTCAGAGGTGAATCGCAGTGCTAAAATGGTGGCATCTCAAAAGCATCTCCGTGCACAATGATGACTCTTTTAGAAAAACAAGAACACACAAAAGCTGCCAACTGCTGAGGCAGTTTCTCTCTAATCGCTGCAAAGATTGCTCCGGCTTTTCAGAGGAAATGAAAAATAAATGAAGGAGATTTAGTTCATTGTTTTTTTTGTTTTTATATCAGACTTTGAGAACAAGCATTTTTGCTGATGCTTCTCAGTGGAGGCTGTTTCACATCTGCCCTGCATGTATTTATGAGAGCAGCTTGAGAGTTTTGAATATATTAACCAAGCCAAAGTTTTTGAAACATGATTCATTCATGCAGAGGGAGTGAAGCTGTTGATTCACAAGTCCCAAGTAAATCTCAGGTGTAGTCAGTCAAAGTCCTGAACGGTCACGTTCTACACACGTCATTATGTACTTGTCACCAAATACACAGTCTTCTTAAATATTTCAACAAAAGAATAATGTTTACACTATTAATGTTGTAATATATAAAAAAGAAATACTTGAATACTGTCATGGCTAACATATTTCACCTGGGTCAACTAACTAGGAATGTTAAGATGAATCTATGTATAAAAAAAAACAATAAAAGTCAGAGATTCAGCAATATCGATACACAACCAAAACACATTGTTTATATCCTCGAGCTCTAACAAATGTGTTGAATGCATTTCCTTTATCATAAAACAATTACAAAGCTGTTATTTTAATACTTGAAACCCAGACTGTTTACATCCCTTTAACGCTGTGGATTGGGTCAGCCATATCGTGCTAATAAACAACATGCAACATACATTAAATGACCCTTCCGCCTGGAAGTATTGATGAACTGAATAGGCTTGAAAGGTCAAAAGTCAAAGTTGCTGTTACCTCACGTCTGTCCCATTGTCATGAACGCGATATCTCAGGTGATTGCCAGGTCAGTACCACGGCGTTGTCAGGTCTGGTGTTAGGATTCCCGTCTGTGTGCTCCTCTGTTGTTTTCCCCTGTCTGTTATTGTTATGTAGGGCCATGTGCTTATGTTTTGTTTTTATGTCAGCCAGTTTTCACCCTTGTGTTCCGCCCACAACCACGCCCCTCGCCGCAGCTGTAACTCATTCCGGTGATCGCCACCTGCTGTGGTTAAATACCACGGCGTTTCTCCGACGCGGCGTCAGTCCGTCCAGTTACCAGTCTGGTCACGTAAGTCGGAACTCCGTGTCCTTGCATTTCATTAATCCACTTTTGTTTGCTGTTCCCTCTGCCACTCAGCGCCGTAGACCTGTGCCCCTTCCTTCACCGTGTCGGACCCCGGGCCCCCACACAGTCGTGCCGTCCTGGCCGTGAGAGAGAGCGGTTGAGTTGCCCTCCCGTCTCCGAAGACTGCCCTTACCGGCGTCGGTCGAGTTGCCCTCCCGACTCCGGTGGAGAAGGAGAAACCTTTTTTCCACCGGACACTTAGCCGCGTTAGGTTGTTTATATTTTGTTTTTGTTCTGCATCACTTAATAAAGTCCTTTGCTGGATATAACCTGCTGTGTGGCGTGCATTTGGGTCCACCTCGACATCATCACATAACACTGGGAGCTGTCTGTGTTTTCTTCTTAAAACTTTAACCCTTTCACAGTGTGTTTTCCCTTCATGAAAGTTAATGTCTTATTCCGTTTCAGTTATATTTAGCTCCACCCTCTCGTCACTTCTGGTTGCAAAAAAAGAATAAAGATGTCGACGGCCAAAAACAAAGATGGCAATGACCTGAACTAGAGTCTGCAAAACAATCTACAAACCAATGCTTCATGTCACAGTAAAGTCCACTTCTTATGTACAGTCTATGGCCATAGTTAGGAACCAATATGCTGATAATCACAATTTTAAACTGCAACTTGACTGATTAGCCGAGGTCTACACAACATCTCTGGGTTCTGTTATTCGCTCGCATGACTTCTCCTACCATTGTTATGCCGATGACACCCAGCTGGACTTGTCATTTCCTCCTGGTGACACTCAAGTGGAGGTACGCATCGCTGCGTGCTTGGCTGACATCTCGACGTGGATGACGACACACCACCTCAAGCTCAACCTCGACAAAACCGAGCTACTGTTCCTCCCGGGGAAGGGTTGCCCGCACCGAGACCTGTCCATCACCATTGATGATACCGTGGTGATGCCAACACGGACTGTGAGGAACCTGGGTGTGACCCTGGATGACCAACTGTCGTTCTCAGCAAACATTGCATCGGTTACACGCTCCTGCAGATTCCTGCTCTACAACATCAGGAGGATTCGCCCCTTCCTCACTGAGGAGACGGCGCAGGTGCTCATCCAGGCTCTTGTCATCTCCCGCCTGGACTACTGCAACTCTCTACTTGCCGGAGCCACGGCGTCGGCCATCAGACCTCTGGAGCTTGTCCAGAAAGCTGCAGCTCGCCTGGTGTTCGATTGCCCCAAGTTCTCCCACACAACTTCCCTTCTCCGTTCTCTACACTGGCTCCCTGTAAGAGCTCGCATCCAGGTTCAGACTCTGGTGCTAGCCTACAGGGCAGTGAAAGGAACAGCTCCTTCCTATCTCCAGGCCATGGTCAAGCCCTACACCCCCGCCCGACCACTTGGCTCTGCTGCATCGGGGCGACTGGTTCCCCCGTCGCTCAGAGGTCCCTGCGGCCGATCGACCCGGTCACGGCTGTTTTCTGTCCTGGCCCCACAGTGGTGGAATGAACTCCCCACTGACGTCAGGACAGCAGAGTCGCTGCCCATCTTTCATCAGGCTGAAAACTCACCTCTTCAAGAAGTACTACCCTGAGCCTTCCACTTAGCACTTATTGTATTCGTTTGTTTCTGCACTGTACGTTTTCTCTGGTTTATGCTCTTAGATGCTTGTTTTAAAAAGGAGATGCACTTATGATTTCTGGTGACTAGTAGTTCTCTTGAATACCGATGTTGAATACACTTATTGTAAGTCACTTTGGATAAAAGCGTCTGCTAAATGACTGTAATGTAATGTAATGTAATGAAATGTGGTGTCTACAACAGCAAGGCGCTAATTCTAGTTTTCCCCAAGTTCCCTAAATATTTTCAACTCACTCAAATTTGTTCCCATTCTCGTCTTTCCAATCTCGTCTGCAATTGTGGCACCTCTAAAATTTGCTTTGTGCTCTGTTTTACTGCACTACATTTCAGAGGAAAATATTGTCCTTTTTACTTTGATACATTTATTTGAAATTAGTGTATAAATACAATGCGTTGTTATACAGTAAATTAAACCACCTAACAATGTAAAAATAAATGAAATGACCTTATCTCAACGCATCATAACGAATTTATTATATGATATAATAATGTAATGACTAAAGAGCCCATTTGACTGTCTAGCGCAGGGGTCGGCAACCTTTACTATCCAAAGAGCCATTTTGCCCTATTTTCCACCAAATAAAATTTGTCTGGAGCCGCAAAAGCTATTTGATGTCACAATTTCTTGCCACATATCAAGTATTCAGGTAAGCCAGCATCGTTGGCAGTGAAAGCAAATTAATACGTCCACGCAGAATTAAACTCTCTATTTTCCTCCGTGACTTTTCTTCTTTTGGATTTATCCATTGATAGTTTACCGAGGGTGGAGGTCTGCAAATCATGATGGGGTAACTACAAGAAAAGGCGCATAACAATGTAAGATGCAAGTGGCAGACAGCGTAGCGCTGTCGTTTTTGAATATATTGCTATTTTGCTCGACAGGGTTGGAATCCAGGTTGATGCGATCTTTCCATAAATATATTTTCTTCAATGTATTTCTTCATACGTGGCTGTGATGTAGTGTTCACTTATACAATCGTAATCCTCGCAATATATATGAGATGTGGCTTTTTAGATCTCCAGCAATATGAGGACTCAGGGAGCCGCAACAGAGGGGCCAAAGAGCCGCATGCGGCTCCGGAGCTGCAGGTTGCCGACCCCGGGTCTAGTGAGTAGCTACTTTTACTTTTATACTATACTACTTACTACTCTAGTACATTTTGTTATTATATACTTGCATACTTTTTCCAATTGAAATTTTAACTCGCACACTCACTAGAAATGATTGCATATGTGACCACGCAGTGTTTTGACTAGTCTATTCACCGTACAGAAGTAAAATAGTTTCAACACAAAACAACAAATGCAAGGTTTCTGAGTTCTTTTTTTCTCCTCAAACTGACAATCTGCCAGGATGAAAAGTTGCTGTAGTCAAAGTGAAGCTACTGTACACCTTTTTAATAAAAAGAAAAGTCTTTATCTTTGCATCCATGGAGACCGTGACATATTGAGTTTGAGTTGTTAAACCTTTAGATGAAGGTGCCGAGATTTTTCTCTCACAGCACAAAGATACGTCCTTGGAGCATTCAGTGGAGCTTCAGCCTTACAAAGTATTGCCTTTTCATCTCTCCGCTGAGCTGCTGAATGGAAGTCCTTTCAGTCATCCTCCCATGCGAACACGCGCTCGCTGTGAAAATCTGACATTTGGAAGCCAAGCGGCTGCTGGCAGATTTGTGGGAGGACCGGACCGCAGAGATGGAGATTGGACAAGGGAGAAAAGACGAATGAGACACTCAGACATTTTACCCAATCTGATCAATTAGATTGAAAGGACGGCATCATTTCTCATCCGTTGTCTCTCAAAAGGAAGAAATGTCATTCATCACCCACACGTCGTTAATCTTAATCTCGTATTTCCATATTTGATGTCAATCTTTTATAGAAATGGCTTAGTTTTACATCATTTTAGTGTTTCAGGGCGTAATCGTAATGATGAAATAATGAAATAACGTAATCATCCAGGTGTGTCATATCAGTCTCTTCCATCTGAATTCTGATGCAGGGAGATTGGTAGCAGTTGAGGCCTAGGGCTGAGCGCGTAACCTTTCTCCCTAACGTGATGGGAGCCATTACTGCGGATTGACATATGGCTAAGCTATGCTTCAGGTGGAGGCCATCTGGCATAATATTGGCTGGCAAGCCCTCACATTTACAATACACAAGACGGTCTTTTTATATATCCAGGGAAGCGCTGCGAGAGGAACATTTTTTTCTCCCGTTGGTCGCTTCCCTTCACCCGTACCTGCTTTTGCACGTAGCCGAAGCTGTCCATTTATTACATATGTACCATGTCAGCCATTTCATTTCCTTTAGAACTTTGGGAGCGTTGTTTGAGGTAGATAATCCGTATCAGGAAACATCATGCTCGGTTTGTCAAAATTGCATTGCCATCCTGGCATGGTAGTGCATTACATAGAGGTTTTTAAGATATGCAGAGTTACTGTAACGTTTGAATGGAAGACAGTTCAAAATTCCTGCTCTTCGTTATATTGTAGCATATTGTTAAGGTCCTGGGTTTGATTCCCTGATAACATGAACACAATGCTGATCTTACATAATAGACGCTGGAGTTTAGGAGTGGGTTATATGATGCAACGTGTTTGTATGATACACAACAGCCTCTTCACCGGTATACATTCTATCCTGCATGTCATGGATGTAGCTGATAGCTACTGTGAGATGTTACAAGTTCGATTGAATTGAATTCAAGTGGATGGTGGCCACGTTTAATAACGGCAAAACTATATCAAAACATATGTTTACAAACTCGCACACAACTGGTGTTCATCCAGTCGGATGCTCACTACTTCAGTCTCACACTAGCACATGCGTGATACTCGTCCGAGTGAGTGGATTACACTGCAGGGTTAGATGTACTTTGGAGAAACAGACAGCAGTACCAGCATGGGAGCAAAGCAAAATGTATTTTAGACACCAGAAAATAAATCAATATCAGTTTAAGTCGACGCTATGTTTAGAATTTCTTCACCTCTTTACCTGCTGTCAGACAGCTCTTTCTCGCGAGGAACTCAAGCACAGAACCACAAGACTCCTTCGGCCTCCTACGGTCACTTTACCTGCTGAACATGGGAGCTGCTGGTCTACCGTTGCCTTGATTGTTTGTTACTGTTACTAATGCTGTTAATCACCAAAGTCACACAACACAAACAATATCCGATGGAGGCAGCGGTAAACCAGCACTCTCCTGTTATGAGAGCTGAAATTACAGTTTCTGTCAAAGGAGTCCGGTGGCTTTAAAGAGAGCAGACATGACAGCTTAAGTTCCCCGAGAGAGAGGCCTGTCAGACCACCAAAATATTACTGATAATGAATTAACAGTTGCATTATGTATGTGTATTATGTATGTGTTTGAAATATAGTCATATTGTCACAGCTCTGCCGCTTCTCTCCTGTCACTCTCTCACCCACCTCATCAGCTCATCACTCTCACCTGCTCACTCTGCTGCACCTACTATTTAGACCCCAGCCTCAGCCACACTCACTGCCAGATCGTTCTCCGCATTATGCCAGACTTTCCAGCGTTTACCCTCTGACTCTGCCTGTTTGGACTTCTCCGCTTTGTCGCTGCCCCGGTAAACCACTCAGCCTTCTGTCCCTGACCACGAGATCCTGCCTCTGCTTCCTCGGAGTTCTGTCTGCCTTCTACCCTGACGGCTTGGCGCTCCACCGTGTGGGATTCTACACCTGTGCATATCCTAGACTGTTACCTGTTGTGTGTTCAGTTGAGAATAAAGTTTCGATTCCAACTATTCCGTGTGTCTGTTGTACTGCTTCTGGGTCCTTACTTCACCCCTTACACATATAGTCATCATTTGGATTAGTTCTGCTGTAATCCGTAATATTAAAAACATCCACATTTCTAAATCCACAGCATTATTTGTTCCAACACAGATAAATGAAGCTGATTGTTTAACAGGAGAAAGAGGGAAACTGCAGTGAATGATGAGGCTCACTTGCCTATTCTCTGGGACATACACAAACCCGTTCACATTATTTTCAGTTTGAAGGATGGTGAGCAGAGGTTAGACTCTCCTTCATGCCCAACTCTTCAAAGTCTTTCTATTACATACATGGTCGACCATGCCTGATGTATAAGGTGTAGACCTGGCACAAATAAACCATTAACTAAACACAGATTTAGTCATTTATACCGGTCACATATTGAGGTATTTATCTGTTAAGAAAAATAAAAAATGCTTTTGGAAAACGTTGCCATACATCAACAGACTGTACAGGAAATCAAATGAACAGAGATCCGTTTTCGTCAGCTGATGGAAACCCTGTTCGATCGGGAGGAGAACCACACCGGCTCAGCAGTCTGTGTTTATGACTTTTGAGTAAACATTGTGCTTATTGAGTGGAGGCCCCGTTCCTCGTACGTGGTTCAACTAAGTCGATCAAATGTCCTATTAGCCAGCTTTGTCACGGGAGTGCAAGGACTAGGACTCAATTGAAAGATCACAGGAGACAGAGTCTGGAAAACAGTCTTTATTTACCAAAGAAGATAACAGGACAGGAAAGGCTGTGTGGAGCCCCTGGTCCGACACAGCGTGCAGGCCGGATCGACGGCCTGGTACCCGTGGTCCGACACCGGAGGGCAGGCAGATTGACGGTGTGAGTCCCGTGGCTCGACACCGGAGGACTCCCTGTCCTGCTCTCCTGAGCTCCCGGATCGGCGGACACCGGAGGACAGGCAGAGCGTCGGCGTGAAGTTCCGTTGGAACACAACAAGGGCATGGGGGATTCCCGGACCAGAGGACAGGCAGAGCGTCGGTGTGAAGTCCCGTTGGAACACAACAGGGGCACGGGGGATTCCCGGACCGTAGGACACCGGAGGCAGACGCTCGAGACAGCAGGCGATACGGGGTCGAAGCGGGTGAAAGACGGTACGAACTGACAACCCCAGACTACAGGACCAGGGTTATTATAGTGGCAGGGGAAGGATTAGTGTAATTAGAGTCTGGTGTGTCAGCCTGCGAGAGGTAATTGGCTGGAGTGTCCGCAGCCGTGCACCAGTCAGGGGTGTGGCCATGGGAGTGACTGGAGGCAGAGGAAAATCCCAGAGCACATGGCACATAACAACAAACAGGGACACATGGCACATGAGGAGAGGAGATTGGGGGGAAACAGAGGTTAACACACACCAGGTCCGACAGGGATCCTGACAAGCTTAAATTAACCTGATGATTGACATCAGGCTATCTCGGTTTCTCAAAGGCTGATCTGCGCTCAAACAATCTCGTTAATTCAAACCAGACTTCAGTAACCAGGATAATTACTTCAAAAGGGGGAAGCGTCGATCACCGAAACCATGATTTTCTAACAGTACAACGGCAAATAATCTCAAAGAAAGAGCCTCTTTTTCCTCCGCTGACGGGCAGGAGATGATCATGAACGCATATGAGGAATTCAAGACCATAATCATAGCGAAATCTAACACCGCCACCGCTGCGAGGGCTAGACAAGAAGCATGGCAAAATATCACAGACAAGTTAAATGCGTAAGTGTTGGGAAAATGTATAGGCTAATTTGAAGTGCCTCATCACCCCAATCAATCAGATGATATTTCTTTAAATGTGCCTGCTGGCAGTAGGCTTAATGGAAAGCATCATCCAATGAGATCTATAGCAAAAACAATTATATCAACTCTTTCAGAATAAGTAGATAAAAACAAGCCCAAAGAGAATCTAACTGATACGAATTAATAGATACTTATGAGGATATATGTACTGTATGCGCTTATGTATCATGTACTATATATGTGTATATACATGTATGTGTAGATTACCATATAGAACTAGGAGTTTGAATATGCGTGTGAATCTGTGTATGGGCGGATCAGTATGTATGTATTATTTATAATAAGCAGTGAAAATGAATTGTGTGTAATTCTCTCTGTTCTTATCATGAGTCCATCTTAATCATGTTCTACAGTAATGATATCTATGGTGTACTAATAATACTGTCATATCATTATGAGTGCTTTCAACCATCATGTAGTTCAACCAGCCATCAAGAGGACACGGGAGCAAGTAAACACTAAGCACACACACATTATTCAGAATGGTGAGTCAATACAACATGTGCCATGGTGATGTAATGAACACATCCATCAGTTTCTTAAGCGCCAAATAAACTTTAGGAACAGCACGGCATGCAGCGGCTTTCCCGATGTTCTCCGCATCGCTGACACTGTACAAACATGAACCATCGCTACACAGCGCGAGGCTGTGATACAGTCTGTGAGACAGTAGATGGCATGTGGTGTTCAATGTACGGCTCGAGAAGGTCTTTAAATAAATGATTCCTTGTCGGCAGAATCGATAGCGCTCGTACAGGAAGTCATCATGATGTGATAACGGATCTTGGCGATGTCGAAGAACTCTCTCCCTATAAAACGCTAATCTGACTAATATCCTCCTTCATCAATGGGATCTCTGAGGAAGGGAGCTGACATGTTTTTCCGGGGGAGTGGCAGCTTATCCAGCTGACTTAAGTTAGCCTGCGCTGGAGCAGGTTCAAGTTTATGGATGTGTTGCTATGGTGATTTCGCCAAACTTGCTTCGAGGAACCGAAAAAGCCTCACTTATGTAATCTCATCCTGAAAATTATCCGGCTAACTCAGTTAGCCACGTACGAGGAACGGGGCTCTGGTCAGTGTGAGGAAAATATGGTTATTCTCCGGTCTCCTCCACCCAGATTCTGCTGTTCTTCCTCCTGCTGCAGAACTTAAAGGGCCCCCGTTTAAAGAATTTAAGTTCTGTTCATATGTTGTAGTGATCACAGATGTTCAGTGAAGCTTGATTGTGTTTGAGTGGTTACATTTGAAGTAATTGCACAAAAATGCACTAGTTTATTCAGACATTTACACTCCATCACGCCCAGATGTAATCGGTTTGCAGCATTTGATAGGGAGTGCGTCTTCTTGCAGGTGTAAGCTAATTCATGTGAATTAAGTAACTCTTCCATCGGAGCAGCATGCTGATGTCCTTCCAGTGAAACGTGGCTCATTGTGGCAACATTTCGGACATTCTGACAAATCACAACTTTCAGAATGCGGCTGTGATTTAAGGAACTGCAGTCTGAACAAAAACTGGATTACAAATAGCCGACTGCTCCAGGGCCCGGACCCCGAGAGGCCCTAAAAGCTTTCACTGTACGGTAATTTGTTTAGGGGTTATTTGATTAATTGCAAATTTGTTTGGGAATATGCAACGCTGATGCACAACATCAACTGAAAAGGTAAGGGCCTTAAGGTATGGCCGCATTATTACCTGATCTACAGACCTTGTCTTGTAGAGGGACCCGCTGTTGAAATCTAATTTCAAGAATTGAATTATTCTAATTGAAATGTGTTTATAATGTGTATTGCAAAATGAACGTGTTTAAACCAATACCACAAGCTACCTGACACACAGACAACCTGAATAGTAGGATTCCAGCATGGAAGTTTCTTTTGGCTGGAGTGCAGGACTTATACATGTTCATGAACGAGTGTTGAATTGAAGCCCATTCCAAACGAGTCCACACATTGCTGTCTCTGGGTGGGGTGAATAATCTTCTTAGATTCTTGGATTCATCGCGATTCTCTCCTGAACAATTATGACTCGATGTATAAAACTCAATAATCAGAAATTTAAAACTCAATTCTCGAGCTTGAGCAGCCAAATATGGATATGATCTGACCGGCACCACCTGGCTTAAAAGCTAATGTATGGAAGCTTTTCACTTCTTCTTCCGTCAAACTCAGAGAGGGTGAAACAAATCACCATGTATAGTGCAACTTCTTTTTACAAGGATTTGTGCCCCTACACCAGGGGTCACCAATTGGCGGACCGCGGTCCGGATCTGGACCCAGACGCCGTTGTATCCGGACCCAGGACCTAAAACCAATAGATAATTGAGAAATATACAATTTTGACGGAACACTTCTATTTTAACCGGCGCATCTATTCCAGCATTTACAGCTTGTTACTTGTTCCGCGGTGCAGGAAACACACCGACCAATGCGTTGTAATTAACACATCACGTGATGCAGCTCAGCCAATCAAATATGAGTATTCTGACAAGTTTCCTGACTCGAGTGAGGTGTTCACACACCGTGACACACGGGGCTGAGACGAGGAAATATACGGCAGAGCAGGGAGTTAGATATCACATGACGATCTCCAAAAAGAAGTGTTCTGAGAGACCAGTCTTTCATTAAATATGGACCGACTCGTTCAGGTGAAATCTTCCCACGGTGTACCCACTCACACCTGAAATTAATTCACAGAAAATAAACCTAAGAGCCCAATATGATCAGTATCCTAACACATAAATTCACTGTCTAACAATGATGTGAGCAGAGAGAATAGAGCTGAAACAAGTGGTTTAATAACCAGATAAAGTCCTGAACACTAGTTTATCTTGTTAGAAGATGAGACAAATATAATATTGTGGCTTTTTTGATTGATATCACTTCACCCTGAATGAGCTGAATTTAAAGCTGCAGAACAATTCAGTGAAATTATTTTTTTCTAAAATGAATGACTTTATTTTGAGATGCACATTTTTCAAAAGCTTTCTGCCAGTTATTCTTTATCCAGACATTATTTTACTTGAAATGAGAAGAACATTTATCTTTGTATTTCTATGTATTATTTATAATCATCCAGTTAAATTTGAAAACTGAGAATAATAATTGTTAAAATATAATTGATGTGTACTTTCTTTATTTGATTTGACAGTTGTTGACTACACAGACGTTACTACTACTAGGCTTTATATATATATATTTATATATATATATATACTACATAGTGTAATGTTCCGGACCTTTGCACGAGGATATTTTCTCAATCTGGACCTTTTGGAAATGTAATTGAATACCCCTGCCCTACACAGTCATGGAGAATGGAGTTGTACACTTTGGAACCGCGCACTTATCACTGTACGTATAGTTTAACCACATGTTTCAGGAAGCGTTATGTTTGTATGAGAGCTGAATGCTCATTACCTATAACAAGGGGATTTATTTGACAGGAATGACATTTGGAAGTATATTTGGAAAACAAAAATGTTCTTGCTGAAGCAACTATGGAACAACAACTGTCTTTTTCCCCACACTGGAGATGAAGTTTGAGCTTTTGACTCAGTCCAGTCAGGGATGATAGGGGAGGGAGAACGAAGGGATGACCGGGCCCATCCAGCCTGGCCTCTTTTATTTCTCCACAGACTGAGGCAATTCGTGTTTGGTGAAAACCTGCTCTCAGATACCTCTTTTTATTTCTCCATCACCCAAGTAGGTGTCTCTATTTTAGGACCATGAAGGTGTAATTTTGAACGGCTCAGTGCACGTGTCCGCAAGTGTGTGTGTGTGTGTGTGTGTGTGTGTGTGTGTGAGTGTGTGTGCACGAGAAGGAGAGGAGGAAGGGGAGGACATAAGGAGAGCTGCGGTTGATCTCTACAGGGATACAGTTGGCTGTGTTCTTCATTCAGTCTGTTGCTGGGCCTTTGCCCCCCATTTGCCCTTCAAACAGCATCCATCCCCTCATAGATCACCATGGCAACGTGGCACACTCTCAGGACAAAGCAGAGAAGAGGATATGAAAAGGATTATGTAAGAGAAATGTAGATGAAAGTGGGTTTGGTATTAGAATTCACTACTGACAAACATAATTGCGGGTCTCCGATCAAGTGCAACAGGGAATGAGGAATGATTAAACAGCAGCGTTGGAATAAAACACAGACAAACCAACACGGAGAACCTGAGAGAACATGCAGCTCGTCTCATTTGGTGTGTGTGTGTGTGTGTGTGTGTGTGTGTGTGTGTGTGTGTGTGTGTGTGTGTGTGTGTGTGTGTGTGTGTGTGTGTGTGTGTGTGTGTTGATGAAAACAGTGTGGCTGCACTGTAAATCCTTATAAGTAAGCTCAACTCAAAATGTGTGGGAAAATGATTACCTTAACCTTCCTCCTGTGTTAGCTTTCTGTTACCATCTCTTATGTTAACGGGTCGGTTTTGACCCGTGTCTTAAATCAGCTGTAAAATACACTAAAAACAATTATCTATCATCCAATTTGTTTCTCATCTCTTGGTTACCTTGTTAGGCTTCCTTATCCATGAAAATATTGGTTTTAATATTTTTGGTGTGGGCCTCTGGGCCTTTTCTTTGTCAGTATACCCCTCGATTTCAATTTAAAAAATGGTAAAATGAACCTCAAGAGAATCATATAAATAAATAAAGGGTTGTTGTGTTACCTGACTATTATTGAGGGGTATTAGAACACATCTCTTAAATAAATTTGTTTTATTTATTTTTTAATTTTAATATTATTAACTATAGTAACATCTATGGTGTTAGGGTCAATTTCGACCCATATATATTTACTTCAAGAAAAAGGCTAAAAAGTATTTTTTTCAGCAATAGAACTTTAATACAAACACAAAATAAAGAGCAGAACAAGTCATAACACAAAATATAGATTTGCAAGGTCAAACAAACAACAACCAATCAAGCAAATCAAACCAATATAAATCAATTACTAGTTCCACAGAACTTGGATGTGTATGTGTGTGTGTTTAGATGCATGTGTGGCAAAAAGTGACACTTTTAGTGTGTTCTTTGCAGAGATATTTCTTGCAGTTGAAGCACAATACGTTTGTCTTTCTGTCCTTACTGCTTGGGCAGACCTGGCACCTCTTTCTCTTAGAATCAGGTGGCCTGAGTGGGGTTGTGGCTGTGGCTGTTCTGGTTGGTGTTGAGGGAGGGCTGGCTGAGGAGGATGCTCTTTGTGTTGCTGATGGTGTGGACGGAGTGCTAGGTGAGCTCTGTAGTTGTCTGACCAAGGCTGCAGCATCTGGGCCTCGGGGCACCCGTTCCCTTCGCTCAATGTGTGGATTGACAAGGGAATTTCCAAGCTCCTCAAGAAACATTCTCCGCTTGCTATTTTTGGTTGAGTTCCACCCTTGGTGGATGTGGGTCCACAACACAAATGCATTACATGCAGACACATCGAGGATGTTTCCGCGTTTCGGCGGAAAAACCATCACCGGACCCCAATGGGTTTCCCGGGCTCAAGCGAACTCGCCCAATCGACCCTCATAGAGAGCCTAGGACACGCGAGACTGTGCCACCCTTCCTGGTAGCTGAGTAACGGTTTACTCGATGGTTCCTAGAGCATTACCAAACCCATACCTCGGATATGGGTCGTGGCTCATCTGCACTTCGGCACCCTGGGCCAGCTTATTCTCCCCTACTGTAGGGTTACGCGCCTTTGTAAAACACCAGGGTCGCGATATTACTCTAGATCCAGAGTAGGTCCACGGGAATCAATCGTGGTGGATGCAAGGGCTGCCATCCGATAGCTTGCGCCTGGGTACATGAACTTCAGTCCTTATCCACACCCCACTAACCGATACCGTCTAACTAGCCCGCCTGGGACCCTTCCTACATTATTCCAGCCGGTTCCCAGAGCATTCTTGGAGACAGCTCCCCTCGCTCAACCAGTCATCAGACCAAATCCCATCTATACTGGATAACAATGCAAAATGAGAATCCCCTAAAGCTCACATGATTGGGAGAGGAGCTGGCTGTCACTGTGTTGGCTGACAGTGCACTTGTGATTTCAGTTTTGGCTCTAATTATTGCTTTATAATCTTATTTTTATAACCGGGTCGAAACCGACCCTAACAACACAAAGGTCATAATTTCAACCAGAGCATTTTATAATTTAGTGAAACAAAATGTTTTTGTTTTATTTTGTTGAAATAGAGGTTCCTGACAAAGTCATAAAGCCTTGATGCAAATAAACCAATTTATGTGGTTCTTTTATGCATTTAAAACCTAAAACGGGTCGGTGCCGACCCTAACACTAGAGGAAGGTTAAACCATTTAAATTGATTTAAATTTCAAATAGTGCTGACCAATTAAAAGCTAATTTGTAATTGCCATTGCGACATGAACATATGCACATCTCAAAAGACTGAAACGAGATGAATAAGAAAAGTCGTTTTATTCAGGGATGTTACAATAATTACAATATAATAAGAGTCTGATTAAGTTGTTCCAAATATTTTTAAGGTTGTTGTAACTTGTAAGTTGCTCCCTGAACTGTTTTGAACCTGCAGTTGTAATAAATTGTGATCTTTGTCTTCCACACTGACGACATGTCGTGTGTATGTAAAGTTACCGTCTGTGCTGCTGAGTGCATGCTGTGGCACACGTGTAATATGAGACTGATCAGCCGGTCACCAGTCATAGCTGGAAAATTAGCCAATCGATCGATGCTCTAGAAACAGATTTAGCAAATATACAATGACGTACTTGAAGCATGTGACTTCAACGTCCACTTAAGCTTCTGCCCTGCTGAGGAAAAATGTCGGCAGATGAAAACAGTCTCGTCATCGCTCCACACAGATCAACAATACATGAAACAAAAACGAATATCGTATTTCCAACGAGTTTTCTATATTGTTCTTCACCGTTTGAGGTTCAGCTGACGCTCTTCTAATCACATCATCTTGTTGCGATGGTATAATAGTTTTCTGAATGGAGAATTGGCCCCCCTTTAACACAATGAATCACCTCCTAATAATCGCATTACGTTAGTGGATGAAACATGCAATCATTTGCATTCTCTTTTATCGATTTTCTGGAAATTCAGTGAAAATTTCAGGCAAATTGTATGGAAACCTGGCTAGTCTCAAAGGCACAGTCACCATCACAGTTTCTGAGAGCCAGGGTGATGTCACCTGATGCCTTGTTTGTCCTAACAACACAACACAAATATTCAATTTAGTTATTAGATAGATAATCTGAGTTGTTTCCACTCAAAATAAGGACTGACACTGTACTAATCTAGTTTAATACAATCTAATTCATGATTAACACTTCAAATGCTCAGTTGAAATGTAAAGTGGACTGTCTCTCTGCAGAGGTTGTGTCGGTTTGTTGTGCGAGTGAGCTGGAACGCTTTTATTTTGACATGTGTCTGAGATGCAGCAGGACCGAGGACGACACCGCACATCACCATCACTTACACTCAGTGACTTGTCCTCAGCTCTTCTGTCCACTCTTGTGTCTAGCAAGGAGCCTTTGAGACTTTTGCTGTAGCTGTTTGACAAATATCACCTTTTTTTCTGGTTATTTGTCAAAGAAGAATTGTGAGGGGAAAATCTAGTGTTTTTTATGGTAGAACATTGTTATTTTATGCAACTATTAAACATTAAAACAATTGTACGTGGCAAAATATGAGTGAGACGGTTTTGATGGCGCGCTCTCAATACACAGGCTTTTCTTTCTGTCCCAAAGAAATACATGAGCTGGTCTTCCATCTCTGTATACCAGTCTATATTAGAAACAGTCACATTCATGAAGAATGAAAACCTATTGTGGCCAAACACTTTCAGGGATCAACTAGCAGAACAACGGTGGCGATCAGAGCGAATCAAGCAAGTGATGCGATTTAACTTGCATAGTTTCTAAGATAAATACTCTTCACTCTTCACTCTTTAGAAATGCAGGTTGCCGCCTGGATTGCGCATGCGACCTGTCACTGGTAGGATGTGACCGGTAGGATGCCTTATCCAATACAGGGGCGCCACATTCATTGGCCTGCACATGGAAATCTGGAGTATTTGTTGGCAATTGAAAAGTGGGTGAAAGCCTCTTTGGCCAATTGGATTGGTTCCTGTGTGGCAAACTCAAGGTACATTTGCTTAAATTTCAGTGGATTCAACTTTTGCCCCCCACATTTTCCTACACTGAGTGCTTGATTTCGCACTACAGGCCATCCAATGTGCGATGAAGCAAATTTCTCACTCCTAGAATGAAAAAGCATGCAGGAGGAATTGGTCACACTGGGGCTTCTCCATCAACCACCGCGGATAACGATAAAGGTCTAAAATGTCCGTCTGCCTTAAACAGCTTTGAGAGTTGTTGCAAACGTAAAGTGGGAAGAGGGAGATTTCCTCAGTGAGCCCTTTAGCCTCGTCCTTCAGAGACGGGACTCTGTCTTTGTGCCGGTAAACCCCTCGTGTTTCTTACTGAAGAGCAAATGCACCCAGCCGTGAATAGCCTGCTGTCTGCAAACTCCTGGGAAGAGGAGGGGGGCTGCCGGAGCGGAGGGCTCATCTGGGTCCCCGGGAGCCTGGATCCAGCAGAGAATTACTAATAGGATTGGTTCTGCCAGGTCGGTATCAGTGAACCATAGAAGACTCAGACAGACATGGACTCCGGCGCTGCACTGCGGGGTTGGGGTCAGCACGCTTTCACTTCAGTTGGTCCACGAAGCCAATGCAACAGAACAAGAAATTAATAGTTTTTCTACAAACCAGTGAGAAATAATATGAGAAGACTTGAAACTAGAGATTGAGACCATAAACTCATGTTTACAATGTTTACTGAAGTAATAAATCAAGAGTAGAGTCATTTTCTCACAGACTTCTATACGATCAGAATTTTTTTTGCAACCGGAGGAGTCGCCCCCTGATGGTCAATAGAGAGAATGCAAGTTACAAGCTCTTTTGCATTGGCTTCACTTTTCATAGCCAGAGGTTGCCTTTGGAAAAGATTGCATTCAAACATAAACTGTTTAGCTCACACAGAGCACTGAAATCATTCATGGAATAGATGATTGGCATCAGCTGCTTAGATTCAAAGAAAACCTTTTTCTCCACATCTAACTGTATGACATATTGTTATAAGTTGTCAGTTTATCAATAGCATTTTGATCAAAACCGGTCACGAACTTGCATGTAACCTAATGCTGACATTACAGTAGATAATCATCAATTACCAAGATCATTGTTTACAGTATCTAGATAAGTGTTCATATTTTATTATCCAGGGACATCTGTATGTTGCTACAATGTTCTCTTCAAAACGTCCATATGAATTTATATATTTATTTATTGTTTTGAGTAGGTGTGGCTTTTTTTCAAATAGCCGAGAACACCAGCAGCAGCAACCCCGATCACGAACCCGCACACCTCACACAGAGCATCAGGGTCTCCCATCATCTGAGTCATCAAAAACAGCAATTATATGGCACCTCTTTCTCGATCACGCACCATCATTTGGTGCAATACTCCTCGGAGTGCACACAGTGTCTGTTCTCTTCCACCTGTTTACTCTGTTTCTGTCTCCGATCATTTTACCCCCCCCCCCCCCCCCCACCCCCGTCCGATCCGACTTGTCACGATCCTTTCAATCATTCACCCAGAGTCCCAAATCTGCGTATCCTCCCCTCCCATCCTACAACTCCATCACTATCGCTGCTGATTCCCTCTCCTCCTCTCAGCTCCCGTCTCCTTTCAGGTGTTGCAGCTTTGACCTTGACAGAAATCAGCAGTCATCACATGCAGAGACCTTATAAAAATGTTAATGATGACCGATGGAGGCAGAGAAATGGGAGTGGGGCTCATCGTGCCGCCCAATGAGCCAAATCAATCTGGCGAGAGGCCTGCGGGGCTTTCCTAGAAGGCCAAACGGTGGAGCGGTCTGATGATGTCACCGCTCTCTCCTCTCCTGGCTGTGGCTGGCATGGTTACCACCAGCCACACTGGGAGGATTTAATGGAGATAATGGCTGGTTATGTAGCACTGATCCTGTATTCAGTGGTGTTTTTTCTTCTTTTCTCCTCTCCACGCTGAAATTATATCTGTGTTACAACAACTCCTCCGCTGTCTCATTTCAGCCAGCTGTGTCTTAGAGGTTTGATCTTCAGAAAGTGTTGTCTCCGAACAGACTGGAGACGATCTGGATTCTGCTGCAAAACACTACACTGACATATTACCACCTCCTAAGTTGTATAACGACTTTATTAGCAGACACGGAGCTACATTTCAGTTAATTTGTGTCCACCCGATTAACATAATTCCAATGCTTTATCTCTTTTAGCTAGTTTTTGGTCGCCATCAACTACTGACAAAAGTATCTGTCTCTCTCTGTGAGTCACCGACTTTGTCTCATCGGCCATTTGGTGCTCAACAGGTGGTGTACAGGTAACAGCTTCCTGCTGCTGCTGGAAATGAGATTTATGAGAATATGGACAGCGAAACAAAACAGTTTGCGAGACTGTCCTCCCAAGAAAAACATTTTTAGTTGCTTGCTCAATCAAATATTGATTAATGCCGCTTTAAGACATTGTACTTGTTTCTCAAGTGAAATTGTAAGGTTCTTGAAAGGTGTTTTACTTGGTCTAAAGAACAAAAAAAACTAAATTTGATCAATCAAGAATGTAAGAAGATTAATTTAACGATCTCTTGCCCAAAACCCATTGAACTAAGAATGAACTACGATTCCATTTTAGACTCAGACTAAACTCAACTGAACCAGTTAATCAAGTCCTTGCAGGTTTGGGCTCAGATATTCCTTCTCCACATCTGAAAAAGACAACTGAGGGGCGAGTTTAGCACCCCCTTCCTCTGAATTGGCCTCTGGGTGTCAGGACTGCAGAAATACAATTCAGATTCAGCAACCACCTCATCTGTCTGACCCAGTGGCGGGCCGTGCATTTTATACCTGGGCCTTCTGTGCTGTCCTACTACAGTTGAACAGCTACGGTGCAGATACATGAATCCGTGAATGACGGGACGCTGCGTCATTAACGGACAATGTATAGTCAAATCAACGTAATTAACACAATGACAACCACAAAGTCATAAGAACCAGTCACATAAATGTATATGACAACAAAGCATGACACATCAATCCAGCAAACCTGCAGCGGATCCACGCATTCCATGAGCCATTCAAATATTGTTACTGCAGGTGTAAAATACAAACACAGTTTGTCACTTACCGAATGCTGTTCATCCTCCTTTCTTTGTTGAGAAAGAGTTTAATCCCAGTAGCCTACATTGTTTCAGTTCCAGTAAGTCCTTCTCGATTCATGGACGAATGGCCACTACCGCCGACCACGACCGCGACCAACCGCGAACGGCAGCGACCGCGACCGCCGGCCCCCGGCTGCAGACCGACCGGTTGTGGATCTCCGTTTCCGACATTGTTGATTGTCATAGATCATCAATCAGATCTTTAGTTTGACATGTTGGGCGTATTCTTTGTCGTGCCAGAGCCTTCTAGCTGGCCTACTAGAACGTCAGCATTATGTGCAGCACTGCAGTGAGGTGCAGCGTGTGCTGTAATTGGTCAGTGGGCGAGCATGTGACTATCGTGAAACGAAACTGAAGGAAGCTGGCAAAGCTTAGTAGGAGTAGTAAGAGTTCAAATTGAAAGATATGGAAGAAATTCTGAAATTTTTTGCATTTTGCTTTGTGTAGATTTTTTTTGTTTTACCTAGCTTTGTTTTTTTAACACCCAATGGCTGAAGAAGGAGGAGAAACGGATCTGGGATTTAACCGTGGGATTAAACTCTTTGTCAACAAAGAAAGGAGGATGAAGTTTGTCTTTAAGTGAACAGCATTTGGTAAGTCAACTGCGTTTGTTTTTTCACATCTAATATCTGAATGGCCCGTGACCTCAAGGGTGTAGCAGAATGTGTGTTGCTGCTGTTGTTTTCCTGTTAAGCTAGTTTAGCGTAGCCTCCCAGAACACATGCAGTGCCTCAGCTGTTTTTTGTTGTGGGTTTTTTGGTTCTGGGTTCAGAGGTCACAGCCCGTTGTCTCCTACTTGAGCGCAGAAAACATTATATTTCCTACAATTTAAGCTTCTGCATTTTCCAAATGCACTATAGTATTATTCAAAGTATTGTTCGGTTCGTAAGCCTCGTACCGAACGGTTTAATACGAATATGTGTATTGTTACACCCCTAGAAACAAATAATATCCATAGCTGTGGCGCCATCATGAGGTTATAAGGTGGTGTTCCAGCTGCAGGACAGCAGTGAAGGCCCAGGTATAAAATGCACGGCTTGCCACTGGATTACGTAATACGTTGTCTGAGCTGTTCTATCGCTCCTCCCCCCTACGCACACACACACACAAACTACATGCGCACACACACACTACATGTACACCCCCCCCCATAAATGTATAGTTGTTGTTGGTTTTAGATCTTAGTTGATTAGATCATTATTATTGGAACATAATAAACTCTGTTATATTTTAAAGAGCAGCTGTCTGTGATTACTTTGTGCATGTATTGTGATAATAGCTGATATGAGGTCTGTTGCTGGAAATTAAACCTTCACTTTCACTCTGAATGTGTAACAGTACTCAGACTGTTGACATTGTGAGTGAACACTAATTATGAGACTTAGTTTATCGTTTGGTTATTGGTCCCTGTTCGCAGGGTGGTTCCCCGTTATTATTAATAATCATTAATAATCTTACTGACATTAATAATTATATTGATCTCAATCATTTTGTTTTCTTAAATGCTGATAACTCAAACTGTTTTCGTTCCCAACACAGTGAATACAACAAAATAAAAGTGTGACAAAAAAGAACTCAAACACGGACATAATTTACCAGACTAGTTTAAATATAGCTCATTTCTGGATACAATTTGCATTAGGGATGACGCATCCTTTTATTTTTACTATGTACAGGTAATTTATAACTTTATAATTATGTGTTCAAATGTAATTTTCGTTTTATGCGTGGAACCTGTATATATCCAGTTGTTTGAAGGAGATGTTTTCACAGCAATAAAATAGATATTATAGAGGAAATTATGACCCTTTAACTTCCCAACACCTGCTCAAAATGTTTAATGTTTTAGTTTTAGTTTTTGACCGCATAATTAAATTGTGTATACGAGAATTGTGAAGTTTCACTGATATTTGTATTGTCTACAAAATTTCTGGTATCGTGACATCCCCAATTTGGACTAGTGCCAACAGAGGATGCATTTATTTATAGGTGCTCTTTTCAAATTTCAAAAGAGAATGAAGTCACTCTCCCTCTGTGTGTTGTTATCCGAGCTTCTCTGTGCTTTGTTTACATAGCCGGTCCGGCCGAACGTGCCTTTTAGTGCATGTTATTTCATCTAAGTCCCAGTGTGTAGCTTATCCCCCTCAGGTTAACACTGTTAGCACCGTTTCCTTTGTTTGCACTGTTCGTGCTGTTAGCATCGTTAGCTGTTAGCCGCCGACTCAGCCGTTGCCATGTTGAGAGCTGTGTGATGTCAATCCCTCAATCTTAGATATGCTATTAATTTGATTTAAATGACACACTCACAAAAAAAATTGAATATTTAAATTCAGATTTCAGATATTTAAATAGGGATTCAAATTATTGGCACAAAATATCAGTTGTTTCCTGCTGCATCTCCAAACTCCAGTATCCGTATCAGCCTGCTGGTTGAGCCCTGACACAGAGAGAAGTAATAGCTTCAGTGGCGCATTCATCAGTGAATGCATCGAAGAGGTCTGTTTGTGTACAGGCTGGAGCTGCAGGCTGAGAAGTCATACATCACGCCAAGATGATAGATCTGCCACTTATGTGACTCAGTGTCATGTTGTGATATTAGACCAGAGGGATGTTTACCATAATTATGGACACGACCGCGATGCAGCGCCACGCAAAGCCCCCGAGGTGGATCAGCTGCAAGCCTCACACCAGCTCCACAAGGTCAACTGGGAAATCGTACAAATGATCCAGGGATTTCCTGAATGCAATTCATTACTTTTAGACACTCATTAATGTGCTGCTGTAAACTAATACATGCACAATCACAAAAACAGGTTGGGCTGGAAAATGCCACGAGGTAAAAGACATTAAAACATCACGAAGGAAGGAATCATGTCTTTTGCATTCTGCACCTAGTGTAACAGCAGCCTTCAAGCAAAATAGGAAATGAAAAAAAAAAAAGTGAGAGAAAAACTGAGCGTTGCGAGGCGCTGATAGGAGGTAAACAATCTGGAGAGGAGAGGACTGAGGGGGAGGGAAGGGAAAGCAAGGTCACCGTCCTAACATGTGCTGTAGGTGCAAGTGTTGCTTTATTGTTGCTGTGGTGTTTTTAAATGCAAAGGAAATACAGCAGAGAGTTATATATAGTTATAGTTATGGGTGGAGGGACTTAAAATGAAAAATGCATGCACATTGTTTTCATCACATTTCTAAAGCCGTGCATACGCATGCTTCTGTGTCGCAAATCTCATTCAAGTTGTTTGCATGTTCACAGGTTGGATTTCCTTTCCCACAGTTATGGATGTGAACCTCTGGGAGGTACCGGCTTTGACTGTAAGCTGTCATCACCAGCGATGCTGTATCTTCATCGTCAAGAAAGGTAATAGAAAATGATGTGTAACATGCTGTCAGGATCCCTGTTGGACCATGGATGTTAACCTCTGTTTCCCCCCAATCTCCTCTCCTCATCTGGCTGTCATTTCCCTGTGTGTTGTGTTGTGCCATGTGCTCGGGGATTTTTCCTCTGCCTCCAGTCACTCCCATAGCCACACCTCTGACTGGTGCACGGCTGCAGCCACTCAGCCAATTACCTCTCGCTGGCTGACACACCAGACTGTAATATCACTAATCCTTTCCCCTGCCACTATAATAACCCTGGTCCTGCAGTCTGGGGTTGTCAGTTCGTCCCGTCTTTCACCCGCTTCAACCCCGTATCGCCTGCTGTCTCGAGCGTCTGCTCTCCGGTGTCCTACGGTCCGGGAATCCCCTGTTCCTCTGTTGTGTCCCAACAGTTCTTCTCGCCGACGCTCTGCCTGCCTACGGTGTCTGCCTCCGGTGTCCTACGGTCCGGGAATTCCCCGTTCCTCTGTTGTGTCCCAACAGATCTTCTCGCTGACGCTCTGCCTGCCTACGGTGTCTGCCTCCGGTGTCCTACGGTCCGGGAATCCCCCGTTTCCTCCGGTGTCGTGCCACGGGACACACACCGTCAATCTGCCTGCCCTCCGGTGTCAGACCACGGGTACCACACCGTCGATCCGGCCTGCACGCTGTGTCGGACCACGGGCTCCACACAGCCTTTCCTTTCTGTAGTCAGCTGTGCTAATAAAGACTGTTTTCCTGACTCTATCTCCTGTGGTCTTGCAATTGAGTCCTAGTCCTTGCATTCCCGTGACACATGCAGGTGTTGTGTTCTTTGTTGTACACCGCCTGCATCCTTGCATTAAAATACACAACATAAACAGGTTTGATTATACATTGACAAAACAAAACAAATTGTGTGCGTGAGTAAGAAAGAATAGATAGAAGCGTGGCCAGATGAACCTGCTTTGGGCAGAAGAATAAGCTGTGAATCGGATACCGATTGGATACCAGTCAGATACCGCGCTCTCAAATCTGCCCCGATACGACCACACAAGATACTCAAGACTGGTCCCACATCGGCGAGTGTCCGGTCGAGAGAGAGAGCGCGTGTTTGACGATAAGCGTAGTCAGCGGCAGCATTGTAGCTGTGAATGTAGCAGTGGAGTGTGTGTGTGAGGGTTAGGGCTTGAACTCCTCCAACCTCGACCAAAGAAGTTCTTATTCAACTAGCACGGATTTAGTCAACTAATCGATTACTCTCTCTAATTGACAGATGTTGTACTTTTTGCTTCTCCACAAATAAATCACACAAAAGCACCACTTTAAATCTTGTGTTTACCAGAGATGTGTTCATAAGTAAATAGGTCATTTGGCATGGTAAAAGCATAAAAAGACTGATTAGTCGACTAATCCACTCAGAAGGAGGGTAGCCCTAGACTCAAGCCAAGCTCCTGTGTCTTGCCTGCCACCTGCTCAGTAAAGTGAAGGGGCTTAGACCCAAGTCTACCGCCACAAACAGCAAAGGTCACTTTGGACTGACCTTTAAGGTGGACCAGCTGTTCTCCTTCAAGTGAAAAGCCGCTCCATCTTAGTTTTACTCAGCAGTTGTTTTTTTCATTTTTTATATTTCTTTTAACTCTATAACTGATAGCACTATTAGACAGTTAACAGGTAATTATTAACATCCGTACTGAGAACTATGCTCTGTTTGTATCAGGAAAAAAACACACAGTTGAATGTTAAAATGTTAGCAGCATGTTGTACATTTAATTTGGTACAGTCACTTTACCTCACTGGTAAAGTGAGGAACATTTGATGAAAATAAAAAAAGCTGTAAATTTCAACTATGAAAATACTTCTTGTTTTCTTGCAGAATGCTATTAGTTATACATAATACACTGTTTTGGAATAACTTTTCTTTCACAACGAAGGGCGGGGAAATCTTGCAGACAGCCTTCCTTGTTCTCATCATCCAAAGTGAAATCCTCCAATCAGAAAATAGGTAGATAGGAGGTTTTGCGATTTCTCGGTTGAAAAGGTGATCTAGCCGATGAGCGCCGTGCTCATGCTGTTCTCAAGCTGTGTGCCCAACATTGTAGTTTGTTTTCACCTCGCTCTGCTCCACTCTTCAAACCCCAGCCAAGCCAGTGTGTTGTCATGTGTATGCATCAGTGTCGTCTTATAATGATAATGATAAATCATTTTAGGTGATATTGTGCTTGAGCGGTAGATGTTTAGTAATCGATGAAATGATCACAAACCAGCAGTCACAGTGGACTTGCAGCAGTTGGAACACATCAGTTATCACTGATGCAGGAAGTCTTTCAGACATGCCTTACAAAAACAGACAGACACATTTTGGACAATACAGATAAGCAACACTCACAGCAACAAAGTGATGAGCAGTTTCAAAAATCCTAGTAACAAGATAGTTCTGTCTGACAAAGCTGAGAAAACCGTGGAGCCCTGTTACCTGTAAGAGTTGTTCGCAAGCTGTATCATTATCTGATTATCAACCAAAAGAAATAAAAACAAAAGACTACCCGTGACCATTGACCTTTGTTTGGTCGGTGTAGGGGTGACCACAGATTCCTCCTGCCAGTGGAGTCTCCAGTTTGGCAGTGGTGCTGATTGAAATCGTAGCAGTAATGTTGTTCACTCTCCTCCAGATCAGCAGCGATTTAAAGAGAGCGAGCAGCTTGTCAACACACTTCATTTCTGCCTTTTAGTATCTCCCGGATGCTCGGCGGCGAGCCAGTCGACTGTCACTGCTAACCTCCGAGTGACTCCAGCTATCACAGAGCTCCTCATTTACACACTGAGGATGTCTGAACCAGGTAATAATGAAAAGAACTCATCAGCAAAAGGAGAACGAGACATGTTCTTTAATATATATAATCTATATCAATGTGCACCCAATAATTATTTTTTTACTTTTTTCCCCATTTCCCTCTCCCTCTGTTAAGCCGTGTTCACACCAAACGTGGCGCGCATTATTTGCGAGAGTAGATTACATGCAAAGTCTATGCATAGACGTGATGAGACTGGAGTGACGCATATTCGCGATGGCGCAGTTGACGCAAATTCGTGTCAGTCGCAGCATTCGACATCTTGTTACTTTCTTTAGTTAAACTCAGGGTGAAGAGCTGATCTGTTGGGCTGAGAGTTAACATTTTTCAACTCAAATCGCGATAGCCTATTAGCGTTGAGATGCTCTGCCTGTCATCACTGACATCCTGCCGTTGTTGAATCAGGAAAAAAATACTGTAGCCATCTGTGTTCACCCAGAGCTCTATGATACCTCATATTAGTGGAGACCGGACGCAACTATGTGTATAAATGTTTGTGTGTAAACCATATGGTACAAACAATGAAAAAGACGCTGCCGTATTTACGTCTAGATGACGTTATTGTGAGTGTTGATGGAGCTGCTACAATGTTAGCTTAGAATAGCACCGATCGATCTGAGCTCCATTTAGAAAACAAGTATTTTAAAATTTTACAAATCGGCATCATTATTTCGTTATTTCGGCATTCTTTTTTGTCCGGTTATCGCAGTTAAATCACAGCAAAATCTGTGTATTTTGTGTTCATACAGCTGTAGTAAACCAGCCAACGTATGGTCTGTTTGACTCTAAATGGACCATCATTTACTAAATGAACATCATGCTGTATTGAAGAAGACTTGAAACTAGAGATTGAGACCATAAACTCATGTTTACAATGTTTACTGAGGTAATAAATCAAGAGAGAAGTAGAGTCATTTTCTCATAGACTTCTATACAACCAGAGGAGTCGCCCCCTGATGGACTTACGTTAGCGCTGTTAGCTCCGTTAGTTAGCAGGACTTTCTGCCGGCTGCTAACAGCTAACGTTCACTAGATCACAATGTAGCATTATCAGGAAAAAAGAAAATAGGGTGCACGAGAGTGTATCACCACTGGTCTGTAGTAGTTTGCACATTTCAGTACTGATCAGCCGGAATGTAAGGATAGGTTAGCAAGTGCTCCTGTGTTAAATGAGCAGATAAATGATTTGATAATGCAATATCAGATCAGTGTATAGGCTTACTCGTCAATAACCAACCGTATGTTGCAATACCTATGGGTATTGCAACATAAGCGTTAGAGAGAAAGCAGGTTTAAGTCACTTTGGCATCGGCTTCACTTTTCAGAACCGGATATCTGCTACGGTTACCAGAGATGTGTACAGCACCTCTACGTCACTCCTCCTCAGTCCAAACATGGTCACTTCCACACACTGGTTGCAAAAAACAAGATTGCGACAGCCAAAATGCCGAACTCAGGACTTCAATATGACACAAACCACAAACCAATGCGTGAAGTTGCGACGACTACAATCACTTCTTATATACAGTCTATGGTTTTCACTGAAGGGAAGTTTTATACTGTAAGCAAATGTACTTTCTGATAATAGGACAGTCATCACCTGTTGATGAGCCATCTCACAAACAACATAAAGGACACACTGTTGTTATTTACTGACGCTTAGAAACTTTGTCGGCTTGCATATTTTCTTTTTAATGCAAATAAATAGAGAGCGGTGTATTAATGTTGAGTAATCAAGCGCTCTGTGTAGCAGTAGCTGCTGGGATTAAAGAGACGGCGAGGGTTTTGACGGCGTCGTTTGTGTTAGATTTTCCAGAAAGTGATGTACAAGAAGCAACATGCTCGTCACCTGCATGTGTGTGCGTATGTATATATATACTATATATATATATATATATATAGTATATATGTATGTACAGTATATGTGTATGTGTGTTTGTGTTTGTCCCATTTGTTTAAATCAAAGATAGACACGTGCAATGAAAAGGAAGTGTGAATAATGCTGCGTCTACATCTTATTCATAACTATTCCCTGTCGCAGTCTGGTAACAATGTGACCTGACAGTCGTGCTCTGAAGGCGAGTGACAGGGAGAGCAGACATCACATCTGTTTCTGTAGCTCGTCCTCTCCCTCTCATCTCATCACACTCCACGTTGTGTTCACCTGAGCTGACGCCTCTCCCCAAACACCAATCAAGTCACTGTTTATCTTGGCCTTCCCGTTGCTGCATCCCATCGCCATCTAGAGCGCCAAAAGTACAACTGTCTCAGGTGAAGAGATGTACTTATCGTCATGACAATGCCAGCGAATTGCAATCTGAGTGTTTAAAAAATACAAGTCGCATGTGGGTCGCATGCCTCAACGTGAGGATTTCCCTGATGTGGCCCAGATTAACGTGCACTAAAGTCTGGCTTTTTTTATGCCAATGCTGGTCAGACAATATCTGCATCACATGTGGCAAAAATGACATTTTGGGACAGTTGAATGATAAAACATGTCACATAAGAACGAGACTATCCAGGCTGTTTACAGCTGATGCCATCAAAGGAGCAGGCCAAAAAGCTAAAGCAGCATAGAAACAGTTGAGCTGCTGATGGAGAGGATAAAAGCTGCTATTTACACTGACGAGGTGAAAGTGAAACGTGTGTGTTGATCAGCCAAGTCCAATTCGTTCACCTCCCTGTCACCACCTCGATTATCCAGAACCGCACGGGCAAGACAGTGAAGTTAGGCATTCCTCGGTTTACACCACCAAAAATAGGGGGGGGGGGCAATTGCGGCGACTGGTTACCATGCCGACCATGCTATAAAAAGCCAGTACTGTGTTACTTTACATAATTCCAGTCACTTTGGATTTTCCACTGTGCTCTTCCAGACTTAAGGGAGCGGCATCGCTGAAGCAGGTTTAATTAAAGAGGTGCGTCCAATCAGCAGCGCCGCAGCGTCAATTTAGGCCCCGCGGCTCGACGCGGGCACGCCAAATCCAGCTGGGCTTCTTCATTCTGATGTCATTTGGCGGCTGACGACAGCAGACCTACTTATCCACAACCCCTAACCGTGTCTGAACTTTTTTAATTCATCGCACTTTGTAAAGGATTCCACATTCCATCCACCCCTGAACAGTACTTCATTAGCCAGAAATGTGACGGCATCTATCCAATATCTTTCAGCTAAAACACCATCTTAATTGTAGATCAGTGATGATTGGGGGAGGGGGGAGGGGTGTTTGATTAGTCTTTCTGGCAATGTTTTGAGTGTAGCAAAGCAATGACAAGTGTGACTTGTTGTCATCTGTGGGCTTCCTATAGGAAAATTGGATCCTAAATCCTAATCCAGACTAAGAATCTACATTGATGTTAGCAGCGCTGTGAGAATCGTTAAGAAAACCAAATTGCATAAACGACTCTGCAAAATGTTGTGCCGATCCATCAAAAGGTTTTGGAGATATTTTCCTCTGGACCGCCCAACATTATCATCCCTAGGGATGGAACGATAAAGCATTTTATCTCAGATCACCAAAAGAAACGCTCACAATAAGTTGCAGCTGTAACACCAACCCGATGCATCAACCGACAGAAGAGTAGCAGCCTCCATGTTGCCTCATGTTGCATCATGGACACGTGCAGCTTTAACGTCCACGCATCAGTTAGTTCAGCTGTGAAGTTGTCAGTTTTGTGTCGGCAGAGAGAAAGAGATGGAGAGATGGAGAGAGAGAGTGTGTGTGTGACGATGAGTATGACGTTATCAGTAACATCATTTTTTGGTTAAAAAATGCTTCAACTCCTCGGCAGACCCAAGCTAAGTTCCTGTGTCTTGCATGCCAGCCACCTGCTGATTAAAGTGAAGAGGTTTAGCCCCGAAGTTAGGAACAAGCTCAGGCGCACTTAAGGCGGGCTGACCTTTTAGCTATTTTCAGGCTGCTCCTCTGAGTCTTGCTCAGCTGGATATTATTTTTTTATTTTAAATGTTAAACTGATAGCCCAGTTGTACGGTTAATAATTAACATCCCTATTACAAACTATGCTT
Source organism: Pholis gunnellus (assembly GCF_910591455.1). Taxonomy (NCBI): domain Eukaryota; kingdom Metazoa; phylum Chordata; class Actinopteri; order Perciformes; family Pholidae; genus Pholis; species Pholis gunnellus. Next base: position 1,708,063 of record NC_136549.1, read on the forward strand.
GTTTGGTATCAGGAAAACACAATGTCAGCAACAGCATCATTATTTAATTAGTTACCGTCAGAATATATTATTCTCAGGTTTATATTTATCCCAGTAATCACTTTGTCATGAGCGTTTCTTGAGAGGAAAATCACAGTTTTAAACCGTGTTATGTTTTCCGATGAAAATGGGAGATGTCAGGCTCGTTTGAAGCACAGAACAGGCAGCCGCACTTTCTTGCTTCCAAACTTTTTCCCTGCTGTTGTGCGTTTTGATGATAATTTATGCATATGAATATGTTGATGTAAAACACTCAGTGCTCTTTGTGTGGAACGCTGAAAATATGTGGAGCGTGCAATGCAAACTACTGAGCCACAGGAAGATTTTAAAGGCACCCATGTGACCATAAAGACGCACATCGTTGACTTTGGTTCGAGATTATTTGCATTATTATTTTTCACTTCATGCTAAACTAGAAATGCAGATGCATCTTATTCAACATTATCCTTGCTGTGCATCAGATGGTGAATGGTCAGAAAGCAGCATCCATTATGGAAATATGCAAATGTGATCTCAGTTACCGGATTGGTTATGAGCACAACAGTAATCATATGATGGTTCCATCAATGTGATTGCACAGCAACATTTAATGTCAGACCAAACACAGTGCGTTCTTCTTTGGCCACTGACACTCAAGCAGTGTGTTGGCTGTCAGGTTACCAGCTGTTTATCCCTGGTGAGGGAATGACCATCCTGTAGTTCTAACAAGTTCTAATGTCCTATGTGGCTCATTAGACTATTTTAAAGGGATATCTGCATTAGAATCTGGGGGTGTGAAGTTTGAAAGATGCAAGTATTTACCAGGCAGAGCTTGGCCCCTACTAGGCACTAAAAGTTGTATTTCTGCATCTGCTGCTTTGACTCTTAAAAGTCCCCTAACGTTATGTAAGTGCAATATTGGGTTCCTGGAGTCTCCTTGTATGTACAAAAATGTGTTACAGCATTTCCACCCTCCGCCGGGCTTAAGCATTGGGAATGTCATTTTATATGTATTTTTAACATGTTTTCAAACTACAGTTACAGTGAGGCGGCTCTGTTGGAAACATTGATACACCACAGGCCACAGACACCTGTTGGTTAAAATGTGAATGCACTATAGACCGCTTCAACGGAACTGCATTGCTAGGCAAAACGTTGGGTCCATGTCTACCTCGCATGTCACGATTAGGCAAACAAAAGCAATCGGCAGTACTTGTGACTGTAGTGGAGACCACCGGGTCTATAACAGCTAATCTGGCTTCCTTATAGCCTGATGTGCTTGCTCTGCTGCCTATTGTTAGTACAGACTAGTCATTCATTCGTTGAAAAGAATAATACTTCTCTGACCTCACACTTTCAACGCTTTTACCTCAGATTAACTAAAGACGAGTGCCCTTAAAAGTTAGTTTCTCTCTGAGGCTTTCTTACCTGCATTCCTTGTCCATGTGACAACCCTTCGCGGCGGCTAAACTGCAGCTGCACTGAAGCAGTGAGGATTTCCCCACATTACAGATATGAAGCGTATTAATCTCACACTGGTGTCAGCCTGCTGGCAGTGATTTAATGAGCCAATTAACGTTAAACAGGAGTCGCACAGATTAGGAGCAATTCAAATGAAAAATGATTCCTTAATCGGGTTGAACATACTGTGCAAGCTCATCTCCCTCACTGGAATGATGGGGAGCGGTTACTTTGGAGGAAGACCACTGGACCGTCTATACGATCTGATATCTATAGAGATGATGCACATCTGAGTTGACACTTTTCACTTGCTTTCAACCACATCTAATAGTCTTCATTAGCATGCTGGCTAAAGTGTAACCTGATACCAAGTCCTCAACCAAATAACATAACATCCCCTCAAGACCACATGATACGGTTAAAAGCACTGAAAAAGCCAGTAAGTGGACCCTTGATTGGTAGTTATTTTGTCATATTTAGTATTGCCAACTCATTTGTAAACTAGCCATGCTAGGCTACAGAACGCATAGAAAGAATATAAATATTCTCATTGGCTGTGGGTTTAATTTCAAACTGTGATTGAAACATTAATTTACATTAGAACATTTTAAAAAGACAGGTGTAGGAGCGTGGAAACAAACAAGTGAGCAAGTATTCCTTTTGGCTGCACAACTTGTGGCCGTTTATTTCCATCCAAAAACATCATTGTACAGGTCAAAGTCAACTCCAGAAGAGAAACCCAGAACTTTTCTTTTCCAATGCTGTCTCACAGTATGAATTATCAGCGACCTATATTCTCACTGATGTCGGAGACAAATGGGAGACATGTGCAGTGCCTAAAGCATTACAGGGCCGAGATGGGACCAAAGCAATCCAAGTGGTCTGAGAGTCTGGGCGATTACACACCGGTCCACATAATAGAAACCCATTATGTGAGGCCAGAGAGGAATGACAGGGTTGGCGATGTCACCCGGCAGATTAATGAGCTCGCCATTCAGTTCGAGGACACCGCCACTTGGTCCAAAGAGAGATGTCAATAGACTGGACACTTAAACATACTGGACACTGTTAGAATGTGGTGGTGCTTCTATCACATATCAAAATGAAAACTAGAAACATCATTTTATAGATTAACTGTCTTCACATAATTTGACAGGTGTTTTTTATTCAGCAGTTTAATATCAGATGTACTTACTGCTGGTCATTTTTTCAGAACATCCTAAACGTCTTTTGGATTGATTTGCTTCCATTCTTATTCTTATGCACACAAAGGGATGAGTAGAGGAGTGTGTCCACTGTGCACACCAGTCCATGCTGCATACTAACGGGAGATTATCCTGCACTTGTTGCAGGTTGACTCGTACCCTCCTCGCTTCTTTCCCTTCCTCAAAGCTCCGCATATTTGTATTTGAGACAGCCCTAATAGCAAATGTAGCTACTGTAGCTGTCTATCTGTCACCCCTCATTTGTCATCTGTCATCAGTAGGGTTGGGTACTGTTCACATTGGAACCAGTATCGATACCCAACGCTACCTTTGTCTAGTACTTTACACTCTTTGTTATAGCAAAAATGTAATTTCACTTACAATAAAATAAGTCCAAACTTCTCAATTTAAACATTATTGTTGTGATATTCATTTAGAAAATTGTACACGCACAAAATAAAATCCCTTTCTACCTCCTCTTCCCTCCCATCATTTCTGCCTCAGAGAAATTATCAATCTGCCATTTCCTTCTGACTGTCATGAGACTCTCCTGTGTCCTTCAAGTAGAAAAAAGTGGAAATAGTGATGGAATCTATAATGGCGTGCTCATCCATCATTGATTCATATAGGCACACTATTTGTATGCAATTGATCCCTCATTCAGCTCTGAAATGGACAGTTAATGGTGTTCTCTGGGCAATCTGTCACTCAGTGTACTTGCCAAGGCTGTCTCAATCATTGACACGTCTGACCTGAACTGGCGCATCGGCGTGGCGAGTCTTATGTGTTTTTGATCACGGTGAGTGGTCTTTAGATTACCGTGAGAAGCTCCCTCGCACATTCATACCCATTCACCCATTACCCACCACCTCAACACACACGTTATAAGAGCATACACAAAGCAAACTACCAGATACAGAATGGCTGATGTGCAGCAGATGCAACTGTTTACAAAGTTTTCATTCTTGTTCATGTAATCGTAGTATTAGATGCATCTTTCAGTATAAAGCTTAGTTTATACTCGCTGTAGTGAAGCCGGCGCGGCCAGTTCACTTTTAAATGCTTTATAAAAAGGTCTTAAAAATCTACATTTGAGTAAATATTTTGCAGCCAAATCAAATTGTTTACAGAATATTTAACCTTAGTTTCTTTATAATGCATTTAATACTTGACTTGTTTCTTTACTGGGCTTGTACAAAGGCAATAAAGTAGTCCATGAATTTACAATCCCTCCTTTTTGGCAGTTTCACCTATGGGCTACCTCTGGGTTACACTCCTCTTCTTGATTCTTCACATTTCATTTAGTATATGTTTGTTTTGGAGAATAATGCAGCTCACAGCACACAGAGTATAAACGCCTCCGTTCGTGCTCTGAGCTTGCGCACCATCTGCGGAGGCTCGTGCTACGGTGCCAAGCACGAGTTTAACTTAAGCATAATCCAATCCAACACAACTTGTTTCACTCATGAAACTGAAGTTGTGAGGGGTTGATTCAATAACAGCTGCACTGTTATCTTGGTTTAACCAAATTTCAGTTTAAAACAAAAAGTCCAGTTTGTGCCTAACAATAAAATCATTGATTAAAAATGTCTTTCCTGACCGAGACCTGACATTTAATAAAGCTGAGTTTAATGTGTTTAAAGCTTTATTTGCCCAATTTATTTGGACAGGCTGACGAGGAATGAATGTTAAGTTTGATAAGTTTTCAGATTCACTATTGTTTCTTCGCAGCCTCACCTTTCTTTTTCTATAAACTATCAGGACAGGATTTGAGAAGGCTAGCTGCATACAGGGCCCCGACCTTTCCGGGAGAGAATCCTTGGTGTCTTTAGCTTTGTAGCCTGGACCCAGAAGATATCAAGTATTGCCTTTATCAGGTAGGGGAGACAGAGGATGGTTGTGGAGCCATAGTGGAGGTGGGGGACGGGCAGGACGCTTTAAATTCGTCGATTGTGTCAAAACTGGCTGTGGACTTCGAGCCAGTGGCGGGGGTAGGGCTGGATGCGGAGGTGAAACTGTAAGTCGAGGAGTGAGTTTGGTTCCAGCAATGAGCAACTCTTTCATGTGGTCAGTGAACTCTAGGTGGGTGGAGGATGGGGAGAGTGTGAGTAGAGAGGAGGGGGACCTAAATGGAGTCTGGGTGGTGGAAGTAGTTGCTGGTGAGGGAGGTAAAGACTCCTCTCGGAAGGGGGGAGAACGTGGGAGATCAGAGGCGGTTACCGATGATGAGGTTGGAGACTCGTCCTCTTGGCTGTCATCAGGCGGGGGCATCCTTCCCGTAAGGTCTCTACAGCGATGCTGTGTGGTTCTCTTGTTTAGACTCCTCTTGTCTCTGGCAGTAGGAACAGACGGATGACACAGGAAGAAAAAGGTTCGAGGTAAACAGTTTTACCCCTGACTTGTTCAGGCAAACTCCAAAAACGATGCCTTAAAACGATGTCTGCGCTCCCAGAAAAGGTAGAAATTGTTGATAAAATGTACTGAATGGTCAGTACATGCAGTTGACAGCCATTTGATCAGTGCAAACAACCTGTTGAATCCTTCATCTCCTCTGACTGGTGGAAAAGGGCCACTGATAAACACCTCAGCCTCGACAGAGCTGACTGTGGTTAACAGATCAATAAAGTCCCGCTTCAGAACTTCAGACTGTTTCACAATATCACAGCTTCCTGTATGCACGATGATGTTTTTCACCGTGGGATGGTCAGCCACGATGTCGTGTTAGAGACCACATCTTTCGGAAAGCAGAGTATTTTGGTATTCTTGCTGCACAATGTTCTGACATCTTTTACAGCATAGTCACCAACAATCAGAGTCTCAGGCCCAGTCATTAGCTTTCCCTGCAGCATTTTGCTCTGTTCTTACCCTGCTTTGAGAAAATAGCTGCTTCTCCAGGTCATCAGATGGAGATTTAGGATCCTGCGTCAATGGAGCAAATCTGTTTTGAAGTTGTGTCAAAAGGGGCCAGCTAAGGTGGTTCGGCCATCTGATCAGGTTGAGCATCCTTTTAGAGGATTTCCAGGCAAGGCGAACTTGTAAGAGGCCTCGAGGTAGACCCAGATGTAGGGATTAAATGTCACGTCCGGCTTGGGAACCCCTCAGGGTCCCCCAGGAAGAGCTTGAAAATGTTGCTTGGGACAGGGATGTCTGGAATACCCTGCTGAGACTGCTGCTTCCACGACCCAGCGCCTAATGAGCCATAAAAAAAAAGCTGTGTCCGCTATCTATTTGGCTAGCTGCAACAGCACTGAAAAGCCCCACTGATGATTTGTCACCACAACTATCACCATTTCTTTTTGTACTTCATGATAACAATTACAAGAGGAGGAAGTCAATACATTTATTTGCATTGCGTTCGGGTTTAATTTAATATATTCCGGTATGTTTTTGGAAGTATTTTTCAGTTGTGATTGCCTTTTTTGACCATCTTAGCTCACTCAACTGTTAAAATTTGGATTTTCTTGGTTACAGGAACTCAAAAAGATCCTGACAAGCCGTAGACTCCAGGCTCAATAAAGTATCTTCATAAATGTAAAGGTGAGGTTAATGAAAACAGTTTTCAGAAAAATAGCCAGTAAGCAGCATCAACAGGAAACACACTTCCAACCTTGACAGTGTTAATGCTTTGCTCTACCCACTGAGCTACACCTACCACAAACCACCCACTCACATTGGGTTAGTTATACTTTAAGAGACTTCTTTTTCTATAAAATTCTAATCAAGGTCATCTTAAGTCACAGCAAAAGTGTTAACCCACTACATGTCTGAATAATGTGAGGAAGCTTTTGTTTGGAATTACGTCACACATGTTACATTGCATCCACGGCCAACCTCAGATGCACTGTACATCAAACCCATTAGGTTACCCTTACCTTCAAATTGTTTTGTTTGCTGTAGGCTAGTATATGTTAATTATGCTTACAGCTAAAATTAGAACATTTCGCAAGAAATTGAGAGTGTTGTTATGTGATAGTGTACCCAAACGCACGCTCACACAGCAGGTTGAATCCAGCCAGGGATTTTATTGCTCATATGCAGAATTATCACAGGTTACACCCTAAACAGAGGCACAGTGTCCAGTGGGCCAAACTCTCTCCTTTTCTCCTCCAGAGTCAGGAGGGAAACTCTACCGAACTCTCACCGGGAAAAGGTCCAGACAGGAACAGTTAAACCGTGGACACGGCAGGCAACCGGCGCCAGAAGACCTCCAACAAGCAGGACAGCGCGACTGTGTGGAAAACCGAGGACCTACACAGGATTGTATGAAGGCAAATCACTGTCAAAATCCGAGAGCGCAAATGAGATCCATGCGCGCGCGTATTTTACTTTGACGAGCACTTTTATATCACTCCGCGAGCAAAATTCACTGAAAAAGTCGCTCGAGAAGCTTAAACCTGTTCGCTCGCGAAACTTTATTCTGCTCACTCTCGAGTCTTTTTTCTGCTCGCTCGCGAGTTTTTTTTCTTTTTGACAGTAAGTGGGCGGACCCAGTCTCCATTGTATCTCTACATCTAATTGGTTACAATGCTCGTCTTTGGATAAACCGGATATCACTGACACAGACGCCAGGTCAGTTAGAGGTGGTTATCAATCCACCACTAAACACTACTCCACTACATTTGCTTTGAATTCACTCCATCATTCTATTACAGACAATGTGTGTTTGATAGTCAAACTGTGACAAACAGCTCAAGACACTCGTTGGTCTTAATTGATTAAAACATGATGCGATCATATTTAATCATACTGTTGTGTTTACAGAAGAGATATAATGTAGTTGTATATAATATGAGCAACAATCTGGACCTGCTCAAAGATCTGGAGCCAAGATTAGGGACCACTGTTTGTATATTAACTGTTAAATCACTGACAAGTAGTTAGTGGATGAAAAAGTATTCAGATCCTCACTGCAGTAAACGTACTAATACCATACTGATGAAACAATAATCCACTACGAGTAAAATACCTGCATTCAAAACCTTAGTCAAGTATGTTATTATCAGCAAAATGTACTTTATGTGCAGAAAGTAAAAGTACCCGTGCAGTAAAATGTACATTATTTGCCCCTGACCTGTAGTGCAATCTGAAAATCTCCCCCTGACGTCTGTGTCAGAGTGATATCCGGTTTATCCAAAGACGAGCATTGTAACCAATTAGATGTAGAGATACAATGGAGACTGGGTCCGCCCACTTATTGTCAAAAAGAAAAACTACTCGCGAGCGAGAAGAAAAAAGACTCGAGAGCGAGCAGAATAAAGTTTCGCGAGCGAACAGGTTTAAGCTTCTCCAGCGACTTTTGCTCGCGCGAGAGTGACTTTTGCTCGCGGAGTGATATAAAAGCGCTAGTCAAAGTAAAATACGCGCGCGCATGGATCTCATTTGCGCTCTCGGATTTTGACAGTGATTTGCCTTCATAGGATTGCCAGGACGTCGGCAGGTGTACTCTGTACAAATAAAGTGATTGATTTTCATTACTGTATGGCTTCATATTAACTTCCACTGTTACTGTACAGCTGTTAGGATTGTGGCCAATCTTCTATTTGCAATTAATATGCATTCAATCCAGTTCAATTATTTAAATTAAAATGACAATCTACTCTGGCTAAAGTAGCTGATCAAGAGTAAAATAATAGCTGTGATTTAACTGTACGTGGGACTGTTGGGACTGGAAGTCCACTGGCTGTGGTCATTACAGTGAACAGTGTGATGAGAGGGCACGTGAGCCCTTGTTGCTGTAGTTTATCTCCTTGGAGCAGAGGCTGCATTTAGCATACCCTGCCTTATCAATGTGTTTAAAATACTGTGACAGCGGGAAGCTGTATCCATGTCTGTTTCGACCTCCACCTTTATCCAGACCCAGCTCCACCTTTATCCAGGCCCAGCTCCACTTACATCTCAGCCCTGCGTCAAGCTGCGCTACACAAACAGCGTCCTCTTCCTGAAGCTCTTTGACCTCATCATCTCATCAGTATCTGGGCCTCATGTTTCGTGGTCATACAAGTTATGACCACGAAATCATCCTCATTCTACTTTGAGTTAAAGAAACAACCTGCAACCAGATCCGCCGGTGTTCTGGTTTAACGTTAACTAGTAACCGCGTGAACTGAACCGGAACACGGGGGGCTGCATGTTTCATCACGTTACGTAAATAAAATACATAAATAAATAAAAAACTCTACGGATCTACACGATTCACGTGGATGATATATTTTGATTCAAAACGGCGAATTTTGCCGAAAAGCGACACATTTGCAGGTATGAATAAAGTTCTTGAAATAAAGAAATTCTGCATTTCCCCCTGCGCCCCACCTGCAATACCACTGCGCCCCACTACAGGGGCGCGCCCCACAGTTTGAGAAATACTGGACTATACAGTGATTTTCAACAAAACTACCTGTCAAACCTCTGACCTTTATACCAAAACCATGAGTCCAATCAACAACATGAGGGTAGAGATAAGACTGCCGAACGCTCTGATGTGGTTTTTCATGTTTGTGGTGTTGAAAATGTGAGCTCCATAGCGTTATACAAAACTGGTACCGTCTGCTTTCTTTGAGTAATCAGTGGTCAGATTTAACATGGAGTCTAACGGAGCAGTTGGTTAGAGTTCATGTAGCTCTGCGGCTCTTTGAGCCAAATATGTAAATCCGTTGGATTCCATTGACACTTATTTATAACTGTACATACAATGAAATAGTGAGGGTCAATGGTATTTATCACACCACAGAGGGGATAGTACAAAGTAAAGTAAAAGAATTTATAGTATTTTCATTCTTTATTCTTAATGGATTCTCTCAGCCACCAGGAGGCAACCACATGAATTACATATTATTACCTTATAAACTAGATTAGTCAAGCATATTAGGAAACAGTTGCCTGTGTACTCCAGAAGACACAGAGCAACATTGTCATTCATTTGGAGTCATGTTTTCTGGCAATTGCGTTAATGTCCAATATACACTCTGATTTAGCTCAGTCTTGGTCTCCACCATGTCCTCAGGGAAATGTCTAACTCTTAAACTATTAGATATTCCACCATGTCCACTGTAGTAGTTGATTTTCTTTGAATAGACTGGTCACAGATGAGGTTGGAGTCGAAGATCAATTTTTTCAGAATTCTTTATTGGACATAAATCATGGGAAGAAAAGCAGTTTGCTGGACTAACGAATTTCTTCAACTCTTCTGAAAAAAACGTAAAACCTTTATACCCTCCTGTCAAATAGAAGTGTGGAAGGGGGGGGGGGGCGGGTGGAACATACAGGGGTGTAAGTTTTATGCCCATATATGTATGTTAGCCAGTTTAAACTTAGGTCCAAACCTGGAGGTCAACTATTTATTCTTTCAGGGAGAAATGCTGAGGCAAAGGCATGCCAGACATAAGTCCATACATGGAGATGGTCAGAACACAAACATGTAGGGCATAGGTCCCTATTTAGATACACCTGTTCAACCAACGTGTGTCCAGTTACACAGGGTTCATTTGTGAATACCCGTGTGTAATTTTACAACAAAGAAGAAATATATACCCACTAAATTGCTCTAATATTACATACAATGTTATCAATCCTAACATGTTTATACAGGAGATATACAGTAAAATATCTCCACACCACCGAACACGTTCTCCCTCCCAACTCAAATACCGCCACTTGGTCGGTGGCCGTACGCTTCACTACTTCAACTACGAAACTCCTCTAGCGTCAGTTTTGGGCGCATTAGCGTGTTTTCAAAATAGACCTTCCGTGTTCGCAGAAAACGTGTACCAGGAGACTACTTTGCCTACTTGGCCAGTGCAGAACTATAATTCTGATCATATTTGCTTCCTTTGATCTTCTTATCTTAACTAATGGAAAACGCTGATATTGAGTTGTGCATTAACAGGGTTCCCACAGTCGACCAATTTGTATTCAATGAGTAAGACATGCACTTTAAAGTAAATAAGGCGCAGAGTGCATTTAAAAAAACATTAAAATATATATATTTTTTTTTAAATGACCACGCAAGGATCTCCACCGACCCCCCTACAAAGGTCAGAGCTAAGCCCAGAATGTCTCAATACTAAACACCCCCAAGTCCCGTCACATGGTAGCACATGCATTTAGGGTGACATTACACAACGTTGCTTTCTTCTCAACTCGTTGAATTGTGTTAAATTGGTTAGCATGTTTGGTTCAGTTGCTGAAGTTGATGCGTTTGCTTGCTTGCTTACATCTGCAGGTATGTTTGCATTATTCCATGATCAATTTGTCATAACTTCTCAGCATAAAGAGAGGATTTCATAGATAAGTTATAGCCATAGACTGCATGTTTTTATCAGACTTCCACAGTAAGAAATCCCTGTCTGTCATACCAGCTAGATCATCACTAAAAATGTCCTGGAATAATGATCTCCAGAAAAAGAATGGGAGCCCTGATAAGCCATGTGCAAAATGTTGCTTAATAACAATAGGAGTCTGAGGACTAAAGTGACATCATCCCCAGAGCTGACATATTTTATGAACGTGATCCGTCGTCTCTTTCCTCCTCCCAACTGGGTCACCTTTGTTCAGGTGAAAGTGATGAGTCACTGCCTGTTCTCAGTAGTCCTATGATGATGTTATCTAACTCACCTTTACTGCTGTTCTTCTGGGCCACTTGCAGTAGCTCAGATGAGACATGTTGCCGTGAGAGAAACATTGAAAAGTACATCCTCTCTCAGGCCGGAGCATGGATCTGTTGTCTAATTGCGGTGGTGGTGGCATTTTTGCCTCCCTGTCAACATCTCCGAGATTAGCTCTGATGGGTCAGCAGGAGTGCACCGATAAATATAGATTTCCATTTACTTCTGCTTGTGTGATCGTGAGAGGGAGGGAAGTCTTTGAACAGCGTCCTCTGATTTCCTGATTTGTGACAGAGCCGTTCATCCATGAAACAGCCCGATGATGGTGGACGGATCCCAAAGAGCAGATGCTCAGAAGCGGTGTCTGTCAAAATAATGCTTATCGTAACAACAACAACAACACATTACCATTCTGTTTGTTGACAATCTCTCTGAATGCTGCCATCATGCAGCACCTCCCTCCCCTGTCCAAAGAAACAAGTCTTTCAACCCTGGTCCTGTTTGATCCAATGGAAATAAGAAACAGCGTGTTGTATCCAGGCAACAAGTTTGTTGCCAGGTGACAGATACAGAGGTCCTGAGACCAGAGACTGGGTGCAACAATTCCACATGAACAAGACAAGACAGAGCATCAGTCACCTCCTGCAACTCACACATTTTCTTTACCATTACAGCAAACGTTACGCGTAAACACGTAAAACTTGATTGCAGGAAACTGTTCGCAAACCTTTATCAGCACGCCTAATTGCTGCATAGAATCATGGTGTACACACTGGCGACTTATCAGAGAAGACATAACTGCCAGCATATATTTAAAAAAAACACAAAAAAAACAGCCATAAGAGGTGGGATTATTAAACGTGTTTCTGCCAGAACGCCGGGCCTTTCATGTGGCAGCCATGAGCAGAGATAATGATTTCCAAGGCGCTCCGGCTGACAGATCCACCACCACCATTAAAGGCTTTCATTCTACCCCGGAGCTGTGTGAGGAGACTGTGTACTTTTACTTTGATTTAGATGCAGCTGCTTTAGTGTGTGTGTGTGTGGGGGTGGGGGGGGGGGGGGGGGGGGGGTTGTTTACAGAGGTCTGTTTAGCTCAAGTAAAAACTTAATTTGTAGAGCAAATATTGGGTGTTAGACCGTATACTAGTTTACTATTCCTGGTGTGCATGGAACATGAAAACTGCACTTATCCATATTTTTTTACAAAGGATCACATAACTCCACACATAATTGTGTGTAATGGGAAAGATACCCAGTAGTGACAAAACGCCAGAAAGCTCGTTCTTTGAGATTTCACTCGGCTTTCATTGACCCTGTTTTCAGCAAAAAGCAAGTTCTGACAAGCCCATTGTATGCTGTCTGCCCAGCACCAAAGAAAAGAAAGACAATGTTAGCAACTAGCTGGCGAAGAAAGTCTAATGTTTAGAAGCCTAAGTCCCAGTTCATTTTCTCAGGAGTTGGTTGAGACCAAACAAGAGAGTGAATGTTGGACAATATTTCATCAGGTCTCCAGAAACACGAGTCCAAATACGTAACTGTTTGCTAACACGTCAGCCGCAACAACTGTATAGGGTGTTATGTCACATGTTGTGTTTACATGTTTCTCTGTGCCCAAAAAAATGTATTGATACAGTTTTAACGGTACTTTAAACGACAGAGCATTAATTTAGCCGCAACCAACTATCATCTATGTAAAGATATAGTGGATTAACGTCTCGCCGAGCAGAGAATGAAGTCACTCTTCTCTGTGTGTTGTTATCCGAGCTTCTCCTGGCTTTGTTGACATAGACGAACGTAGTTCTTCGTTGATATGTGCTTTTAGTGCATGTGAGCGTGCCCCACTGGTGCTGGCGGTTACAGCTGATAACAGCGTCGGCGGAAGCATAGTTCTGTCGTATAAACATTGTTAGCTCTGCAAGCACTGTTAGCGCTGTTTGCACTGTTAGCTGCGAGCCACCAGCTCAGCCGTCGCCATGCTGAGACGTTGAGGCACTAGAAAAGCTGCCATTCTCGTATATTTTTATCTTTTTTCCTAGAACGTTTGATGGTAAGAGCCGTGTTGCTAAGCTAACATAACTTAATGTAGTCTTTTTATCTATGCACAGTGAAATTCCACAATTTCTCATGAACTAACTAAAATAACTTGGTTTTAATTATCCTTATAATTAGTAATAAAATGACAGTTCATGCCAGGAAAGTGTTTTGTTGTTTTCAGACCTCTCTAAATGGAACACGGACACGTTTCAGAATACCATCAAGGACAAACACGTTCATCCATATTTGACTCCTTGTTTTATCAAAGAACACCACAGCCACGTACACACACACCATAATCAGACATTTGCTGCCACACATTTGTCAAGTCTGGTAAATGCAAGAATAAATACATTCCAAAAGATGGAGACAAGAAGCAACACTGCAAATCTGCCATGTTCTGTCTCCCCCTAGAAAAGCCCGTTTCTTAAACCAGAACCACTGGTGGAAGTTTAACACATCTGATAAGTGACTGGAATTGCACAAAATACTCTATGAGCAATTGGTAAATTTGATCAATGCAAGTGTTTGAGTAGTGGACGGGGATATACCTACAGTATATGGACACATGACAAACCTCATCACCACCTGCTGGCCTTCTCTTTAGCCATAAGTTTTGCTGCCTCCGGCCCAACAGTCATTGGTTTGAATTGTATTCATGGTGCTCACAGTAACAGAATTAAAAGACTTTATGAAATATCTTCAACTGCACTTTATTTATAGTCACAGTTTCTCTTGATAATCTACCAAACCCAGTAAACAGTGTTTGGTTTGTCCGTTCTGGGCTACCGTAGAAACAAAGCGGTGCAACATGGTGGACTCTGTGAAGACCCGCTCCCTGATATGAGGGGCTCATTCTAAACTCATTAGAACACCATTCTTAATTTAAGGTGAATATCCTCAAAATGAAAACATAGTTATCAATAAAGTATTCCATTTCTGATAAAAGATCCCCCTACATTCTACCCAATGGAACTTTAAGTGATGTTTTTGTAAGTTTACTTTCTTATGTGGCTTAATTTCTGAATTGATTTTGATATCACAGTACATGCATCACACGCTTCTTCTGGTATACAGTGCATTTACTAACAGATTAAACTACTTCTTGTATTGTATCCTTTCGTTTACTTGTATGGGATCAATACTTTATCTAAACATCAGGCATTTGGTCCACGTGATAGTGTGTGTCTGCCATCTAGTGGACAAACCTCCTCAGCACAACCATCCTGAACTGCTGAAACACTGAGCCTTCAGGGACTGATTCTGTATCACAATGCTTCTGGAATTATTCTACAGTGAGCGGCATTGAAAAAACCCAGTGATCAATCATTGGAATTTGAGGTAATTGTAATGGAGTCACCTTTATTTATGTTGCACACACATTATTTTAATACAATTTTTGATTAGTAACAACTTGATTGAATGGCAAACAACATTTGTATCTCAAATCACTGTTTACATGTGCTGAAATCTACAAATCCACGCTGTACCAAACAAAACCAATATTACTTTTAACATAAGCTGTCCTTTTATTGCTGTGGAGAAAAAAAAGAAAAAAGGACACTCCGGTGAGATTCTGTACTCGGTAGAGAATATACTTATGCAGTGTGGTGTTGTACTTTTAATCCTAAATGTCCTTGTTCAAACCTCCCAGAGTTCAGACAGCAGGCATCCCTCAAAAGACCTCCAGGTCTGCAGAGTTGTAGACCACCGCTGCCATCTCCTCAGTGCCCACAGCAGCTTCCTCCTGACCCTCCTCTTCCTCTTCAGCAGCGTCCTCTAATGACTCCAAGGCCTCATTAGTGTCACTGGCAAAAGTCTCCCTGGAGACATCATCGTGCTCCTGCAGGTTCAGTGTGCCGATGGCCTGCTTCATCTTCTTGGTCACCATGTGCCGCCTCCTCTTCTGGGCGGCCTTCTTGCTCTTGTACTCTTTCTGGTACTCCTCCGAAAATATCTTCCTGACCTGGGACTTGCTGATGCTGGGTGTGTTCTTCAGCAGATTGAGATACACTCCACCAGGCGTCCTTCGCCTGCTGCCGTCCATGGTGTATACACCGCCGCTTTCCTCCAGTGTGGCCGTCTCTCCGAGCAGCTCTATGGCTTTTTTCTTTCCGATGATTTTGACAATGCGCTCTATCAGGTCTTTCTTTGGCTCTTGCAGCCTGTGTGCTATCTCGTCCGTCACCTTATCTTCGGGGTCGTCCTCTGTGATCTCATACCAGCCCTTGATGTCCATCTCCGCCCTGGGGCCCAGTCTCTCTTTAGCTGGCCTCTTCCTCTTGGCATCAGCTCCTGCCCTCTCCTCCGAGTCCCGGTCCTTCATGTACTCCTCCAGCTGAGCGTCCAGCATGCTCACTTCTCCATCATTATTCGCCTGTCTCTCCTGCTCCCTCTCCTTCTCCATTATCTTACGGGCCAGAACAAAGTTATACGTCTCCACGTTTCTGCTGGACATGCTCACTTCACCTTCCATGCCAAATATGCCCAGCTCTGCAGCGACGGCATCCTGGCACTGCTCCTGGACCACAGAGCCCCAAATGTTGTTCACCTTGCGGCCTCCAGGCGCGCCGGGGACGGGCATGCGGGTCGGCTCCGACCGAGTGGTGCAGGCAGGCCGCTGGGGGACATTGGATACTTTGTGCCGCTTCCGGCGCCAAACAGTCGCCTCCTCGTCCGACGAGTCTGGGTCACTGTCGCTGGACTCCACCGTCCTACCAGTGCTGCGGTAGGCAGCGGCAGAATGCTGGGCAGCGGCTCTGTCGTGGAAGGACTGGCCGCTGAAAGCTGGAGGAACCTGGGGTCGAGCTTGCGCTGCAGCGGCGGTTCCCATCTCAGTTTCCGAGCTGGACTCGGAAATCTCCCCATCTTCCAGATCACCTTCCATTAGATCTCCGCCACCAGCCATTTCTTTTCTGGAAGCAACACCAAAGATAATTGCTTTGACTGCTGGTTTAATGCATCAGCTAAAGTTTAGGCTACGAATTAGCAACAATAGCTAACACAACCATTAGTTGGAGGCTAGCGATGCTACGGAACTTAATATTAAACCCGACAAATAATCAAACTGCTCTCGGTTAAAACAGAAATGCATTCACATATGTGACACGTTAGGTGGTAACGTTAACTGACTCTGTGCTTTGCATGAAATTGTACTTCAGCCTCGCTTGGCTCTTCCACTCACTGTGAACAGCTATGATGAGGTTGACAATCTTGAGACCGGCTGGAGAGAATTCGCGCTGGGCTAAAGCTACACTTCCGCCTTCCTACTGTCCGACCCTTTCAAAATAAACCTGACCACCGAGTCACTTTCTTCAAACAACACCAACAAAGTCAAGTACATTTTGTGAATATAGAAGTAAAAATAGAGAATAGAAGTCAAAGAGCATCTATTTATTGGTAGAATGTAAATGTGCCCTCTTAGATCTTTGTCATGCACCGTAATTACATGTTGTTACTCCGCAATTCAAATTGTTATTATAACTTTTGTAGGATTACTTTTATCTATGGTATTTTGAATAGCCTTCTGGCTTTTATTTTCTTTATAAAACTATATCGCTATCTCCGGCAGATCTTGCGTATGATTGCGTCATTGAAGACGGCGCTTGCGCAGTGTGACAAATAAACAATATGGCGGCGTCCTTACAGCGCCTCACGTCTGCTGGGAAATATCTACTTCAAAGACATTTACTGAAGACAAATTATTTAAGCAGGGTAAGAAGTATGTGTTAACGGGCTTGTTTGTGCTACAGCACTTTCTCGACAGTTATCACTGCACAGTTAAACGGAGGAAACCCCCTCGGCATGGCCGGTCAGGCTCAGTGTTTGCTAACAAGTTAGCTAACAGCTGCTACATCCTGGGCTATTGCGGGATGAATTCTTAAAAGTAATATCCGAAGTTTGACCAGTGTAGCACAGTAAAACTACGACATAGGTTTTGAATAGGTTAGTTGAATTCATGCTCGCGGTATTTGGCCCGTGATAGCTGACGTCACTGTCCTACATTTGCAATATCATCATGACTGTTAATTTCCGTGTGTCCTGCAGCTCACAGCTGGACCGCACCGACTATTGGCTACTCAGGCCGCTCAGCATGTGGCTCTCAATGTTCCTGAAACCAAAGTGACCACTTTAGATAACGGACTCCGAGTGTCTTCTGAGGACGCTGGGCTTACCACCTGCACGGTAAGACACAAGTTACCTTGATAAACACACACACCGAGGATTGCTGTTTACGTGCTACCTTTATGTATTTATAATAATAATATCGAAAAATGCATAAATCATATTAAATGCTTTTATTTACCCTCTCATGCCCAAACAATAATAACAAAATTCAAGACACAATTATTTGTTTTTGTTTTTAGAGGAACAAATCAAAAGACTAAACCTGGTCTTGCTTCCATACTGTAATGTAAAGGACAACATTGTTTGCACCTTTTAGCTGGTGATTCCTCTTACATTTGTAATTAGTCACCAATGATGAGTTGCAAATTTTGGCAATATTGTTACTCAACCAGAAATATAAAAGAGCTCAGTGGTTTTTTTTCAAAATATTGTAGCTAAGCATCTCAAGGCCACAAGTCGGCTAATTTTAAGGGTTTATCCCAAAGCTAATAAAGAGTTGAGCTCCGTCATTACAGAAGACGGCCTCATCTCAGTCTGAAGTTGTGGTACAGCAGCCGAAGAGAGTGTGTAGATATTAATCTGTGGATATTCATGACTGACTCTGTCCAGGTGGGCCTCTGGATAGACGCCGGCAGTCGCTACGAGAATGAGAGAAATAATGGCACCGCACACTTCCTGGAACATATGGCATTTAAGGTGAGATGGTAACAGTGCAGCGCAGCGTTTAACTGGACCTACTGGTTTGTCTTCTATTGTTTCTTATTTGCAACAATTATAAAGAAGAAATGAAAAAAAAGACACAGTGGAATTGTTTAAGTTGACATAACGCAAACATAATTGCATAAATGTAATGGTCATGATAAATGATATGTCTTGTTTTCCACTCCCTCTGCTTGTGTGTGACAGGGCACCAGGAAGCGCTCCCAGCTGGATCTGGAGTTGGAGATTGAGAACATGGGGGCTCACCTGAACGCCTACACGTCCCGAGAGCAAACTGTGTATTACGCCAAAGCTTTCTCTAAAGATCTTCCACGAGGTACAGAGCAGTGAGATTAAGGCCCCACTGACATGTAGCGATGACCATAAGGATAGGTCACGTCCTGAAGAAATCACTAAATAACTTCAACTATGTCATCAAAGTCGATTCAGTTATTTATTGATGGAGTTGGTTATTTTTTATAACTTAAAGCTACTTCAAGGAACTATAAACTAGTTATGAAACAATCTCTGATGCCTCTATTTGACCTACAGAAGCATACGAGACCACCGGCTATTTTGATAGTGATTGTTAGATCTGATTCCCCGCAAACAATTTCTGGCGTACAAGGTCACCAGAAATGACTTCAGACCAGGACTGAGCGAGGCGGCCTGTCAGGCCATGCTGCAGTAATATGGGAGGTTTTCTAAAGGGAGTCTGGCAGCTGCAGATCTTTACGACACAAGGGTGCTCATGGAAACACTACCGCTGTTGTCCACCAGAATCGACACAAAATGAAAGTTCCATGTATTTAAAGGTTCTTAAAAAGTCTAACAATTAAAATTGATTGCATTCTGCCAATATAGCAAAACACGAAATTACAGTGCGCCGAGCACAGACCGATTTATTGGAGTAATGGAAAAAACGACAGCTCCATTTGTCCAAATAAAAAGCTCCTGTTTTCTTTTCTCCCAAGCTGTGGAGATCCTGGCAGACATCATCCAGAACAGCACACTGGGTGAAGCAGAGATCGAGAGGGAGCGAGGGGTGATCCTCAGAGAGATGCAGGAAGTAGAGACCAATCTGCAGGAAGTGGTGTTTGACTACCTGCACGCTACTGCGTACCAGTCCACAGCTCTGGGCAGGACCATCCTGGGCCCCAGCGAGAACATCAAGTAAGAGCAAACGTTCATTTCAAATGCCTTGCTCTCCAGAACACGTGATCTCTCAATGTAACATGGTTTTTCCTGCTGTATTTGATTGCAGAACGATCAACAGAGGTGACCTGGTGGAGTACATCACTACTCACTACAAAGGCCCCAGAATCGTGCTGGCTGCTGCTGGAGGTCAGAGCTGTTTCTCTCCTCACGTGTTTGGTTATAAGTTCACATTTTAGTTCAATATAAAACCACAAATCCCCATTGTTTCTGGGATATTATTAACAGAATCTGTCACTTTATGTATTTCACACTACTGGGGAGTATTAGGCTCATGTTGAATCAGAACCGTTTATTTTACCAGAGTATGTTGCACAACATTAAACAGACAACAGTGCAAAAAGTAGAAAACATCAAACAAAGTGCACAGACAGTGTGTGTAATGTAGTCATTGAGTCTTGTTCTTTGGGGTGTTTTCTTTATTTGTGATATTACTGCTGATTGTTCATAACTCACACCCGACTGAAGTCATGTATTCATACCAGGGTAAAATACACCTCGAGGTCGTTGTGATCTTAAAGACCTTGTGATGTGTTTTTCATCAGGGGTTTCACACAATGAGCTCAATGATTTGGCCAAGTATCATTTTGGAAAACTTCCTGGCAGATATAAAGGTGAAGCCCCGGCACTTCCTCCATGCAACTTCACAGGAAGTGAGGTAAGGTTGAAGTCTTCATTTGTTTTTTGAGTTTTCTCTTTTTCTTAAAAATGTATTTCATTTTGTCATTGTTTTATTATTACATTTTATTGGGGGGTATTTTCTGCCTTTATTAGATAGAGATAGTAGAGAGATGACAGGGCCAAGGAGGTCATGCAAAAAGGTCCCAAACAGAGCTTGAACCAGGGGTGTTGAGGTTCATGGTCAGTGCCTTAACCCCCATCTTTGAGTATCTTGAAAGTGCTTTATTATTAACACTTAATATTTCCCATATAAATAAAAACCAAGAACACTGACAACTGTTTATTTCTAAGAAATGTTAGAATCGAACCGTGTTACTGACGGCGTTTGTGAGTGAATGTGTTCTGTCTCTTCAGATCCGTGTGCGTGACGACAAGATGCCTCTGGCTCATATCGCCATTGCAGTGGAGGCGGTTGGATGGTCACACCCCGACACCATCCCCCTCATGGTGGCCAATACACTGATAGGAAACTGGGACCGCTCGTTTGGTGGCGGTGTGGTGAGTACTGATGAAACCTCAGTGAAGATGACCCAACTCCAATTTACTTTAGTTTGTATTAATTACACCAAGCTGCACAAGACTTCAATACAGCTTGCTAAATGTCGTCGTGATAAACGAGATTTAGTGACGTGTGCAAATGTTTTAGGGTTTGATCCTTTTGTGGTTAGAATTGTCAGCCATAAAACAGGCACAGCCTGATTCACCAGAACCAACTTCTCTCCACTGTTCCAACAATTTGGTTGAAAGAACATGAAGTTCTTCATCATTGCCTTCGTTGTAGGAGTTTGAAATCGCTGCCGTCGTGTGACTGTAGCCGTACTCTGATTGTGGCAAAGATGTGTTGATCACCAGAATGTGAATGTTTTTTTCTTAAGGCGATAAAATGATTTAGCAATTTCTAAAAGCAAAATGGTTAACACATGATCACAATTAAAAATGTTATCATTTTGACCCATATCCTTTCTGGCCCAATCTCCAGACTTTGAGGTGTGCGCCCATAAAGTCCGTGAGGGTTTAGTTCCGCTGTCAAACAGTCGTGTTTGAGGCTCTCTGGCAGACCTTTTGAGCCCTTTATGAACACTGTAGGTAAACATTAGATGCAGACTTTGCCCAAGGGAATTACCCACAATTCAATGTGACGCATAGACATAAACAAAGACGGCTCACGTGTGTTCAGCCTGTCATATTACATTTACTCAGAAACATGAAATGACCTCATCTTGTGAGGAAAGAGCCTGGAAGACTTTCAAATCAGGGAGTATTTTTTGCTGTTGTCAGGGTAACGTGATATGTTGCAACAAAGTGCTGTCCCATCATATTTATAGTCTGTCACACTCACCCGTATGGTTGGGCTTCCCACCTTGTAACCAGGCCTGTCTGCTTGTGTCCTTTGTGAACCCAGAATCTGTCCAGTAAACTGGCTCAGATGGCCTGTCAGGGGAATCTGTGCCACAGCTTCCAGTCCTTCAACACCTGCTACACAGACACAGGCCTGTGGGGGCTCTACATGGTGTGTGAGCCCGGCACCATCGATGACATGATGCATTACACTCAGATGGAATGGTGAGTACACACACAGATGTAATGGTACCTTTTTAAACAATGAACACTTAGTTTGTTTACTCGCAGGTCTAAATATAAAACGGGATGAATCTTGTTGCTCCGTTAGGATGTCTCTTTGCACGAGTGTGACGGAGAGCGAGGTGGCACGGGCCAAAAACCTGCTCAAGACAAACATGCTCCTGCATCTGGATGGTAAACAAACATCCACTTGGACTCAATGATGAACCGGTTTGATTATGGTGGTCAAAGGTCACTGTGCCAACACACCATTTTGTCCATAACTCAAGAATGAATATCCTAATTATGACAATGCCACACAAATATGATAGAAATGACATGGATGCAACTGCAAGGTGGTAATTCTAGTTTGAGATCTGTCATATGCCATAAACGCATTTATTGACTCCAGGATCCACTCCGATCTGTGAGGACATCGGCAGACAGATACTGTGCTACAGTCGTAGGATCCCTCTGCATGAGCTGGAGGCCAGAATTGATGTGAGTGGATACACTTGGAACATACAGAGGCTCTAATTTAAGGGCTTTCAAGGAGACTACCTGTAATGTTTCCAAATGGTATTAGGCTTCTCAAATCAGGCTGTAATTATGTCAGATTAAGAGGCTGAGGGATATTGATGGGACGAAAATAGACTAATTTATGATAAATCACTTTGTTTCTTCACTGTTGATGTTATGGCCTACGACATATGTTGATACATGGGAAATTGTGAAAGAAAAGCACAATCTAGCGCTGTTTTTTTCTTCCTGCCTCAGGCTATTGATGCTACGACCATTAAGGACGTGTGTACCAAATACATCTACAACAAGGCTCCTGCCATCGCAGCAGTTGGTATGTCTGTTGCCATTTGTCCTAATTGGATTTTCTGTAATATTGCAGCACTCACTTTGAATGAGAACAGTTACATAAATGTAATAAACTGTAAATTCCTCAACTTTTCTTCTCAGGTCCAATTGAACAGCTGCCAGACTACAACCAGATCCGCAGCGGAATGTTCTGGATGAGAACATGAACAAACCAGCACTGACGATAAATGACTCAAACTGTACAGAAATAAACAAATTGAATTATCAATCATAGTATTTTTCCTCCTTTAATTTTTATTATAAAATAAAGAACACAATAATGTTAAAATAACACGAATACTATTCTTTGTGGTTCTTGTCATTTTTTACTCTTTCCTGCAACTCCCTGTGCCGCTTTCTTGGCTTTAACCATCTCCACCAGTTCCTGTCAGGGAAACAGGGAAAGGTGTTACATTTAGCCTAAAGGAACAAAATATCAGCAACATCCCAATAACATCCCTCCGGTTTAGAGTTGGCTGGAAACTTACCTTGTACCTCTTCATACAGTCTTTCTTACTCCGTCCTGGGACTGCAGCAGCAATCTTCTCCCACCTCTCCGGTGTGCTGACTGGGTACGTTTTCAGGGCTTGTTCCAGAAGCTTCTGTTGCTCAGTGGTCCAGGAGGCAGCGTTCCCATCACTACCAGAGCCTGAGACACACACAGCGGGTTAATGCGGCACATTGTTACAGTAGACCTGTGAGTCTATATCAGAGCTCCACTTACCATCAAATCTCTCTGAGGGAACAGCATTGTCTATGGTGGGTGCAACACAAGAATGTTCCTTCTTGAACTTCTCGAAGGCTTTTCGGTTTATCTCATCTTTCTGCCCTGGATCTGTGGAGGTGACATGAACAGAACTATTGTAACCCAAAAATACAACACGTTTTAAGATCCATTAAAAATCCACAATTTCATATTGATTTGTGAATGGCCATGAATGCGGCCTGCATTCCATACATCCCCATCTACAGGTGCATTAGCATTAATAACTCGACTGAATGGTAGAACCCTGAAGCTAGTTTACTGTGTTCTTCATATCTGAGCTCACCGAGCCGCTGTAGATTCTTGGCTTTGTTGATGACATCTTTGGCTGTCCTCTTCATGCCACTGGTGGAGTGGAGGTTCATATAGTTGGCAATAACTTCCCATCTGAAAGGAAATAAATCAATTTGAATTAGCAAGGACATCCATTGCACCAAACATTTGTAAATTCTCCTTAACACAATTTATTTGAACTGGTTTTGAAATGGACACAATTTGATACAGACGCCACTATATGACAGACTCAACGATAACATTGACTATATCCTCGTGTCAGATCAGGTACATTATATTTAGTGGTTTTATGGCTGATGAGACAGAATCAGCAAAGAGAAGAAGAAGCTTAGTCGGTCATTAAACAGATGGTTTTGACCTCTTCCTAATCCTGCAATACGTCTATTTTATTTATGATAAGTATTTACATCACTATGAAAGTCATAAAAAGGCCATATTATAGTATGTTGTAAAAACAATAAATGCAATTGTTTAAGTCATGTAAGTTATAGTATGGTAGTCAGTAGGGCTGCACAAATAATCTAATTTTAATCGCGATCACAGCTGCCACAATTAAATGAGCGTGATCGTCTGCGATATTGACGTTTAAAATGCTCTGCTACATATCAAATCAAGCGCTTCCTCAAACAGTCAGCCAACCACCAGGGGGCGAACGAGATGGGAGGTGTAATATGCGCGCACCCTGCAGGGGCAGCCTCAAGTAGAAGTAGAAGAGCAGAGAGACAGGAGTTTGAAGGACGAGTACTTGTGCTTAATTTATTTACACGCTGGCATGTCACGTCTGACACTACATGGTCGCGCGTTTACAATTCCCCTGCTCTCTGTATCGCGCACGGCGGTGTTCCGGCCCGATCCGCGCGCACGATGCAACAGTCGCTCTCCTGGAGTAGCCCCCCCCCCCCCAAACCTGTAAACACTGAAAAGAATTAATGAATAATCGTGACAAATAATCGTGATCTCAATATTGATCAAAATAATCGTGATTATGATTTTGGCCATAATCGTGAAGCCCTAGTAGTCAGCACAGTGCCATAAAAACGTTTTAAGTATAGTTTGCCACAAAGAAAAGAGTAAATTGTTAAAGAAAACACCAATACATGTGTGTTTGTATAGCAACATAGCCTACAGAGGCTAACGGAGGGAGTGAGAGGATAATGGTTCAGGTTGGTGTCTTGTTGCTGATTTGGATGACGTGAGAGCAGATTCACACCACTACTGTGTCTACCTGGCATTGGTCCCAGCAGGGAACAGGTTGACCGCTTTGATGAGCAGCTGAAGGTCCTCCTCGTTCCAGCCCTTCCCCCCCGCTCCTCCTGCCCCACTGGCCTGCTCAGCACCGCGAGCCGCCTGCCTCATCTGGACCTCGGCCTCCTTCTCCCTCTGCAGCTGGGCGTTCACCTCCTGCACCTGAGGGGAGGAGTGTCAACATGTTTGCATACATCAGCTGACACTTATCTCCTGGTGGTCTTCGCTGCGTATCTTATCAAATAAAAGATCTTTAAAAACAGAAGTGCATTTTTACCTGCTTATCCACGGCTACCTTGCTGTCCTCTCTTGAGCCTGAGGCCAGGATGTCATTCAGGGACTGCAGGCTGGAAACAAGTGCCATAAAATACGGTTACACGTCTCCTACATCACATCCATTAATGGAATATAGTATATTAAGAAGAAGATTTGACAAATCAAAAATGTTTTTAATTAAAAACATTGTACAGCAAAAACTGTCCAATGAAACAGAAACTAAATCATACAGATACAACAAATACCTGCAAAAAGAAAATTACTATTTTATATCAAGTAAAATACAATACATACAATACAGAGCTACACAGGCAGAAGAAATATATATATAGTACATTTCCAAGAAAAAAAGATTGCAAACGGTATCCTTTAATATAAATCAGTAATAACTTTTCAAATGACAGGCCTTTACTTTGTCTTTACTGAAAGGTTAGACGATTTCACTGACTGTCGAGATGAATTTAGAACAGACAGATTAATATCTTTGGAGCTTTACAGATTGATCACAATCCATTACATGACTTATTGGAAAGCTACGCTTCTTTTCGGACAGGTAATATATATTTACGTTGTTAGTTTATATTGTTGGAGAATTTGTAAATTAAGTGTTCAAAATAATCAAAAATAAATATATGTAATAAATGTCAGTGGCCTTCATGACTCATTGGTACCGTGTCGTGCTGTATTCACCTCAACATATGTGAATGAAACGGGATTCTACGGGTCCCAATGAGTCTCCCTTTACAGAAATCCAACTTGATAATCACGTGAAGTTTTCTGGCTATTCTAAAACAGTGTTTGAATATTTCTGCATACCTAAGCAGTCTTTGAATTGGGTATGACTGGATTCTGTTAGTCCACAGCCATGTCACTGTATACAATCAGCTGTTGATGCTGGTGTATCAGAAATGTGTCAAAACAAGTTTGCAAGCATTAAACTTCATCCGAGTGGTGATCTTGTAGTTGACTGTACCTTGTCAGCTCCAGACGATCGCAGAGCTTCTCCACTTCCTCCATCATTTTCACATTCTCAGCCTCATTGTCAGCAAAGTAGTTCCAGTTCTGTGGAGGGAGAAAAACAACTTTAACTTCAGCACTAAGACTAATGCAGGTCTCAACTGTCAGACAGCACTCTTCCTATTAGAATCCACCTTGCAGGTGGTCCTGAGTTTCTGCCTCTCCTTCTTGATAGCCTTCTTCTGGATCTCCTTCTCTTTCTTGGCCTGCTGAGCCACCTGCTTGGCCTCCTCTTCCTCCTTCTCCTTTGCAAAACGAGCAGCATCCAGCTCTGCCTGCCGGGCCTGTAAAACACACAGGAAACTGACTGATGAGCTTCTGCAAAAAGGGACAAAATCATTTCAAAAGCAAACCTGAACAGAAGAGTGATGTCTACTGGTGAGAAGCTGATGGTGGTTAAGCAGTCTGTCTAGGACATTACCTGATTCTCCCTGCACACATTCTAATATTAATGACCACTTTGTTCCATTTAGGTGTCACAGTAATTCTATTGGAACATTTTTACTTCCAATTCACAGCAGACCTAATCTCTAAATCATAAGAGGGAATTTGTTCATAAATGAACATTCCTGATCATTTCCTCATCCCCTGATAACATCTTCAATAGGTGAACCAGCCCTTTGAAGAGATTTATGTTTGATAAAAACATACATGTTAAATACTTCATATATGAAACAAAATAAATGCATTAAAGTGGAGTCAACACCCTCATCGGTAAAACAAGCAGAATGTACTCTAACTTTTCATATTAGATTCAGTTCTAAGCATCCTGCAATCATCAGAACAAGAGCAACATTCAGGCTCCCCCGTGTGGCTGAAAGATGTACTGCAGATAGTTTAGATAAAAGACTATGGAAGAAATTAAACTAATTAATTAGACGATCATAGTCAAATCTGTCATAGAGCACCAAACTGGATCGATCCACCGCTGAAAATAGTGCACTCTGACCAGCTGTTTTAGAAAATGACTACTTTTCTTTTTTAATGAGTATATATTACTGAGCTGATTTATGTCTTCAGTAGGACCGATGGAGTTGGGATTGAGGTTAATGATGGGGAAATCAAAGTGTTGAGAAGCGGACTAACACATTTATTTACCTCCTACAGACGGTGTTTAGGATGACTGAATGAGACTTACTCGCTCCTTCTCCTCCTGCTCCCTCTTCTTGGCTTCCACTTTCGCCTTCTTCTCAGACTCCTTCCTGGCCTTTTCTTCTTCTTTGAATTTCTTTATTCTAGGGTCACCATTGTAGGCGGTATCTGCAGTGAGGCAATACAACTCATCAGTCTCAGTGATATTTTTTGATGCCGGTTATTTTACAGAACATTGAATAGCCCGATATAGCGTTAGGATATTTTGAATGCGTTTCATTCATCTTGCAGTGTGCTGGCCGAGGGAACTGTACCAACTAGTGTTCGCATTCTGTTCATCTCCTCCTTCTTCCTCTGAGCTCTGGAGGCTCGATTCTGCTTTTCGATCCATCTCCTCTCATCTCGACTGAATGACAAAGTGAAAACATGTCAGCCAGAGACTAAAGCTATGAACACAGTGCAGCAGATGGAAGAAACACACTAACCATTCAGCCTTTTCCTTCTCCTCTTCGTCCAGGTATGAGAACTCCCTCCATGAATCAAAGTTGTACCTTTAACAAAAAATAACCAACAAGTTAAAAAACTTTTCTGACACCAGCCAATCACTAAGATCCCTCTAATCAAATCAACTATTCTTGCTTTTTACCAAAAAGAGTAAAAATTGTCGACGTCTTCGAAGGAGGACTCCATAGTTCCGAGTTTGGGCACGTGCTTTTTGGAAGACCACCTGGCATTCCTCTCAAACACGGGAGAAAACACCTCCCAAAAGTTATCTTTGCCTTCGTTCTTTGATGGCACGGCGTTGTCAAAGGTGGGGTCGACACTGTCGAAGGCTCTCCTCTTCACAGGGTCCGACAGGGTTTCTACAGCTGAGGTTCACACAACGACAGAAAGCTGGACAGTGAGTTCAGGGCCCTCCAGTAATAACATTAGCGCTGATAACGAGAGGCTGTGCTTTACCTTTAGTTATGCAGGTGAAGTAGTCGTTGTCTCCCTCTACGATCTGCTCTCCTGCAGCTTTTCTCTTGTCAGGATGGTGCTTCAACACGATCCCTTTGTCTGTTGGGAAACAGCAGCGAACCAGACCAGGATTAGTCATTTCCACCATCCTGAGAAATAAACCACACAAGCAGGAGGAAAGAAATGTACTCACGGGCAGCTTTGATCTGCTTCTGTGTGGCTTTGTACCTCAAGTGTGGGAGCCCGAGGACAGAGTAGTGATCTTGATTCTGACAAACAAGTCAAGAGAGGAAATAGTTCAAATGACAAGCAGTCTATAAAGGAACTCTAAAGCATATGAAAGGTTTCTCACATACTATCAGAAAGAGTGTCCAGCTCAGGAATACAAATATTGATCAAATATCACAGAAAGTGCTTCATGAGCGCAGGGCTGCAGCTAGCAACTATGGTCATCATCCGTTACTTGGATTGTTTGGTCTTTAGAATGTCATGTATTTCTCGGAGCACACTGATGCCTTCAGTCCAAAAGCCAAAGATATTCAGTTTACTCTCATAAAGACTAAAAGAATCCTCACATTTAAAAAGCTGGAATCACAGAATTACTGCCATTTATAATTTTTTTTAAATTACAATTTTGAGGTCAGAATGATGAAATTTTATCATCTATGGCTGAAATATAAACTACCTCAAACACGTTTCTATATGCAACAGAGCAAAGGGACTACAATTCAGGTTGCTGCATCGCCTCAACTCAGAAATGAGATGGACCCAAAGAGGCTGGCTCTGTGTTTTAACTTTAGGAAGGAAGGAAGGAAGGAAGGAAGGAAGGAAGGAGTAAACCATCTCAGGCTGACTCCGTAATACAAAGAGTAGTCACAGTTTCATTCAGATGTCAAGGATTCCATCTTATAACTCAAATGGATCAGAACTTTATCTTTGATTCAACAGATGTACGACCACGAGTAGCTCTTCTTTTCACCCACCACTTGGCCGCATCATATCTCGGCTAAAGTCATGAACACCGTTGTTACGGATTAATTAAACCGACTTACTTTTTGCTAGTGCCGAAACAAACAGTTAAAGAATCCTTTGGTCAAATTAACAACCATTTTGATAAATGAATAATTTCCCATTTTGATGCTTTAAAATGACATTTACTCACAGATGTGAGGGTTTATTCCTCTTTGCGGTTTTATATTATTGTTGATTGCATATGTTTGGGTTTGCTATTGTGCAGACAGAATAAGCAGTTTGAAGATGCCACTTTGTGACCTGTGATGGACAACTTTCACTATTTTCTGATTTTACACAGCATTTGTTGAAGCTCCCCAATCAAACAATAGAGGGATTAGCAGTCACACATTTCTCTTTGCTCCATTTTATTCAAGAGGACAGGAAGATTAAGTCAGAGAAAAGCTGACGTAAACCTGTGATTACCAGAGAATAAATAATTAACATTAAGACATTTCCCCAACAAATTAAAACTGCAGGCTGACATTGAAAATCGGATGTTTGATGAGTGTCTCCTACGGTGATACATCAGCTCTAAAAAGAAAGCTGAGACTTCCATTCCTGTGACGTAATATTCTTATTTCGACCGATACCTTCCAGTCTTTGGGGTCAAGTGTTCGGAGCATCGGGTACTCCTGCAGCTGGAACTCCTCATCATCTGACTCCTCGGAGGACTCCTGTTCCTCCACCAGCTCCTGGAAGGAGGCAGATGCATTCCTGCTCCTCCTCTTCAGGTAGGCCTCGAACCATCGGCCCACAGGTTCCACCTGGATCTGCACAGAGGCTGAGAGGGGGGACAGAGAGGTGAGAAGCCCCACTGGATATTAGATTTTATTTTTGGCCAATACCAATATTTGACGTTTTTTGTTATATAAACTCATAAAGATCCCTTACATTTTTATTTTAAAGATTTGAAATTGAAATATGTAAAATGAGTAGGACATTTTACAGTTGAAAAATAAGACTTAACACTCTTTGGTACACAAACTAGTAGCTAAACTATTCTTAAATTACCTCAAACAACTCCTACGCATTTCCCTACTACAATATAATACTTTAGTGGCCATCATATATGCTGATAATACATCCCTGATAAACCATCAGTCACCCAAAATATAAAGAAATTAAGGGGAAACCACCGTTGACCCAAATGAGCTTATTTTATTTATATTCTTTTACAAGGAATATGTTTGTATTTCCGGTTTCCTGCTAAACAGCCTCTGCTGAGCACAAACTGTTTTACTGTGGTTTGGGGTGGACGCTTAATCCATCCCTTTAAAAAAAAAAAGAAACTACATCTATTTTAGTCATTATTAACAATGGTCACCTGTCACACTATCTGAAGGTACAACAGGTGTTCAGACATTATACAACAGTCCGGTAATTAATGGCTGGCATGCGGACACATACAAGCCCAGTGAAATATCAACCAAGTGAAAGTGTATTAAATATCAAGAGCTGCCAGCTAGCAAGTGTTCAGCTAATTAAAGAGCTCTTAAAAAAAAATCACTGCAGCAAGTGCAACCATGAGTGGGCAGCAGCTCGGTAACATTATGAAACACAGGAAAAACACAGTTGGAATAAACCGAGAACATACATTATTAACAATAAAGGGACTCTTCCGAGCTCTGAATGGACCTAGCTGATAATATTAGCTTAGTCCTTACTGTATGCTTTCTAGCTGCGTGCTAACGAGTATAGCAATAGTCTTCGTATATAACATTGGTAGCTTAGCTAGCTACTTCCCCCTGGCCTCTTTTAGTGCTTACCGGTAGTGGTTGTAAAGACAACCGTTTCATCATCGTCCACCGCTTTTAACAACATCTTAGAAAAATGGACTACAAGAACATTCACGTGCGAAAATTATCAAGCGAAAGGTTTCTGAAAGTGCTTAAGTTTGTGGCCCGCTCATTAACACACCACATGGGCCTCTCTCTCCAAGTGCCGCAAACGCGCTGCGTTGTTACACCGTTAACGACTCCGTGTTGTGACTGTGCCTCTTGGCTTTTGCAGTTCCGCATACGCGTTTTACGAAACAGCGCGTCTTCTATGGAAACACACTCATTGCGATATTTATTTGCAGCAATGAGTTAATAGTTACAATATAGAATTCTAATTGTATGACTATTGCTTATTACACACAAAAATATTTTTTGTAATTTGTGGTACATCCTCAAAAGAATTCCGACATGTATTTCCGGTGACTAGCGGAAAACCAAAGCTGCTGTGTAATTGTACAGTTTAGCTGCCGAAGCAGCTCGGTGTTTTTGTGATAAACAGTTTATCTCCAGATTTAAAATGCCGGACTATTTGGGAGACGACCAAAGGAAGACTAAGGAAAAGGAGAAGGACGATGGACCGATCAGATGTATATCTAAACATTATAGGAAATCAATGTTCTTTACTGAAAAGAAACGTCGACATTAGCTAGCTACTTAGCTAACGTTAGCGCTGTTTGTTAGCTCTACTTTTTTACCAATGGCCATGATAACCGTTGTGGTGTGGCAAATGTAACACTTGAGATATTTGCAGTTAAAGCAGTTAACGTTACTATACAATGTGTTAAATATTAAAACGTTATGGAGGTTAATAAACTGCGTTCGACAACAGTGCTAGGGGTCCAATGACAATGTTAGAATGCAAACTCATTCATGTTGTTTCCTTCTTCACAGCTTTGGATGAAGGGGACATTGCCCTGTTGAAAACCTATGTAAGTACGGCCTGAGCCGCCAGTAACCTGTGGAATCTGTCACATTTGGGTTATTATTAATTCTTACGTCTTAATATGGTGCTTGCTGTTTATCTTCAGGGTCAAAGCACCTACTCCAGACAGATCAAACAAGTGGAAGATGACATCCAGCAGCTGCTCAAAAAGATCAACGAGCTGACAGGTGGGTGATAAAACCATATATACGCTTTAATGACCACAAGGCCGTGTGCTTTATGTGAGTTGAAAATGTGTTGCCATTAATCACGTTTTCTCAGTAAATCCCTGACTTCAGATGTTGTGAGCGGATGGCTGCTAGGTTGTGTTTGAAGTTCCTGTTGTATTTCTTGGCTTTGACAGGCATTAAGGAGTCAGACACAGGCCTGGCCCCACCAGCTCTCTGGGATCTGGCTGCCGACAAACAGACTCTGCAGAGTGAACAGCCGTTGCAGGTTGCAAGGTAAAGCAAACTTAGCAGACAGTATAAATAATACAAAAAACAACCACAGTGGGTTTGAATAGATAATGCCATTGTGGCAAAAAACAGTGATTTTCTTAGCTTTTCTACTGCATTACACTGAAAAAAACATGTCTTATTCTTCCCGTCAAAATATTAGAATGAGATTTATTCTCCAATGATAGTCCGTAAACTATGTTTTACAAAGTTCCCCTCTGGTGCAAAATGCCTCTTTGTTTTCATGTTTGGATTTGTATAGCATATCCAATTTGTAGTCCTAAATGTGTCTGTATTATTCAAACAGATGCACAAAGATCATCAACGCAGACTCCGAGGACCCCAAATACATTATCAACGTCAAACAGTTTGCCAAGTTTGTGGTGGACCTGAGCGACCAGGTGGCCCCGACGGACATTGAGGAGGGCATGAGAGTCGGGTGAGGCAGAAGTGTTATTTTAATCTCTCGAAGATGATTTAAAAGACACATTATTGAAACAATCTGCTAAATTTAGTGTCTCTTTTTCCCCCAGCGTTGACAGAAACAAGTATCAGATCCATATTCCTCTGCCTCCTAAGATTGACCCAACTGTCACCATGATGCAGGTATGAATCTGCTCGAGGGCCCTTTTTAGAGAAATCTGTGAAACGCTTAAGCCATGCATTTATCTATGACTTTTTTATACATAGTCACAATTTATTCTTTAAAAAAACTCCATCTTTACTCAAATAACATGAACAATCGCAATATAGGCTTCTGCAATTTCCAGAATAAGCTGCAGTAAAGAGGTTTTGTGTTGTAGGTGGAGGAGAAGCCTGATGTGACCTACAGTGATGTTGGTGGGTGTAAGGAGCAAATTGAGAAGCTGAGAGAAGTGGTCGAGACCCCCCTGCTCCACGTGAGTGTTCACAAATGAAGACAATCCCACAACGGAATCACTGCCAGATCTTTTCCTAGTCACAACAGCCACCCAGACTCAAATGAACCGTCCATTCACCAGTTGTGGAGTGATTTTACAAACTTTTCCATCATCCTGTTTGTCCTCTGTCCACCAGCCCGAGAGGTTCGTCAATCTGGGTATCGAGCCACCAAAAGGCGTGCTGCTGTTCGGGCCGCCTGGCACAGGAAAGACTCTGTGCGCCCGCGCGGTGGCCAACCGGACGGACGCCTGCTTCATCAGAGTCATCGGCTCCGAGCTGGTGCAGAAGTACGTGGGAGAGGTGAGTGTGAGGAGAGTCGGGAGAGACGTCACCAGGAGGAGAACAGCAGCTGTTAGATCTATCAATCCTGATGGATGTAAACATTCACTTTTGGATTTGTCTTTTTTGTTTGTAGGGAGCCAGGATGGTGCGTGAACTGTTTGAGATGGCCAGGACCAAGAAGGCTTGTCTGATCTTCTTTGATGAAATTGATGCCATTGGAGGTAATGCTCGCCTCACTGTCTGTACTTTTTACAATAGTTTTTTTTGTAGTGTACATTTTCACTTATGTCTGTAGTGATCCTTACAAAATGGCTTAAACCATGCTCACATCAGGGTAACATCTGTAGACATTTTAATCTTTAATTGAAGTTGAAAATTCTGTCTTAAAATAATTCATAACAAATCTTCAAAAAATAATTTTAGCCAGTTTTGGTGCAACATTTATTCTCTATGTACAATATTGTTTCCTTTTATGAAATACTGAATGTTCTTTTTTATAAGTGGTAAAGAAACTAAAATGAACATTCCTACACAACATTTAAGCAGATCAATCGTCCACATTAACACAAACGGATGCTTTTGTTTGAACCTGCCAGGCGCTCGTTTTGATGACGGCGCCGGCGGAGACAACGAGGTCCAGAGGACTATGCTGGAGCTCATCAACCAGCTGGACGGCTTCGACCCCCGAGGCAACATCAAAGTGCTGATGGCCACCAACCGACCGGACACCCTGGACCCGGCCCTGATGAGACCCGGACGTCTGGACAGGAAGATCGAGTTCAGCCTGCCTGACCTGGAGGTGAGTTCAGCGTTCACAAAACACGCAGCTATATTCTCATTAATCAGCCATAAAAACATGCCATTGGATTGTGTCTGCTCATCTCTACTTTGTGGAGCTGTTTTTTTTCTGTAATGAACCCCTGGCCTCACACCGGTTTGCATTGTGTTTCAGGGTCGCACGCACATCTTCAAGATCCACGCCCGCTCTATGAGTGTGGAGCGAGACATTCGCTTTGAGCTGCTGGCTCGCCTCTGTCCCAACAGCACCGGTAAGACTGACACTGCAGAGTTCAATCCCTGTTCAGTCTTTTGTTTTTAAATACTCACATTCCTTCTAGACTTCCCCCGCATCTTCCTGTAGCTCTAGCGTTCCCTCGCTTCCTGTTCTGAAAGCATCATCCCAGGGTCACTGTAACACTGAACTTTGTTCATCTTCTCAGGTGTTTGTTGACCGTTTTGAATTTTGACTCCTAGTTACTATGGGTCACAAATTTGCCCTCAAATATTTGTCCACTAGTGCAGCACTTGCTCGTGACCACAAGGGTGCACCAGAACATTGTGTCGCTGTCAAAGAAAAACCACATGCCTTCAAATTTAGTGATCAGCCAAAGGATTACATGTTTCTTTGAATATTCAATATTTGCTCTTTTGCTATTTTTACCAATTCCGTTTTTATTAAGACATGAAAAGTTGATGTTTTGAAGGTACTACATGGTTTTCACCACACATACAATGATGAGGAAGGAGATGAACCCAACAGATTGTATCTCACATAAGTATTGGTTGTAATGAAGTCGAGGTCTGAAGACTTATTTTTTTAGCTGTACTATATCACAGAAACAGAAACATCTCATCCAAAACCTTAACATCCAGAGGGTGTTTGCGACACGAATGACTGAACATGACATTTGGTGTGTTTCCTGCCAGGTGCCGAGATCCGCAGTGTGTGTACAGAGGCCGGCATGTTCGCCATCAGAGCTCGCAGAAAGATCGCTACAGAGAAAGACTTCCTGGAAGCCGTCAACAAGGTCATCAAGTCCTACGCCAAGTTCAGCGCCACTCCCAGATACATGACCTACAATTAAGTGTGTTTGTGTGTGAGGAGTTCCACCGACAAAAGAAGCAGTCGAGTCAAAAAATAGTCCTTTTTGTTGTCATTCTTGTTCACTTAAAAATAAAGTTTATTCCAAATGCGAGTCTCAGTGATTTGCTAAACGTTGTAAAATTGTTACTATAACAAACATGACACTGCAAATTGACCGATAATGACGCTTTTGCTGGTTTAATTCCATAATTACAGCTGAAAATATATTCTCATGAATCCATCAAGACAACTTCTCAGTAACATTTGATACCAGCATTATAAAGAGCTTCAAGTCTCTACCATGAACTGTAAATTGTTCTAACACGTCATTTGGACAACAGCAGCTTATTTATTAAATACACCAATCCCAACATAGCAGTGGTCATTTAAACACAACTACATAAACACTAGAGTTCTGAATCTCTGATCAGATACAAGCCTCTTAAAACCACCTTGTATTTCAGGTTGTCAGGCTCCTCTGTGCTTCATGAGAGGGAACAGCTACCAGTAGGGCTGGGTGTATCGACCCAAATGAGCCAGTACCAAGTATGGACACTCCTCCAGTCAAACCATCCCAGCATTTAATCCTTTTAGACACAGAACTAGAATAAAAAACTATTGGTATGGTTTTAAACGCAGTCAATTCGCCACAAGCGTTCTTCAATTTAATGTAACTTGTGATTGGCCCTCTAAGATACAACCCATACAGTCGGCCATTG
The DNA here is from genome assembly GCF_910591455.1 of Pholis gunnellus. NCBI lineage: Eukaryota > Metazoa > Chordata > Actinopteri > Perciformes > Pholidae > Pholis > Pholis gunnellus. The sequence continues at coordinate 1,744,139 of NC_136549.1, forward strand.
AGCTCATACTCTATTGGTGTCGGTGTTACTCTCAGTGTACTGGTACTGGCATAATCTTTGTAATGCTATGAACCCTGTATTCAATATGAATGATTGTTCAGGTCATCACACCTACAGTCCCAGATCTGCTGTCCTCGGTTAGAGGTGTCGTCTGTCAGATTGTTCCATCGGTCGGAGTGGCTGATGGGCGGGGATATGAGCGCTGACAGTGCAGCACGGCATCGTGGACGGTGGGGAACACCATCGTCAGGGTCACGACCCCGTTGAAAAACTGTAAGGTGTCCAGCTCAGACAGCAGGCTTCCTTGTGGATCAAAGCAGAGATACAGGATCAGTCAGATGCAGCTGCAAACTGTGTTCTGGTACCATGAAGGAACCTGATCAAAGGATATATTCTAATGAATAGATGACCATTACAAAATGATTCATCTTTGAAGGCTGTAGTAGTGATGTAGACCTATTGCTACATTGGGGGGTGTTACTTAGGATGGGATGGAGAAAATGTTGCCCGACAGTAAATCCTCATTAATGCTTTTTCTTCTGTATTAGTTTTAGCCATGTGTATTAAAACTGTCTACTGAGTGTATTTGGACAATATTAGAGATTAAGAGACGATGAAAGAATTAGGGATCATGGGAGTTGTTGTCTTTTCGGTCAGCTTCTCCTGAGTAGGATTCCTTTAGTGTTCATAGTTACCGGGAGCCGAATTCTCCTTCTCTCCAAAACAAACAGATATGGTTGCTCAGCTTGTTTCTCCGATCACCTTAGAGCCAGATGTCAAATGACCTCATCCGGTTAAAATATATGGTTCAAAACGACCAAAATCTAAAAAGCGTATCGTAAAAAAGTGGCTTAAAACTGGATAAGAAGTCAATTAATGGCAACCACAGCGCATGTGCTAAGAGGATTTGACTTCATTGACAGGCGACCAAATGAAACGCACCGTTACCTTTGATTAAAACTACACATTTTTCTGGATTTGAAAATTGCTCAAAAACTCAACAGGATATATAAAAAAGGGCTAGTTGTTTTTAGACATGTTAATGTGAAAAAGTTATACATTATACGTTTAGACAGACAGAAATGTCCTCATGATTACTTACTGCTGCAGCCGGCTATGACCACTTGAATGTCCACAGCTGCGTATTCCTTGATAACCTGCAGAGACAAATACGGACTTACTTCCTGAGGTTGAATCCTTCTGCAACACACATTTTCCCACAAGCAATCCTGAAGCGACGCTGCAGCAGCACAGGAGAGGAACTCCAGAGCATTAACGTCGACACTTTCCTCCCCCTAACTCGTACAAGTCGTCCTGATACCACACTGTTAGAGGCCCTGCTGTTGGAGTGAACCTGGTATTGAAAATACCCTCAACTGGAAAAAAAAAAATGGAAGAACCTGTTTGATGGCTTTGGCTCCCACGGAGTCGATGAAGGAGGCAGGCGTCCAGTCCAGGATGATGGAGTGGACGGCAGTCAGAGGAGGTTCAAGGAAGACGGCCTCTTCTGAGTGGGACTCCAACTGGCCGTTCCTCTCCTCCTGAACGACGAGCTCATAGGACAAAACCTCATGGGTCATTTCCTGCTGCTTGTTCTGGAACCAATCAAATACAGTGATTTCATGACAGGAATTCAACAAGCTACATGGTATTTCAGATAGGGATGCACCGATTTATCGGCCTATCCGCAAACAAGATGACATTCACCGATGGCAGTGGTGTTAGTTATTTGCTGTTGGACTCGAACAATAGCAGCTAGCATAATGCAGCTACTGCAGAAGTCTGATTGTATAGAAGTCTATGAGAAAATGACTCTACTTCTCTCTTGATTTATTACCTCAGTAAACATTGTAAACATGAGTTTATGGTCTCAATCTCTAGTTTCAAGTCTTCTTCAATACAGCATGATGTTCATTTAGTAAATTATGGTCCATTTAGAGTCAAACAGACCATAAAGCAGGGGATGCTTTAGGGCGGGGCTTACTGTGATTGACAGGTTGCTACCACGGTGTCTCCCGTCTGGGAGTTGTCAGTGTTTTCGTCTAACAGCTTCAACCCTTTCACAGTGAGTTTTCAGTTCATTCAAGATAATAGAAACATTTTGGTCTCCTGTAAATGTCTTATACAGCGTTCAGATGTACTTACCTCCACCCTCTCTGTCACTTCTGGTTCTACAAAAACGTTGCGGTGACGACATCGACTTTTTATACACTCTATGCTTTGAAACAGTTATTTCTTTATGATGAAGTTGTTTTTTCCTGGCACTAAAGGTGAATAAATAAAGATCAACATCGTTATCGACCGAACTGTTATTTTAAACATGGGAATCAGCCCACCATTACACGATCGGTGCATCCCTAGTTTCAGGTTGTCATGTGTGTATTTTTCTGATACTACCACTGTGGGGAGCTAAAGTCAAAAATGTCCAAATTCTACACTTTATCTTTAAATTGACTGTTACTACAAGTAAACAATGGTATTCATGGTTTGATCAAATCCAAGTGACCGTTCTCTAGCGTCTCTGTCCAGAATCACAAAGGCCTGACACTAGCTGCTATCACGCAGCAGCCTGCCAAACCGCTTTTTCAGTCCCTCCAAGATCTCACAAACCACCAACAGGACAGACAAACAGATGCAGTATGCATCATGCTGACTCAACAAATCTGACTGTGTACAACAGCAACAAGCAACCAGGGGGAGAAGGAGGACTCACCCTGCCACAGGTCTTCAGTGAAGGGGTGTGGGTGCCGTCTGCCTTCTCCATCCGTTTCTTTTGGGTTTTCCGGGCAGCTTGCAAGGCCTCAGGGTCCACACCCGTCTGTACGGACATCATCAACAGCAGCACGTCAGTAAAACTGTTTGGCTATTCAAATAGAGCTGCCAAAAAGGGACATTTCTTCCTGCTTATATGGTTCAAAGTGTTAACTCACTCAGGAATATGTATACATTTATGTACCGTTGTTCTGTTTGCAGCACTTTTACGAAGGTGCATTTTCTTAAAAAAAGAGACTAAATCCAGACAACTTTATTTCCTTTTCATAATTTGCTGTAAACCTCAGCTGAGCACTCGGCACAATGACCGACGGCCTCGAAGTAAATCTAATAACTCGTACATTTAGGAACACATCCGCCCTAACAGAAAGGGAGTAATGTAATCATGCTTCAATCTAACTCATTCTAATGTCCTCCGTGACAATAAACTGCTGCTTTTCCTGTCCAGGCCAACAGCTGTTAGACCTCATTGACCTGTTGGAAACCCGTCACCACAGCCACAGCCACTACATCAAGCTTTTGAGGGTTTTTATTCTCTTTTGGCGTTCAGATAATAACTATATAGCAATTGACAATCTTCTCGTTGATGGTTTACTTATGTCGGTCATTTAGGGGCATCGGTATCACATTGGGACCGTTTCATAACCAGCTAAAAGTCCCTCACAGAAACTTTGAATTGGACAGCATGTTTCTGGACTTACTCTCTAACCCTGGGCCCATTCTTCAGACGGGGCCCTACCTATTGAGGCTAACATGCTGATATCAGCAGAAAATAATCCTCTTAGTTTGAATCCTGATAATTTGGTTTGAGGAGTGATTTGTTGAACCTGGATGAAGTTATCGTGACTAACTCTTCATTATGAAAATGTAATAGTGATACTTACACAACACGGTTTCTAAATAACCTGCGTTTGCTCTCATAATTAAATCGACAGTCTTTTATAATAAGTCTAAGAGAGCAGGCTATTTGAATAACAAATGAGGACATGTATGGGTTTCACCCTAAAACGTCTTGGTCTTGATCCAATTAAATGTCAACAAAGTGAACTTTAACAGGTTTGGATTCAGGGGATAGTTTGTCTGTTCACAAAGGTGTTTGTATGACGTTCTTCTCCATAGTCAGTGTTTTACTACAGTAGATGGAGTTTGGAGAAACAGACAGGAGCAAAGCCTAAAAACAATCCTTTAGAATATGTTCACTGTCCTACCTTACCGTCTGAAAGCCTTTTCTGTTTGGGAACTCCAGCAACTCCATTGCCAAAAACATGTTGTCATTTTACCGCGCACAACACGGAAGTTGCTGGTCCACCGCTGCCTTGACAGGTTATTTTGTGTTATTACGTGACTTTGGGGAATCCGAACAAACCCTTTAAAACACCAAAGTCTCGCAATAGCACTAACAAAGTAACCAATGGAGGCAGCCGTAGACCTGCAACTCCTGTGTTCTGTGAGGTAAAATTACTGTTTTTGCCAAAGGAGTCTTGTGTCATTGAAGCGGTGAAAATATTCTAAATCTAGACCTATACTTAAACTGATATATGTTTAGGTGTCTAAAATACAGCAGTACATTGCTTTGCTCTTGTGCTGGTACTCCTGCCTACTTTTCTAATCTCCATCTACTGCAGGTGATACTCTGAGTACGGAGAAGCAGCTCATACAACCACACTTCAAAACATCCAGACGATCCCTTTAAGGACTTGTTGCTCTGACAACAGTCCCGGATACTTTTTAAATAGTTTCAAAAAAACCTAATATCCACACTCATGTCCAATCGTCGGTATTCTTATGTGGATAACTTCATTGGTCATCCACATACTAAGAACAGCCCCCTGATGTCAGAGGATATTGTCTTCCTCCTTTCACCTCTCTTTGTGTTGTCATGTTACAACTGTTTGCTCACATCTTTAAACAGGCAAGCTGCCAGCCACGGAATAGTTTTCACTCGATCACATCTCTCTGGGTATTAGCAGTAGTGATGACCTACATAGTTATGGTGTTTGTCAGTTCCAGACTTCATTGCACCTTAAACAGCCTGATAGAAGTGTTTCCAGTATTCCTCTGTTCAATAGAAGTAGATGGGAAAGGGTTTCTTTTACCTTCTCCTCGGTACTTAATAAACATACAGCTTGGATTACCTTCTCCTTGAGGGCGTTCACATAAAGGTCACTGTTGGCGAAGTAGATTGAGGAGTTGGAGTGGAAAATCTTAATCCCCTCATACTCAGCCGCCTGGGAACCAAACGCAGATCACAGGCGTTTAGAGTTCTGACCAACAGACTCGATGTGAAATGTTTAGCCTGGGTTCAGACTTTGGTGTTTTCTCTTGTGACAGACTCACCTCTTCATACTCATCCACATCACAGTACAGCCCCGTTCCGGGAACATGGCCCAGAATGGCACTTTTAGGGCTGGAAGACACGGAGAAAGGTGAAAAACACAACTTTTGCATTAAAGTCTTCTGTTGTAACCCTTGGAGCACCACCCAAAGCAGTTTACACACATGCACTGACACGCTGTGATGTGTGGCATTAAGTGTATTCAGTGAATGTAGGTAATAATGAAGTTATGGCAACTGTGAGGAATTAAAATTAGAAATGTTTGTTAGTATAATTTATAGCACCAACTAGTGGTGGATAGTAAAATGTTAGAAGCAATGTTACAACATGTACTAGTAGAAGCGCGTGGGAATGCCACTTTGTGCTTACCAAATGTTAGAAGTATTTACAGTGTGTTTACTATAGAAGTGTTGAACCATAAAAGACAATCATTGAGTATATTAAATATGTATTAAACTGTAAAGGATTGTCAATAGGGAAAGATAGGGATTTTGAGACAGGCATTACAGGGACCACTATGACCATGAGGAGACGAGCCAGCAGTGAGACATCACAGGAAGTGACCAGCAGGAACGCAGAAGGATCATCTGATCACACGCCGGGTGGTCACGTGAGGACGGTCAGCTGAAGGGACCCAGGAGGAGGGGCCAGCTGGATTTGAGCCAATTGTAACACTTTGAGAAACTTTATGACTCTTTGAAGTATAAAGAAAGATGCAGAGGAGGAAATCGACCAGTTCGTCACATCTTTACCTGGAGGTCATGAGCTTGCTGGTGGAGACGTCGTGAACTCTTTTCCGCAGATCATATTTCTATTAATAGTGTAATTCACTCTGCAAATTGTTTAGCCTCAGTAAGATTAAATACCTTTTGATTGAAACCCAGTATTTGTAGATTTCTGAGCGTCTCCGCTGTGAACAGATTCAGTGGAGCGCTCCGAGCAGCCTAGTCTCCTCGTGTGTAAACATTCAGGCTCCACACAACAGAAATAAACACACGTTTGGACTAAAGACAAGCAGTACCTCTGTGTTCTGTAGATGACTGTAAGTATGGCGAATGCGATGGCCACCAGCAGGCCGTAGTCCAGACCCAACAGCACAGACGCCACGAAGGCCACCAGCCAGATGGCCTGAGAGACAAAAAGAAAGACAGAATTAAACCGTAGTCCTACAGCTACAACCTTTTTCCTCATCTACAAGGGAACAAAAAGACAAACTCAAAGTGAGAAGGAAAGATTACAAATCTACAATCACATTATGGTTGACTCTACGTGGCTCTCTTTCACAGGTTGACCATGACAGTAAAAGAAAACAGGTTATCCTGTTTGTGCTGTAGTATTCAAAAGAACATTTAGTCCCAACACAAAAAAAAACCAGCACCAGCAAATCATTACAAAAAACAGCTGGAGATCAGCAAAAAGAAGGTTTACAGTTCATTCAGCACTCACATTCCTCTCTTGGACCAGTATCCTTGGCTTATTTTGCTATGGCAGCAATGAACCAAAAAATACTATCTTTATAACATATCTGAGGAAGAACAGACAACTAAAGGGATGCATCAATGGGAGTGTACCAGTTCACACAATTGGAGGGAGTTTAGTTGAAGAAGCCTGCTAAGGTGTTTCATTACACCCTGTGAAATCCCTCTATGATGGTAACTCCCCAGTTTACTGGAAATCTTTCTGGACTGCCATGATAATAAAGATTTTTGGAGAGGGACACATAATGTCTTACAAGATATTTTCAGATGCCACGTGCCACTGGAGAGCAAGACTATATTTTTTGGACTCATACCTCAAGAATGGCAGAAAAGAGACAAATATGTTTTTGGTGAAGAACTCTACTGCACAGTAAAATTTTCATTGTGTTGAGCTCGATTTGGCAGACTGACCAGTTCGATCTTGCTGGTCCTCCACAGCGCAGGAATGTCTCTGAACTGTTTGAACATGCCCAGCAGGTTCACCATGATGATGGCAGCTAGTGCAGTCTGGGAAACCGAACCGAAAGGAGAAGAAAACAATACAGGAAGACATTAGAAAAGACTTTACGAGGTGAAACGTGACCCATTAACTAGTGTTTGTGACTTGAATTCTGTATCAGTGGAGCCATCAGCCACTGTTTCTTTAACAGACTGGGAAGAAAATAAAAGTGTCTGCAGCTCCACTTGCGATGCTGAGCTGCCAGACAGGAAGCTGGAAGCTGTGTGTCATCAGCGGCAGCGTCACCCACCTGAGGGAGCGGCTGGAAGACGAAACCAATGGCCACCACCACCAGCAGCACCATGAGAGAGGCCAGCAGCCCCGCGATCTGAACACACAAAGACTGTGTCAACATTGTCTCACTCCAATCGTTGTTTTACAACACCAGTCAGGCGAGATAGCGTAACCACTACTGTAAGTGCTACCTGTGTTTTTCCACCAGTGCTCTCCTGCACCAGGCTCCTCGACATGGAGCAAGTGATGGCGAAGGTTTGAAAGAAAGAGCTGATGAAGTTACACAGGCCAAGGGCAATCAGCTCCTGAAAGCAGAACACAAAGGTTTTATCCCAGAACATTCAAATAAATGCAACGGAATAAAATGTGAAAGTGTTCTGCAGCTCCTTAGACACATAAAATCAGATGACGGATCCTATTCATCTTCTATGGAGAGCAAGAGAGACGAGCATGCGTTGCATGGTGGATACAATTTGCATAATCAAACTCAACTTTAGGCAAATGAAGTCCATCCATCGAAACTCGGATCACATGTTGTCAGAAACATACTTTAGTGTAATGTTTAGCTGTAACGTCAGAAAGTTTGTCACCATGTTGAAAACAATTGAGCCAAAAACAAGCCTCGTCCACTTGCCAGAGCAAACCGCACCGTTTTGGGTTCCACCACGTGTTTCCGTTTGTTGGCCGAATTTGGTGAATGTCCACCATACGTGCGTGTAAGCGCACAGATTGTCAGGTAAGCGTCCGTGGCCCAAGATGTCCCGACTCACCTGGTTGCCATCCACGCTGTAGCCATGCTTCAGGGCGAAGGTCTTGGCAAGTGAGATGCCCATTGAGAATCCCACAATTGCTACGGCAAAGGAGTCTGTGACCAAACTGGGGAGCAGAGAGAACTCCGGGGCGGCAGGAGGGAGAAGCCTGAGAACACACAAGATAACACTCGTCTTATCCCGGTGTGTAAATGTTTTTTTGGGCTGCGACTGAAATACACTCTCTAAATTCCAGAAATGAGAATGCATCAACCTACCCGGTTGGTATCTTCCCAACCACATCCACTTTGTAGTCGCCCGATAAGGACAGTCCATACGAGACGCCGGTTGACACGATGACCACAATGATCTCTCCAGGGATGGGGATGGGCAGCTTCTTCTTGAAGCGCTCGTTGAGGTCTTTGACCGTGTACAGGAAGACGATGCACGCCAGGCCCAGGATGACGGTGGAGACGTTAGTGCTGGTGATGTCACTGAGTACGGCCTTGACGCTCTGGGGCAAGAGTGTAACCATTTATGATGCATACAATCATCGCAAAAGCACAACAAAACTACACCTAGAAAAAAAGGCAGTAAAAAAACGAAATCTCCCAAATCCCCAATTGAGGAGTCGCCCTTTCCACTTACAAACAGCTATTCAAACGTACATAAATGACAGAGAGGGGCCCACTGAAGCGCTGTGTTTTCACCCCCAGCAGGTACTTCAGCTGAGAGACCACGACGTGCACTGCAGCAGCTGTAGTGAAGCCTCGCACCAGGGGCTCTGTAAGGTAGATCGCCACAAAGCCAAACCTGAGAAGACCTAAAGCAAACTAAAAGAAAGAAAGAGGTAAGGGGATCAGAACAAGCCACATAGTTTTGTTTCAAATAAAAACATGAAATCACGGTGTTGATTCGCCAACAGTGATTCACACAGGCTGCCGCTTTGGGTAAACAGAAGATTTCAGCAAGCTGTATCACTTTACTGGGATGTTTTAACCGAATAAGAGACGCCATGTGGGGGGTTGAAGGCCAAATCAACAGCAGCTTTCAGTTGCCGGCTGAGTGCGGCGGATTGTTTTTGAGGCTCACCTGGATGATTCCCACCAGCGTCGTGAGCACGACGGCCACCTGCACCCTCCTGGCATCACGAGCCTCCACGTCCAGGACAGCGGACGCGTTGGATCCGTTGGTGGGCAGGACGTAAAACATGGAGTCTGGGGCCTCCCTCACTGCAACGGCCCCAATCATGAGACTTATCACTGCAAAGGTGCCTGCAGATCACACAAAGAGCAGTCATCTGTCAAAAGGCATTGTGGCTGAATCGTGGAAGTACTTAAAGCAGGCTTGGTTCTGAACAGTATCACACTGTCCACTGTAACTGTGGATTCGGGAAGTATCCCTTTGATTGAAAAGGCCATCTTGCCCAGTGCTTGAACAGCAGCCCAGTTATTCAGTCTCGCTCTCTGCCAGAAGTTAAGGGGTCATCATTTTCACAGCCAGCTGCTTTCTGTTGTTCACTTCAAATCATGTCTTTTGTTTAAAGGTTGAGGTTCGGTTTATCGTCAGATTGACTTAAAGGTTAGAGCTGACATTTGAGATTGCTTGGAGCCCTTTCTTGGAAACAAAGAAGTCAAGCAGGTGAATTTCTCAATCCTGCTGCTCACGTCAATTGCGGCCGCAACAAGCAGATCGAACACCTCCTAAAGCCTCGATAATACTTTCCGCAACGAAGGACACATGGACGTGAGCTGACATGGAATCGTGACGAGGAATGTGTGGGGAAACAGACGGTTGGCAGCTTGAGCTCAACACACTGTTGTCACCGACTGCGACCTGGCAGTGTGAAAAGGCCACAGACTGCACTAAAGACCACCGTTCATTTAGACCAGGATAAATATGAACAAAGTTAACAGAGTGCGAGGTGAGATTAGAACACCTCAAGACGTTGGCGACAGTTTTTTCCCCACCACTAGCACTTGATGTACAGTGCAGAGAGAGTAATCAGCAGGAGGGAACAAACAGTAATAAGAGCTTTTACTCAAACAAGCACAGTCACATCTGTGTTTCAGCAACAGATTTACTTCCAAACTGTGACGGCTGAATAAAACGTGTAAATATACCTGTTACCTCCTATATTCTCACCTTATAATAAAAGCACAGCTAGAGTGAGTGGATTCACGCTTATAGGATATACATAAATGCAGATAAAGCTTGGCTTTGCATTCACTGTAACTGGGTCATGACTTGGCCAGTCGCCCAGGTACACGGTCTCTTATCAGTGTTGGCCCTCACTGCAGGAAAAAGTGGGAAGAGCAGCACCCAACCAAACCGGTTAAATTAGGTTGCATAAGCCGGCGGAGAATAGAGGCAACGGTAACGGTACACGACGCGGCTTTCTGTCGTCCCTCACAACAGAGAAGGTTGTACAAGTTTGCAATGGAACATTAAGAAAAAGCATTTTATAGCTACATGCAATACTACAATAACTGCAAAAAATAGTAGACACTAAATCATTATATTTAATATATTCTATTCCATCACCATAGCAACATATCGTGGCGCGTGTTCGGTTTTCTCGTCCTGCCGTTCAGTAAGATAATCCAGTCCAGTCCAGTGTGACTGTGGGGTCATGCACTTTAAGTGTGTGTGTGTGTGCTGTGAGTGTAAAGGCCATCTTGCCCAGCACTTGAACAGCAGCCCAGTTATTCCCTCTCACTCTCTGCCAGACGTTAAGGGCTCATCATTTCCACAGCAACTTGCTATCAGCCTCATTTTTGGGCAGAGACAGCGTTTTACAGTGCACCCACCTGCTTCCTGTTGTTCACTTCACATCAGACCTTTTGTTTCAGAAAGGTGGAGCAGGTTGAGCTTATTGTGCCCATTAGTCAGATGGACTCATAGCAATGAGCTTGACATTCGAGATGACTTTCTTTTCCAAGTAGCCCGACGGGTGGTATGTCAGGAGTGCCGTCACTGAAATGTCACAATCCTGCTGCTCGTGTCAGCTGAGGACACGGTTATCACAACTTAGTGAAAACATTTCCTCCACGTGCCATCTTCAGATCGTTCATTGAGCCGATACCCAGAGCAGTGCTGGAGCCCGTTGGTGTGTGGGACAGAGCAACGGGCAGTTGTAGCTGATCATAGTGGTTTTTCTGGCACTGACTGTGTAGAGCAACCTGGCCTGGTGAAAAGCCCACTGACTGACTACAACTTAACATCCAGCATTCGTTTAGAACACCAAACAGCAACAAACACAGGATTAGCATTGTTATGTTGATCATTTTCTAAAGTAGTGGCAGATTTATTATTTAAAAAACTAAATACATGAGGTAAGAGAATTACAGGAACGTTCCAAGGAGAGTCTGTTTGTATAACCCTTTCCAAAAACAAGTGGAAGGAATGAATGAAACGGTTTGTTTATCTGCTCTAACATGAGCAACATTGGTTAGCATGCCCAGCTAACTAGCACACCACCTATAGTACTATACGGGCACTTTTTCCAAGGCCAAGGACCACGTTGTTATTTTGTTGAGTGACAGGTTACGTTAGGCTGATGTTAGCAGCTAAATAATGACATCTGCCTGCAACAGCTGTCATTTCAGCCAGAAGAATACTGTCCCGGCTAGAAATGAGAAGTCGACCTCTTGTTTAAAAACAAATGTCATGAGGCTGAAATGAAAAACTGTAGTTTGCTCAATGTTTCGCTGTTATTACTGTAAACTGTTTGTGCCGCGTGAGAACAGAAAGCTTGAGGGATAACGACAGTAACTAAGGGGGCGGGCTCAGGGAACCATCAGTTGTAAAGTGCATTAACAAAACCTTTTGACACACATTTGTTATATAATGTAGAACAACGCACACAGAGACAAAAGATAGAAAGGGATCTGTCATGTGTCTCTTTTGTTTTTTTGCTGCCTCCTTGAAGCTCCATAGTAGCACCAACCACAGCAGGTGGCACCAGACACCGGCTACGAGGAGATTCATGACCCAAAAGAGGCTTTCAGTTGATTTCTCACCTACGGATATGTGCCTGGACGTGCCAAAGAAGGTGTAGAGCAGGACGGGGTAGAATGACGAGTACAGACCATAAACTGGAGGCACAGCAGCCAGCATAGCGTAGGCTAGGCCTGTGGAGCAGAGGAGAGGGAGAGATAAATAAAGTGAAGCCAAGTGTTTGCACCACAACCTCAGAGCTACAGAGATACCAAAACAAAGACAGTGGGGCGCTGAAGGCAGCCGGCCCCTCACATTAACCCTCACGTCATGGCTACTGTACAAAACCTTGGAATACATAACACTTCTGGCTTCATTAATCAGTAAAGGTAGTGTCTTTTTAGGGCTTTCTCTTCCAAATGGTTTTCCCTCATCCGATGTTTTAAATGATTTGCATGTCTGAAAAGGACTGCCGGTCACTGACCTTGAGGCAGCTGCACGACTCCCGTGCTGAGACCCGAGACCACGTCTGAAAACAGGTACTGCTTGACCGGATAGGATGGCAGCCATGTTAGAATAGGCAGAAAGCTCAAAGCTGCCGCCTTGACCTTCTGTGATGAACACCTATAAAAACAGAGACAAGCGGATTCATTCTGTAATTAAAAAGGAATAATAAAACAGACTTCTCAAGGCCCATTCCAGAAAAGGCATATTTTTAACTACAGAAAGTCTTCCTGGAATCCATGATGGCTTTATTTGACTTTAGTTTATAATGGGTGTTGTACATAAACATAGAATTGAATTGATTAGTTCGCCCCCGTTGTCACAGATATTGAAACCCCCAATATACTTGCTCAGTCATAGTCACTGTGGTAGAGAGCGATAGCTGAATACAGCATAGCATTTATAGAGATATTGCTGTTTTATAATTAACGACCTGCTTTTTATTCCTCACTGCAGCTATTGGAAAACATGTAGTGCATCTGTGTTCACATGTCCACGGAAATGTTTCTGTAATATCTCTAATCAGACACCAAATGTTACGAGGTCTGAACTGTTGGTAGCTTAGATGGAGAAGTCACATAACAGCACGGAGTTCAGAGGTCGTGTGTTTGTACACCGAAGGGCAGTAATGTAAATGATTTGAAAAGCATTCTGAATGCAGGCCTTGCGTCATTTCTCAAAAAGACAACGTATTAACAGTGTTTCACACATAACAACCACCAGCCAGAGGACAGGGACTCACAGGCACACCCACATATCTAGGGGGGAGAAAACTGTTAAATAACATCAAATGTCCGTCTGTGAACCACACTGGACTGCCTTTTATATGACTTTATGTTAAAGAAATGTCTTAAAAATAAAATAAATTTATCAATGGGCTGACCCCTCATCAACAAGTAATCAACTACTTTGACACCTGATTCATCATTTAGATCAATCATCAAGTAAACTCTTCCTGCTTTGTATCATTGTTCATCAAATATCAAATCACATTTTGTGACATTTAAAAGACTAAACCATAATTCAATTAAACAAAAAGAATGACTAGGGAGCTTCAATGAAAAAGAATCATTAATGGCATCTTTTATTTCTCTTCCTTTCTCTCCAGCTCTTTTTTATTTGACATTATTTTGGGAAATAGTGTAAAAAAAATGCAGCAGTTTCCTAGTCAGCATAAATGTCAAGATCTTTGAGCAAATGAAATCAATAAACATATTTGAACAACAAAGTAACCATGTGTGAATGTGAGCATTACATGATGGTACCAGTCCTTTGGGCTTTTGGGTTCACGGCTGTGAGCCTGTATGCTGAATATTCTCTTTGTACAAATAAATACATTTAAAATCTTGAATGCCCCAAAAAAAAGACTGGCATTCAAGTGGATACCAGACATTTAGGTTACATTTCATAAAGCTGTGCAGACTTCTTTGCTGCACCCACACTTTGCTCTATGGCTCCATGTTTTCATTACCAATTATAATCTCTTCTTTTTTTATTGCATCAACATTGCTTATCAGATGCAATACCTTTTACCGTCTTTAGCACCCAATTTGACGAGTTACATATACAGAAATACATAGACTTGATTGAGCCCTGTAGGAGTATGTGGATATACCTCCACTGAATCAAAGATTTGCTTAAGAGCACTTCAGCAGGACAAACCCAGAGGCAGGTGCTCAGTATAAACTCACTGGAACTGGAGTGCCAGCCTCTGTCGGAGGGTGGTGGAGCTTTCTTTGTGGGTGAGAAGCTGCGCCCTGATGAAGGCTTCATCGTAGACCGGGCGCTCTATCCTGTACGTCGTCTGTGAGTCGGCCTCTTCTCCAGCTGCAGCTTCTTCCTGCTCCATTACTGAGGCGGCCAGAGTCTCCGTCTCTCCGGTGGCGTTTATCTCTCCCATTGTGTCCTCTCCCTCATTGTTCTGTCCAGTACACCCGTCTGTCTGCTAAGAGGCAAAAGAAAAGATGCGATCATTGTTCCAACACAAACCGGTTTGCCTTTTAGTTCACTACTTTTAGATATATATACGTGATAACAAGAGTGGGGGGGATGATAACCACCCAGGCATGAGCGTTTGTGCATTGTTGTGCTGATAAGAGAGGCTTCGGTTGGATCTGCAAGGCTACCACCTTTGACTAAATGGTTTAACAGATTACTAGCAAAAATATTTGTTTTGCAATGCCAGTTCACGGTAAGACCCGGCAGGTGGAGAACATTTCTCTCCAAAGTCCCGGTGTGCGAGTTGAACTGGTTTTGAATGAACTGTTTTACTTTCGAGTGCGTGAGGCAGATGTGTCATCGGAGTGGCCTTTCAGGACCCACGTCGAATAAACAAGAAATAAACATGTCGATCGCCTCTCCTCTCTCTTTCACATAGTTTCTGCAGTATCTTTTGAAAGAATATAAACGGAACAGTTTGCTGGAAACTCTACTACTCGTTCGTGAGGCTGTGGTTGAGATTCAGAGGACACATAACGAGGACCAGAGTGAATAACACAGTTGGTGGTGTCTGTTCAAAATACTTACGTCAATAAATCCTTTAAGAAGCGCTCTGTTGTCCGTCTTATATTTGTATCATATATCGTTATTAATCTGATGTGGAGTCGATGTGAGACCTGTCTGTGCATCCATACAGCCTGTGAGTTAAAGACATGAGCTCAAACACAGCGTAAAGATGACTGTCAGCTGTGGGAAGCTGTGATCCACACAGATTCAATTGTGATTCAACTTCTGTAGGCTATCTCACATCGCTTATGTTTTATATTAAAGACTACGGACATGCATCTTATGTTAACGATACTCTACACTGTGCAGCACATTCATCCAGATCACACATGACTGTAACTCTCGTTTTGTTACTGGAGGGACCGAAAGTGAATAACTACACATTACGATGCAGATGCTTGTTGGAGCATTCATTTAGGATTTCGACAGCATTACCACGACCAATTATCCATCTTCATTACGAAAATAATATTTGTTGTCTGGTGACATAAGAATAGTAGAAATATGAAACTTACTGGAGTCGAACCGCTGATCATGACCAACGCATGAACTTAAAATGACCAGTCAAACTCGCACACCGGCCACACGTCCTCATCCTGTATAGTTGTAATGTGGGCCCTGCTTCAGTGAGCAGGTTTAGTGAGTTACTTATTATCATATACATATACACATACACGAAATGTGCCCTGTGCATTTAACCCATCCCTAGCTTATAGGGAGCAGTGGGCTGCTGGGAAGCCCTGAGATGAGTGAAACTCTGGGTTTTCAGTTACGCAAAGAGGAGGTCATTTAAACTCTTTTTTAAGTGTTTCCCGATTCAGTCTCTGACTCACAAACGTTGAGAGCCTCGAGCTTCTTCCCGTTTCCGTCACGTTAGCTAGCTAATACGATGATGATGAACGACAAACGGTGACTTCATATTTTTGAAATGTGAGAAAACAAGAAAAGTGTTCGGGTTACAGGTATTAGCCAGTGTCCAACTGTACTATCCTTGCAGTGACAGGAGAGTTTTTTGATTGTTGGGGTTCTCCACATTTCAGCATTTAAGCTAACATAAAGATGCTAGTAAAGACGGGACTCGTACCTCCGTACTCCAGCTCCTGTGGGGATGCTGCTGGCTGAAGGAGAATATGAAGTTACAGTTTAACTGGCTTCTGGAGTTGGTTGAAGTTTAACAAGAGCAATGTCCTTCGCTGAGGACAGCAGTCGGAGGCAACCTGTTATGATACACAGATAGGCTGTGCTGAAAAGATGACTTACTCTGCACTGAATTTTCTTTTCGTCTTCCGGTCTCCAAATGTGAGCGTTGATCCTAACGCATGCGCTCTTCTCTTGCACTCAGGACAGTTTGTAGTCCTAAAAGCCGTGGCCCGTAGTTTTGCTTCCCAGATTACCAATGCTGTGATGTCACATGAGTTTCAGTTTAACATATGTTTGTTATTTAGCTGGGAATTTGGCAGATATTAGCTTTCGGGTAGTAATCATATGGAAGTGGTGTAGATGTATGTTAAAGTTAAGTCAAAATGTATGGTTGTTGAGCAAGTGTCCGCATATCATAAGTTAATTTTCTTTATTCATCAAAAAATCTACTTTCAAAATGTTCCCCTGATAACCCCCTTATTTTCAAAAGGACATGAACTTTCATATCAAATTAATTTTAGGCGTCTGTTCAATTACAATTTCTTTCTAGGCAAATCCTTTTTAAGGCTGATGGATTGAGCAGAAGAAAATGGCACAAATGTTGACACCCAGCCCATGTCCTTGATTTATTTGACTCAGTTATGTAGGAGCATAATGAAAGGCGATGTAACACACTCTATTCCATTCCATTAAACCGCTTATCCTATTCAGGGTCGCGGGGCGCTGGAGCCGATCCCAGCTGACATTGGGCGAAGGCAGGGTACACCCTGGACAGGTCGCCAGTTTATCGCAGGGCACATATAGAGACATTTAACTTAATAATAATAATAAGGACTTGTGGACTAGGATCGGGAACAGAAAAACATGGTTAGGTCATAACTACCTTTTACTAAGCCACTTGACTGTCAAAACAGTGACCATTTGGGGTTCTCTGGCTCTCGTACATAATAGGGCCGATAATGAAAGCTAAGTCTGATTACATTGAACTCAAAAATAGTCAGAGTGAGAGGTCTTCATCTTTTGTGGATCTCTGGCTGTTTGGGGGCAGGGAGCCCCATCAGCCCACATTTATTCATTTATATTTATTTATTTTTCTCCTAATGTTACCCTGGTATGTGCTTGCATCATAGACGAACCATTTTATTGTATATGGTCATTCTATTACCTTCACTTTTATTTTGACATATTCTTACTTCTGAACTACCTGTCTTACTTTGCGTCGCTCTTGAAAAGAAAAACAAATAAACCATAAAACAGACTATCAAAACATACACAGACCAGGGGGGCACACCCCTCTGCCCTCCAACACCCTCTGACTGCTCGCGGCACTCTCTGGCACCCTTTGACTGCTCGCGGCACTCTCTGGCACCCTCCGGTGTGCGAGTTTAACTGGTTTTGGATTAACTGGTTTATGGTCGAGTGCGTAAAGCAGATGTGTGGTAGGAGTGGCCTCTCAGGACCCATGTAGAATAAACAGGAAATAAACATTTCTGTCGTTTCTCCTCTCTTTCACGTAGTTTCTACGGTTTCTTTTGAAAGAATATAAACGGAACACTTTGTTGGAATATGTACTACTCGTTAACGAGGCTGTGGTTGAGATTCCGAGGACGCATGACGAGGACCAGAGTGAATGACAGAGTTAGTGGTAGGTGTCGATGCCTGTTCAAAATACTCACGTCAATAAATCCTTTAAGAAACGCTCTGTTGTCCGTCTTATATTTGTATCATATATCGTTACTAATCTGATGTCAAGTCGATGTGAGACCTGTCTGTGCATTCATGCAGCCTGTGAGTTAAACATACTGAGCTCAAACACCGCGTACAGATGACTGTCAGCTGTGGGGAACTGTGATCCACCCAGATTAAGTTGTGATTCAACTTCTGTAGGCTATCTCACAACGCGTATGTTTTATGTTAAAGACTACGGACATTCATGTTATGTTAACGATACTCTACACTGTGCAGCATACATTAATCTAGATTAGACATGACTGGTAACTGTCGTTTTGTTACTAGAGGGACCGAACGTGAATAACTACACGCAGGGGTTAGTGTGTCTGTTGAAACATTACGATGGAGGCTTGTTGCAGCATTAATTTAGGATTTCGACAGCATTACCACGACCAATTATCCATCTTCATTACGAAAATAAGATTTGTTGTCTGGTGACATAAAATTCATAGAAATATGGACTCTACAGGAGTCGATCCTTTGACTCTGACTGACCCTTAATGAGAAATTGACATCTGACCTACCACTGAGCCACGGAGCGAAGATAACACGTCACAGCACTCATCATGTAACATTCACATTAAGTGTCGCCACTCATCATGAACTGTGTATCCTTCTGTCACATTAACGTTAGTGCACGTAGCTCACCATAGGGACATCTTACCTATGCAATTACGTATTTGATTTCGGTGGGTCTCGTCTAAATGATGCAAGGCGAAAAGACAGCTAGCCACTAGACTATATTGTAGATATATTAATATTTATCAAGGTTACTATATACGTAATCTGCTCAAATTACGATTTTATTATTGTGAAGCATTTACTAATGTTGCACGATGAGTGCTGTGACGTGTTATCTTCGCTCCGTGGCTCAGTGGTAGGTCAGATGTCAATTTCTCATTAAGGGTCAGTCAGAGTCAAAGGATCGACTCCTGTAGAGTCCATATTTCTATGAATTTTATGTCACCAGACAACAAATCTTATTTTCGTACAACACATCTTATTTTCGTAATGAAGATGGATAATTGGTCGTGGTAATGCTGTCGAAATCCTAAATTAATGCTGCAACAAGCCTCCATCGTAATGTTTCAACAGACACACTAACCCCTGCGTGTAGTTATTCACGTTCGGTCCCTCTAGTAACAAAACGACAGTTACCAGTCATGTCTAATCTAGATTAATGTATGCTGCACAGTGTAGAGTATCGTTAACATAACATGAATGTCCGTAGTCTTTAACATAAAACATACGCGTTGTGAGATAGCCTACAGAAGTTGAATCACAACTTAATCTGGGTGGATCACAGTTCCCCACAGCTGACAGTCATCTGTACGCGGTGTTTGAGCTCAGTATGTTTAACTCACAGGCTGCATGAATGCACAGACAGGTCTCACATCGACTTGACATCAGATTAGTAACGATATATGATACAAATATAAGACGGACAACAGAGCGTTTCTTAAAGGATTTATTGACGTGAGTATTTTGAACAGGCATCGACACCTACCACCAACTCTGTCATTCACTCTGGTCCTCGTCATGCGTCCTCGGAATCTCAACCACAGCCTCGTTAACGAGTAGTACATATTCCAACAAAGTGTTCCGTTTATATTCTTTCAAAAGAAACCGTAGAAACTACGTGAAAGAGAGGAGAAACGACAGAAATGTTTATTTCCTGTTTATTCTACGTGGGTCCTGAGAGGCCACTCCTACCACACATCTGCTTTACGCACTCGACCATAAACCAGTTAATCCAAAACCAGTTAAACTCGCACACCGGCACTCTCCGACACCCCTCTGACTGCTGGCGGCACTCCTGTGACAACTATTGTCACTGGCAGCTTGTGGCTACTACTGACACTTACATATAAGCAGAGGAAGAGTGAAGATATTTTCAGACATGTATTTTTGGATTGGAGATTTTATGGGTTTTAATTTCAAAACGTTTTTATATATATATATATACTTTTAAATGATAATAAAACGGATGATTTAGTTTCATTATTTTAGCCGATTGTTGTAAATGACTATAAAAGTAATAATTTGGAAAGAGTGTATTATGTTTCCTTTTGTTGCAAAACCAGCAAAATCATACTTAAATAAAATGAATAAGAAACAAAAAAGTACAACATGGTTACTCTCAGGATGTATACAGAGAACGGATGGCTCCGGTGACTCAACTAAAATCATAATGATTTATGGCAGCTGACCTGTCGTAACAACAATGGGTGTTCTCTAGAAATGTGGCTCCGCCCACTCAGCTCGGCAGCTGCCGAACGAGTGTCGCTCAGGTGCCGAACGAGTGTCGCTCAGGTGCCGAACAGTGCCGCTCGATTGCCACAGTTGTGGCACCTGACTGACACAGTTCCGACACCTGCCACTGGGGTGCCAGTGCCACAAAAAGGATCTCGCTGTCTCTCGAGAAAGTGAGGCTTCATGTCAACACAGCAGCCCTCCATGTCGTTCTTTAAAAAAGAGACTCCACGACACTAACAACATGAGAACATACTGCTACATTTAAAATCATTTTGACAAAACAGAGCAATATAATGTCAACTTAACTCCATGTCGCTCATCACAGTAACCTTCCGTCAGTGTTTACAGTGGAAGCAGATACCAGGATCAAAGTGAACCCACCAATAGAAACTCCTGGCTCATTCAGCAGCATATGCCCCGCCCACTACATCCAAACTCAACTCGTAGGTTTTTGATTTGAGAGCAAAGGTTTTTGATTTGCAGCCAAACATTATAGTTTCATCAGGAAAACTAACACATAATTTATTCTCAGTTAATATATTTTTACTTACAAACTTGATTTTTGATTGCAGTGCGAGAAATATGCTCTCAAAACATTTTTGTTTGTTTGCATAATAGAGACACAAAAATACCTTCATACTCCCTCCTCTGTTTTTTTTTCTCACGCAGTCTAAAATGGAAGAAAAAAAAGTTAGCTGCTTCCGTAATCCACATCCCTCTGACAAAGACTTGGTTTCCCAAAACTTGATGATAATAAGAGAACATTTCGCACTACTTGTACCTCATTTATTATTGTACGGTTTTATGTTAGACATCCGCTTGGACAGTTCGGTGATAAAACATAGTAGCTAATTATTCACAAGTGTTCACATAAAACACCTATTTAGAAAAATCCTTGATCATACTGATAGATAGATAGATAGATAGATAGATAGATAGATAGATAGATAGATAGATAGATAGATAGATAGATAGAAACGTTATTCATCCCCAGGGGGGAATTAGTTTGTAGCAGCAGCAAGTTACAGAGTAAAATGAAATACAATGGTCCTTCTGTGATGTTCCATTAAAGAGAAAGCTCACCCCAAAAAATAAATACAAAGTTACATATATTTTATTGAAGATAATCCACAGAACTTGTGAGCATAGTCCCATTTTATTCAGGACAAGGCAGACATCTCTACAGCACATGTATCCAACACGAGGCAACTCACACCAAAAGGAAAAATATGTCTTTTTGATTTTGGGGTGAACTGTCCCTTTAAAGAAATGTTTAGCCACGCAATATTACTGCCAGCCAGCAAAATATCATATTCACAATTAAAAAGTATAAAAAACTACAGATAACGTGGTGTAATATGCTGTTCATATACTTTATAGCAGAGGTCTTCAACAGGGGGTCCGCGGAGGTACTGCACCATGTCCACGAAATATTTGGTTGATTAGACAATTTTTATTTATTTTTTTATTTCCAAACATGAATCTGTCCATTATTTTAATAGTTCAGTTTTGTATGCAAGATAACATGTTTATGCATGGCAGTGGCACTAATAGGCCATCACTCATTTTCATTTCCACATTTATGTTTAAAATGAAAACGTCCATTTGAATAGCTTGTATGCATGATTATCATGCAATTGTTGATATTGGCATTGGTATCAGTTGACGAGGTATGTTTATAAATTGCAGTGGCACGGCCATCCTACTCACTGTACCTTCACATGTTTAAAATAAAATATGATATGAATCAGTTTGGGGGTTCTTGGCCTGAAAAACATTGAAGACTTGAATGAATTTTCTTCATGAATTGAGGTAATACACTGAGAATCTGTCTTTCTGTATTAGCACTTTGTGTCCACAAGGGAGCAATAACAGTCAAAGAGTTGACAAACTTTAGCTTGCTTGAAGAGATAATAGAGGTTTTAATCATAATACAACTATTGCATGCTTTTAGCTTGTAGAAATATGCTAAAAATATATAGAGGCATTGAACTTATAAGAATTATGTATGTGCTCAATTGCAATAGTGTTGCGTGGTCATTGAGCAAAGGTTTCAAGCGCTCCGGGCGAGGCACTTTTGCGCTCCCCGTACAAAGAAGAAGCTCTGACTCACAGGTGGTTTAGCTTAAACTTGTATCTAGTTGTGTTATGAAACAGAGAAGTCCGTTGAATATTGTGTAGCAACAAATGGATGCAGGACCGACACCTTGAGAATTCCCTCAGCAGGCAGAACTCCCACAGCAGAAAGACTCCCACACACACAGGGGCCTCTACCCTGGCGTGTGTGTGTGTGCGAAGATGATGCGTCCCTGTGCAGGACAAGGTCAAATCCTCATCGGAGAGGATAAAGAAACAGGGAAATGTTAGAACAGGGCTCACAACCACCGAGACGAGAGATACGTATTCTGAGCCCTGACTTTGTGTCTGATGCCAGGGATACTTAATCTTTGATGGTGTTCTGTGAAACCATAGATCGATGCATTATATGATCTGATGCTTGACTTAATAAATTGTTAATACTTTTAGACCGTCTGTCATCTGTTGTTCATCAAAGTAATTCCAATTCAAACGATCTGCGCGGGGTCCTTCTGGAGGTGTAATCTTTTGGAGTCAGATTATACAGTGGGCTCTTTGCCTGAGGTGGAATCCCCAACAAGCTATAGAAACACAAACAATATATGAGGAAATACGAGATTACTGCATCAGTTTGATATATATAATGTGAAAATATTCTTAAAGTATAAGTTGATACTCATAATGTAGAAAAATGGGCCTATTTATCATGTATGACATTGTTTAAACGGATACAATGTCTAAGTAGAGTTTATATGAAGCAGCTCAAGCAGCCGCCTGTTTTAAATACTTTATTTAACGTAACAGTTAGTTAGCTAACTGATTACATTGAACTAGTCCAGTAGTTCTCAGCCTATCACCGGGTCACAACATGAATCTGAGAGATTGTGAGATGATTAATGGGAGAAGAAAGATGAAAAAGTTCTGACGGACACATTTGTATTTTTCTTTAGCTTTCGTTTTTGTGAAATGTTGTTTATTTGAATAAATGCTCTTAGTTACTTTCCACCTATGCTGAAGAGTGCTGGAGTAAAAAATAAACTGCTACTTCAACTGCTTTCATCTTGGTCAATAGGTCAAAAGGGAATGAGAGCAGTCAGTTTGCTAGATGGTGCCAATGACCTCGGTGATAAACCTACAGTACAGCTTTGCTTCCATCACTAATAAAGAAGGTTCTGCTGTGTATTTCACATCGCTGTCTGTATTTCAGCTCATGAATTAAAACGTCAGCCAGCACAAGTTATAGTTTTTAGTAATTGTATTCTAAAAAGGTCCTTATTCAGTGGTGTATATAGCATTTTGTAATAATGTTGCTGACAACACTGATACACCTTTCTGTATTCTGTTGTTGCGTTTTAGTACTATTCACGTTTCTATTGCGAGCTGAGGCAGGTACACACCGGAGGTCTGGAGGATTACGAGTGTTTGGAAAGTCCAAAACAGCGTACAGGGAAATGTGTTCCGACCATGAGTCAATGAGTCAACTGTTGATTTCAAAGCTTTTTTTACAGTGTTGTTTTGTTCTGTGAGGCAATAAAACAATCTGGATTAATGGCTCCTTGAATAAGAAGTGGAGGAACATTGTTATCGTGACGGGTTTTCCATGCGTCTTTTGGCCTTCAGCCTGATGACCACTTCCTGCTCCCTCCAGATGGAAGGTGTTAATGAGTAGCTGATGATGGACTTGACGAGGCAGGTGAACGAATTGCAATCACAATGGTGCTATTCAAAAATGTCTACGCTCACTGTGTCTCAGTCTTAATCGATTACTGCCCAGGCTACATGTTGTATATCGTGTTTTAATGTGTATTCATCTCTCCATGTTTCTGCAGCACACCTAAAGCTTCAGCATTTTCCAGGTCAGAGAACTTCCTGTTCCTTGTCCTTAGTTAGATTTTTTTTTTTTATTGAGCTAATTGGATTGTCATCCCTGCTAAGTAAAACAGCAGACATGGTCAAACATGTGCTGCCAGAAATAACAACGGTCAATGAGTCCAGTACTTTGAATTTAACCAACATCAAATGTAAATGTTACAGCCTCTGGACACACATTTGGTGTCGGCATAAAAGTCATGAAGCTTTTGAAAGAAAGCGTCTCATTTTACTCCAGCCGGGTCTGACTGATTTCAGCACCACTGCAGATTTCCCAGTTGTACACACTCCACACGTGTTATGTCCCTGTGGAGGAAAGAAACCCTCAAGGGGGAGATAGAGGACAGATCAGTGTAGGCACGTCCAACCAAAGAGGACTTCAAGGCTCCTCACTGCAACGCTGAATCCTGCAGCTGGTGCTTGTGTGTCAGTAAAAATCTACAGGTGACACAGCCACAATTATGTCAACAACATTTACAAAACTACTGTAGGCGCCTTTATGCTTCTTTAAAATGTGATTTATTGAAAGTCATTGGTAATGTGGAACTGTGACCAACTGTGTTTGCAACCGCTCTGTAGCAGCTAAAGGCTTTATTTATACTTTATGTTAAGATATTAGACTTGCTTTATAAACAATATTGTAAACTGGAGTAATGTTTATTTTTTGTGCTATTGGGGGAAAAGTTAAAAAACTAAAATAAAGGACAAGTAAAAGCCTCAAATCAGCATACAGAATGAGTACAAAGCCATGTCTCCAATATAATAAATTCCAACAATCCAACAGTCAGAGTGAGTTTCTAATTGCAGACATTTTCCTCCTAATATTGGCTTACACGTACTGATTTAATACCGTCTCAAGGTAGGCAATATCTGTTTCATGATATGATTTTATGGTTTGGCACCCTTGACTAAGATAATAGCCCTGAGCCTATAAAATGAATCACGTTTCAAAACTCATTGCAAAACAAAGAGAGCCTTCATTTCCTTGTCTTGAAAACAGAAGCCAATCAACCAATGGAATATTAGCTGCATCGCTTTAATGTCCCATGCCGGTCTTGGGTCCGGTGAGTTAAAGTGTAATTCCTGGCCTCATGTTTCAAACAAATAGTGGACAGCATTTCACCTCTACTGCTTGGTACATAAAATTTAAATTTACAGTCCTCAGTTATTTAAAAAAAAGAAAAGCCAAATACTAACTAACAGCAAGGCGAAAATATGCAAATGTCAACCAAACTGCTGAAACTCGGAGAGCCTGTCAAAATAACCCTACTATTTTATAGTTCATGTGTGGCGTCGGCCTTTAGCTTACATTAGCTATCTGTGTGTTTACTGTGACACTATCCGAGGCTGTCTGGTCTTTGTGTGTTCTGATAGTTGCTTTATTTGATTAAATCCAAAATGGCCGAAACTAAAGGCTCGTATTTTCCTTTCTTTCTCCCATCGAAGGGCAGTTGGTGGCTCCAGGAGACGAAGATGGCTGTAGCAACTAATTTCAGCTAATGCAAACCTCAGCTTCAACGTGATTGACAAGTCCTCGGGGCAGTTCTACTTCTTGGTCCTCTCATGTTGGACTGAGGACAGGCTGGACGCTACAGCGACTCACTATCGCCTCTCGAGGTTCAAGTGGTATTACAAGACAGGAGGCTAGCTGGTTAGCATGCTCATTTCACGTTAGCAAGAAATATAGAGCAGAGCAACACAGGCTTTTAGCTCTCCAAAAACAAGCTAAACAAGAATGACTAAAATTAAGAGGAACAAGTGATGAAAATGAGTGTGAGGAACACATAAGGAGCGTTTCCCAGAAGACCCAGAAGAATGCTTTGTAATCAAAGCATCTTTTGTCACACGTGACACCTATTTTATTTCAGACCATATTTCCCTCTTTCTTGTTTTGTTCCATAAACCTAGTAGAGCAGCATTTCCCCAAATCCAACCTATAGTGGTTACAAAGTATAAAGGTCATGCTTTCACATCATGAATATTGTAACGATGTATTGATGCTTGAAAGGTAAATGTAGCACCTTCGATCAGCCTTCGATCAGCCTTTCGGACAAACGTCCTCCAACACTTGTTTGAATGGGAGTCAAAGGCTTGGAGAGGAACAAAAGAATAAACATGGCACACCACTCATCTCATGTTGAGGACTGCTCACCATGCGGCTGTGGTTGGAGGCATAAACACTTTGTTTCCTCCTTCTGATGGGCCACCGGCAGAGATGGGCAGTATTTCTATTACTTGTATTTGAAATACGTATTTCAATTACTTTTGAGTATTTTGTAAATTGTATTTGATAGGGCCGATTCAAAATCTAACGTAATTTGTAACAAAATACTTTAGAGTGGAGTAATTTAGTATTTAAAATACTCAAAATACTTTCTCCACGAATCAAAAAACAGTTCACGAGTTCAGTCTTCAGATCTTCAAGTTCAGCTGATTGTCTGTCAAGTTAAATATTGTATCTGAGTGTGACAGATGTCAACTAGCTTGATGTATAACTTATGTCTGGGTCTGGCTACATAGTCTATTGTATATATATGGTGATGGTTATAATATCAAACTAGCGATCGATGCTAACATGCTAATGACGCTAGCATGCTGTCTAGGCTAGTGCATAGCCAGTGTTTAGCAAGTTAACTTATCAGTCGAGTAGCTATAGGAAGAGGGAGATTGGGAGCTTGTATGTCATATGTGATGAATATTTTCTTGTTGATACAAAGCCAAAGTTTATGGGCTGTTAAGTCCCATTAATAAAAATATATATATACATAATCAAGTTGTTGTCTTTCAATAGCTTTGCTTAGTTACACTGACATTCTGTGACTGTTCTTCCTTTTTGTGGGGTTCATCAGAGCTTTGTGTACATTATATAAACCTGAATGCTCTGCTATACCACATTGTGAGAAAACAGAAAATCCAGAAAAAGTATTTCCTATATTTTAAATACAAAATACATGTATTTTGTTACATTTTCTGGCACCAGTATTTTGTATTTTGTATTTTGTTGTAATACATTTATTTGGGGGTATTTTGTATCAAAATACATTTTTTGATGTATTTTTGCCCATCTCTGGCCACCGGGCGTCTGAAAACACCGCTGACCCTGAGGAGGGAGACAGAAACACACTCCTGCTGTCTTTTGGTTTGGGTTTAGAGTTATCTTCATCTTTTAGCAGTGAATAATTCTGACATAGCTAGAAGAAATGTGTCCGATTGTCTTGTTGGTGCCATGATACAAACCGTAAAGGACTTTTGCCTTTTGCCTTCCAAACAACATATTTCCAAACATTTTTAAACACAAGAGCTCCTCATAAGATTAAAGGAATAAGTCAGCATTTGGGGAAATACACTTCTTGCCAGGAAGATTGACACCACTCTATAAGTTTGTTCAATATGAAGCTAGAGGCAGGAGACAATTAGTTTTACTTAGCCTAGCTTAGCATAAAGACTAGCCTGGCTCTGTCCAAAGTAGGTAGATTACTTGTTAAGGGAAAGCCGGTAAAGAAGTAACACTTTTCATATAAACGTAATTTTAAATGGTAATGTTACAGACAGAAACAAATTGTCGTTGTGTTCTCTCAATACATTTGTTTATTTGCACAAATAAGGAACGACTTTGGTAAAATTTGATTTTAAATGGACGTTGCACATTGTTATTATTGACCTAGTCCAGGGGTCGGCAACCCGTGGCTCCGGAGCCGCATGCGGGTCCCTGAGTCCTCCGTCCACACGGCGTTTAAGCATCATTTTCGAGATGATCTCCGTCTAGACTTAAACGCCTGAAAACGAATATCACGTAACTATTCACGTACACTTTCCCTGCCGGTGGCTGATTATGATCTGCAGAGCCCCGCCCTCAGTAAACTATCAATGGATAAATCCAAAAACAGAAAAGTCACGGAGGAAAATAGAGAGTTTA
The DNA here is from genome assembly GCF_910591455.1 of Pholis gunnellus. Taxonomy (NCBI): domain Eukaryota; kingdom Metazoa; phylum Chordata; class Actinopteri; order Perciformes; family Pholidae; genus Pholis; species Pholis gunnellus. The sequence continues at coordinate 1,772,142 of NC_136549.1, forward strand.
ATTCTGCGTGGACATATTCATTTGCTTTCACTGCCAACGATGCTGGCTTACCTGTATGCTTGATATGTGGCGAGAAATTTGCAAACAACAAAAAATGTAATGTTGAAAGACGCTTCCAGAACAAGCACACAACATTAGCTGAAGTGTCAAGCTGGAGATGAGCGAAAAACAGCGATTTCTTAACTGCTGCAGCAAACTCTCCTCTTCATAAGAGTTTGATGTTGTTATAACACGTAAAATAGCAATAAAATGTCAACAAGTGTCTTTATTCTTGTTCTATAATTTCATAAATACAACAAACTATAGTTTTTGTATATATAATATAACTATATATAAAACTTTATAAGCTGTGACATCAAATAGCTTTTGCGGCTCCAGACACATTTTATTTGGTGGAAAATAGATCAAAATGTCTCTTTGGATAGTAAAGGTTGCTGACCCCTGACCTAGTCAGTCGCTACAAAAGCAACACACATTTGGCTCAGAAGTAAAACAATGGTAAACTTGACTTGTTTATATGAAAGATTTCTGACTATGTACGTGTTAATATGTAATTGTGAACATTTTATGTGATGTATCTTTATAAAACAATTACAAATTTCATGAGCTATTTAAATGTTTACATTTTAAAAGTTTAATATTGTTGTGAGAACAGTAGACCTGTTCAAGAACATTACGATTTCAGATTCAGACAACTTTTATTAAAAACAACACGTTTAATTTCGTTGACCCAAAAGATGCATCCGTTATCATCCTGACAATCGCTGACATTAAACCTGACTTATCTCTATACTGAAAAACTCTGACATGGCAAACTTCAGGATGTGTGACGGTAGCCTACTATTCTGTCAAATGATCATGACTATGACACATGAAACAATAAACAAAACTTGTCAAAAAAAATAATCTTGTGTGAATTTGCTTACCGTGATCCAAAACAGCTTTCTGTGTAAAGCACTTTGACAGTATGATGCACCCTGGGAATTCTGGTGTTGTATGCTGTACGTGCTGACGTAGCATATCAGACTCGTATTGGCTTGGAGAAAATGGCTACTTTTGTACTTTGTGTTACTTTTTGTATGAAAAAATAACACACCATTCCTCTTACAAATGAAAAGTTGAATTCATAAGCAACAAAAGGGTTCGCTCTTACGCAAATAAATACACTCATAAATCACAGGGGTTTTGCTGCTATAGCCATTTGTGGCCTATATTACCGTTAGTAACGTTTGCTAATGTTAGAAAACTTTGATGTAATCTATTTAACATTAAAGAGTTAGTTAGCTGACTGTATGAGCCCTTTTCAACTTGTGCAACAATAACAATACATTTCACCATGTATTGTATAGATTCCAAGGTGACAATGTATTTTATGGCTACCTAATTTTTAATAAGTTTACTGGAAAATAAATTTTGTTCAGCAACTGACTCAATGACTACGCTTTCAACATACCGGAATGAATTACTTGGAAGTGTACCAATTGAGCCCTGTCTCTATCGCTCTTGCTTTTTTTAACATATTTCTTTGTAATCCTCTCTGACATTTGAATACATTTAAAATGTAATGTTAAGTATATTTCTATCTAAATTCAGTGGGTTTGAGGTTACATTGTAGGATGACAACTTTACTTTGCGACTCTTTGAATCTATTCTTCTTTTTTTTGTTTCTTAGTTTGTTCTTTACTGTTATTATCGATTTCTTTCTCGGCCCACGTGAACCTGTAAACTTTGTACCCCTTGTTGCCATTCATTCCTGGGTGGAAAGCTTTGTAGGTCCAGGCATCAACATTGTTCCACTAATGGTTGAACAATGTTTACTCTGTCCTCAAACATGATTGCTAAAGCCACTGTGCAAGGACACTGCATGGTTAGTAACATTAGTCACAGAAGCAAACATGCTCACATACACTTTCTCTCCCATACACACACACACACACACACACACACACCCCAAGAAAACACACTAAATGTACACCTCAGCAGTATGTTGTGCCTTGGTGAATGCTCATTTTGGTGTGAACACTTTTGCTTCTAGTATGTCGGCAAAGATATAAAGACTTTATACTTTAAAGACACTTGGAGGCCTGATAATGAGATGACCTGTCTGCATCAGTAAGTCACATTTTAACTGCTCAATACTTACATTTTCTTTGCATCTTCATGTAACACTAAACTAAATTGAATCGGGCGCTAATAATTCTTAACTTAATAATTATTTACTCCAGAGCTGGAGGTTTGGAGCCAAAATCTGCTGTTGTTCTTCGTTATCGGTCCATTGTCATTAATTTTTGACTGCATCTGTAATCTTTGCACACAATCTCCAACATCGGTTGTCATTATTTATTGCCTGTGATGGGTTTAAAGTCTGTGCAATAAAAAAAGCCTCAGTTGCTGAAAGTGTTTAGTGTAGACGGACATTTTATTGGACAATGACTTAAAGGAACAATTATCATTGATGAATTTACTGACTGTATTTTTTTTGTCAAATATGTATCGTGGGTCATTATTTGCGGTTCCCCTAAACTTCTCTGTTGGGAATCTTAACTGTATATTTCTCTCAACTTTTCTATCTGTCTAATCAAAACTGTGTGTGAGTGAACTTCCTACCCTCCTGTCAGTAGAAAACAGTGTACAATGGAGCGATAAGTGTTGTTAATACTCAGATAGCTGATGTTTTACAGCATCCTGTATTTCCATGTGATCTTTTCCTTAACACTCTTTTTAACACATTACGCGCCACTAGCATGTAATACACTGTTAAGAAGTCGAGGTCATTTCACGTATTTCTGTGAGATCACTTTGCAAAGTGTGGTCGCAGGAAGAGAGCGGACGCAGCTCCGGACTAGGATACACAGAGACTTTGGGGTGTGAGGCAGAGGGACTGTTGGACCCAGCTCTGCCACTGGCCACCAGCCAGCTAATTAGCTAGCTTGCTAATTCCACCATGCTTTAATGCTACCCTGGTTACAGGAAAATGAGCCTAACAAAGTCTTCTGGCAATAGCAATGTGCTTTCCATTGCTGTGACAAGACTGTTTTGATGAAGCATTTATTCATTTGCTCAGGCTCTCTGCGCTTCGTAACGTTACTACTCAACCGCTCATTGTAGTCGTTACTACAAAACCTGACCTCAGTGAGTCTGTGACTGCAGTAAGATGGTTTAGTTTATGCGGTTAAGTATAAGTTAGCCCGCTACAACGGTTGCAACGGCAACGATGCACATAAAAATGGCCGACGCTCTGACCATCCTCTTACGTTGATTTGAACGTGAATTTCCGTTTTACTCCTCTCTATTTTTATGACCCAAACTAACACTGTTGTAAAATGAAGCTGTATTTCTACTACTTTGTTAAGGGGTTAGAATACAATATAATATTACACTCGTATATTTATTACTAGCTAATGATAATGCCATGATCAAATGACGATGCTTGTTCACGGCAAGTGGTATTCCATTTAAATCAGGAATGACGAGGTAAAAGGTGCACTCCCTTTACTGCTTCATAATATAAAAAACGTACTTTATGAAGAGCTTTTATGCTTTACAGCTTTCATTTCACTTCCATTGGTGGTACATGAAATGTGCACTTTGGTTCTCAGTATAGAGCATAAAGGTTATGTAGCCAATGTTAATGTTTTGACGAGTCTACTCTTTATACAACAATATAATAAAGAGGCACTCCAGTAATTTAGTTTCAAACTTGCAAAATGTTATGAGACTTGCAAAAAAAAGAAAAAAGAGATCTCTATAAGGTCCCTATAAGCTCCAAAAACATTGGATCCTTCATTTCCCACAATGCAACTCAAAAGTGTATCCATTGAGAATTCCCCTGCTTGGTAAAAGCCCACATCTTTCAAACTCCGCGCCTCAGTTTGTGAAAAGGGTTTTTCTATAAAAGATGTGTCATCTCCAAGCCCAAGCAGAGAACACTCTGATGACATCAGATTTTTGATTCCAAATTTTGATTCCAAATTATCATTCAAATCTCAAGTGAAAAAGGTCTGTAACCGGGTCAAATTGAATCTATCAAATTTCAGGTTCACACAAAACTACATGTCAACAGAGGCAGCTAAGACATACATGCTTTCGATGGTTGTTTCCCATATCACTTACTGTCACTTACTGTGTTGAACTTCCCTCCATCTGTCTGTTGTCACCTGTCTGTCTGTCTTAAAATTGCCGGTCGACCCTCATCTACCTGCATGAATGTCTTTTATTGTTGTTTAGCTGTGTCTGACTGATTTATGTATTTCATATATACTCTGCATGCTTTTATGTTTTGTGCCTGTGTGTCTAACAACTGCAGCATAATTACATTACATTACATTAGAGTCATTTAGCAGACGCTTTGATCCAAAGCGACTTAGAATAAGTGTATTCAACATCGGTATTCAAGAGAACTACTCGTCACCAGAAGTCATAAGTGCATCTCCTTTTTAAACAAGCATCTAAGAGCATAAACCAGAGCAAACGTACAGTGCAGAAACAAACGAATACAATAAGTGCAACAAACTAATACGATATATTGTCTTTAGTCCATGTTTCTATTTTAACATAGTCATCCCTCATTTTATTTGCGTTGTGTGTGTTGACTTTGAGAGCCTCTGTGTTGCATGTCTTGTTAGTTCTTGACAATGTATAAGAGTTTTATTTTCACTTTTTTCATTGTTTGTGCACGCAATGTAAAGCGTCATTAATTAACTTTAATTCACTAATTCACTTAATTCAAAGAGTAATTCACTCGAGCCGTGATAACAATCATTAAACAGGACATTTATTCTTTGCAAAGGAGACAGAGTTGATTCACATACAGTATACATGGATCAAGGCCTCGGATATTTATACTAAGTAAACATCAGTGTCACAGGCAATCTACGTCACCAAATCACAACACACACGAATTGCCTTCATACAGCATATTCTAAGTATCTGGACACTTTAACAATTCGTTCTAGTACAAAGGTCACTTCTATAATAGGAAGACGCCATGAAGTATTGATGCCTTCTACAACTTTATTTACCATTACAAGCAGTGCTGAGTGTTCCTTAGGGTAGACTAAACAGCTGTGGCGTTTAATGTCAGAGGAAGTTCACACAAGGACAGGGTCCAATAAAAATGATCTCATAAGGACACCAGACCTTGTAAGCCCACATTATAATTAGTCATTTAGATTTTGACTCTAACATATAACCTTTTAAATTTAATCTTATCTTCTGTTTTTAGGTTTATTTTGTAACATCTGCCTCTTGGGACTACAGATGAAAAATAGCCTTTTGGCTAACTCTGGTGCATTTACTGAAATGTTTTTATTAATGTGCACTGTCCCGTATCAAATAAACCAATAAATAAATGACATCATCAGGGTTATTTCCTCAGACTTAAGAAAACTCCTCCAGAGCTACAGACGATACTGAACAACTGTTTTCACAGATTGTGTAGTACTCTCCATGACAAACTGAACTCCACATCTAAAAACTAGAGCCACTTTAAGCTTTGGACTTGTCAAGACCTCACGCCACATGAACAGCTTCTTCCCATCCGCAGGTGGGCTCACTAACAGAGCCCGGGACCCCCACTGACTCTGTCATCCCCTGCATCCCTTCCATCCCTTCTATTACACTCGACACTTTTACACTACACTTACACCTCACTTGTTTATAGTCCTGTTATCTGTTCGTTTGTGCACTTTATTTTATATTTCCCTTTATTTTATATCTTACTTTATTTTATATCTCTCTGTAAATTTGAATGTTTCTACTTGCACTGATTGTTGTTGATTGTTAAATGTTAAGCACCTCCCGTCATGTCAAATTCCTTGTATGTTCAACATACCACGGCCATAAACGGTTCTGATTCTGATTCTGATTCTGAAATGTTTCTGTCTCTTTCGTTTTCTCTGTCTTTCCCTGTTGGACAACAAGTCCCAAATGCCTCGCTTTCATTCTCAAATAGTAGCAATAGACAATTAGACGGTGTATGTTGTTCTCAGTCTGCCACATCCTGCTCACGCCAGCAGGACAGTCCAGGACACTCTGTGTGCTGAAGTTGCAAGTTGTTCTTGTCCTCTGAAATTTTCTTTTTGGCAGTTGTTTGTAGTGAGAGTACATTCTGTCCTGTCTGATAAGAAAGGAATATGGCTCACATGCACAGGGTAAATCATATTTGATGATCTACAAATGCACAAATTGAATTGTTCCATCAGGCCTGCAAACTCCAGTGTGATTTCAGGCGCATCGCTTTCACTGCTGCTGCTGGGTCAAACAAAGCTCAAGTAGCTCAAGTCTGAATTTTAAAGATAAATATATGTGTTGTTAACATTTTAAGTTTACTAATTTGGCACACAGTGAATGCAAATGCCCACACGGTCCACCACGCACACATTTTTTCCTTTAATCAATGGAAATAATAAATTCATGTCAAGTGGAAAGTGGCTGACCTTGATGTAATCTACAGCAGATCATTGAGCAGCGTTCCATCAGATATCAATCGTTGCGCTGTCATCCGTCACTGAGCGTGGTGCGATAGAACAAAGGCTGGCTGAAACCACCTGATCAAAGCCTGCATTCAGATCACACCGGTTTATTATAGTCATTTGTATGTGCTGTGGGTTTTACCCAGGGGTTACTGTTTCAATGAGTTAGAAAACAAAGCTCCCATCCACAGTCAAAAATACACACACGGGCACAAATATACACATGTGTTCGCACATGAACTGTGCTTGATCCTGGACAAACGTGCAGGCATTACTTCCACTTTATTCTGGGTAGACACTTTGATAAGACTGCACTGAACCCCCCCCCCCCCCCCACACACACACACACAGTTTCTGCACTCCCTTATTAGTTGGGTCAGTTTTGCCTTGAACTTGAAGGAAGACTTTCCCTTTTGTCCACTTTTTTTCTTTCATGTTTTTCCAAAAAAATAAGCAAAAACCTAAAAGTTCGGTCCGGTTTTAAGAGGACTCACGGATTGACCTGTGATGCATTTAACGTTCATGGGGAGAACCTGATCATCAGGGTGTCAGTGTGTCACACCCTGGATTTATGAATCTTGGAATACAACTCTTGGATTTTTTTTTTCCTCTAACAACCTCGGCTGCTGCGGACTATTTTTACCCTTGAGGTGCAAGAGCGCCACAGCCGACCTTTAGCCGTGTTTCCATCCTGAAAAGCTACTTGATTTCCACTTCATAACAATGACCTGCCCTGTCCTGATCCTGTCCCCGTCCACATCCTCCCTATCCTGCCCATTGGTACAATATCTTGCTAATGCTCTTCGGGGGCGGAAAGTCTCCACTGAAAGTTGCAGGTTACAGATATCAGTAAGAACAATGGTCAAGGATAAGCCAGGCATCCAGTCACTGCGTGAAACGGGGACTTCATCATAATTGCTGTTAATAATTACAGTCGTGATAAGCGGCAGAGGTGGCATTTATTGATGGCTAAGCCGTCAGAGGTCCCAGTTTATCTCCAGGAGCGGCAGGAGGACGAAGAGAGGAGTGGAGAGTCTGCATTGGAGACAGTTTAGAACACCGTCAGGTATGTGGGACATACTGCTGTACTTGTACATGGTATGAAAGTTACTGGGAAAAAAAGAAATGCTACAAAATCCTTGAAATCAGAGGATCTTTAAAAGGAGCCGGAATTCCATAGGTGCTGGTGTACTTCGGGCTCCGGTTGATCTCGGGGGATCCGGTGCTCTTGTTTCTAGAGCTCAAACAGAGCCTGACACCCACCCCCCCTTCTCCACAGGACGGTGCAGGTCCCGACCTGGCTCATGTGCCCTGCCTCCATTTGAGGAGCCTGGACCTTTGTTGTTTTCTGTTAACGTCGTTAAGTAAGTGATGTTCAAAGGCAACACAGGACGGTCTTCCTAACCCTAATGTGATTATTGGATCTCAGAGCCACATAGAGGGGAAGCAGCGGTGCTCAGAGGGCAGCAGAGGCGAGATGATGCGACGGGGAGCTCAGCAGTACGTGGTGGCCAGGCCGCTGTACTCGGAGGAGTCCTTCGCAGAGGACCACGAGATGGTCTACAGGCACCGCAAGACCATGATGGACCACTTCAAGCAGTGCTTCACGTAAGGGGCACGCAATGCTTTTGCTCCACTTACTTTAATAGAAAAATGACTAGCACAGCACAATGCATAAGTATGTGTATAACACATAAGAGATGTTATTTATTTTTGTGAAGAACCAAACGGATCCAGCACATTGTTGATCACCTGTACTCACTTTTGGTCCTCATTCTGGTTAAACTCCTAGAGACAAGGACGAGCAGCGTGAAACCTTGCTAGAAATTGTTTGGGAAAATGTTTAATTACTTGTGAGATTCTTGAGAGAAGTTGTCCAGCAAGGTAAGAATGCTAACAATGTATTTCTTTAGTTTATCATAGTGGCAGAAAAAGTTTGAAAAGTGGCCCATCTGACCCCGTTCTCTTTATTGAAGATCTTCAGTCTGTTTTTTTCAAAGATTTCAGCAGGTGGACAAACCTGGAGCTGTAGAGGCGGTGAGTGTTCAACCCACTATCTATTTAACATGGATTTTCTATATCTTTCTGCTATTGTGCCATTGCACAGATGTGACGCCAAACGAGCCAAGAACGCGGCTCTGTCTCTCCTGCCGGTGATTGGCTGGATAAAGATCTACCGGATCAAAGAGTGGCTGCTCAGTGACATCGTGTCCGGCGTCAGCACCGGACTGGTGGCTGTCCTGCAAGGTAAGCGTTCGCTGCCGGCAAAGTGTTTCACTTCAAAGCGTCTGAGTGCAAAGTGGAGATTTAAGTCCTTCAAACATATCTTAACAGCTCAAATACAATTCTCCATTCTCACATCACTGGCATATATGAAGAACAACAGATAGAAAGTCACACTGGACAATACCTGAGTCTATATCTAATATATATAAATCTGATACCAGTAATCACAATTTGACACAACCTGGATGGGTGATGCATCTCAGCACAGTGTCTAAAAATCCCAAATTATTGGCACATCATATGTCTGCAGCCGTCCACAGACCAGCAGTTAACAGTGACAAGGACTGTGATGTCAGCGGTCCCTCCACACTGGAAGGAGAGCAGAGAAATGATGCATGTTATGCTGGAAACACACGCCGACCGGCCTGATAGCGAAATGAAGACGAAACGTTGTTTTATGAGAGGGCCTCATTCTCACTGCATGACCTAACCAAAGGGAGGAGATAAATGCATCTTCAATCGCACAGCGTTGGTATCGGTAGAAGAAAAAAGCCAAAACTCTGTGTGTGAACATTCCAAGGGAGGGGAGATCTGTAGAATCGTGTTACTGATTTGCTGGAGGGTTCCCACATTATTCATGGGGGTCAACTTGTTTTAATAGAAGAGGACAATTCTTTGTTTCTTTTTTTTTTTTTACTTCTGCACAGAATCAGCAGCTGTAAAAGTCACCTTATAAAAATGAGAGGTAATTAAAAGAATATATGGCAACATTTTTATATTGTATATATGTCTTTGAAATTGTTTAATTGTAACATTATTTTGATTTCCCTCCTTATCGAAACTATTTTATTTACTCTTGTGTCTAATCTTATAATATATGATAACCAGCTTATAGCTTATGACACAAACAAAGCTTTTATTTGTTTTTATATATATATATATATATATATATATATATATATATATATATAGTAAGTCAGTAGTAGATATATAGCTGTAGCCAATTACCTTTAGTTCTGGTTAAGGTTATTTAGCATTTATCTAGGCAATGGTCATTTTAATCGTAATTCATTTTACAATAGGTGCATTATTAATATTCATAAAATGTGATAATACTAATAAAAAACCAACAAGTCACGACTTCTTCTATAAATGTACTGTGTATACATGATTTTTTTCTTTCACATCTTCCAACATACATTTTTTAATTATATCTTCTTCACTACACACATAACCAAAAGCAAAAATCTGAAACATTCTATTTTTACAGGGGTGATATATTTGAAAGAGATCAACCTTTTTTTGTTTTCATTTTCACGTCAGTTTTGTAGGTACTGAAACTATAAGTGCGGGTGATGTGGAAACCGTAGCTGGCAACGGTCAGCAACAACAAGTGAACGTGTGTTCTATGTGCATGTCTTTGTGTTTCAGGTCTGGCCTACTGCCTGCTGGCCTCTCTGCCTCCCTGGTACGGACTCTTCTCCGCCTTCTTCCCTGTCATCGTTTACTTTTTCCTGGGCACCTCCCGACACATCTCAGTGGGTAAGGCCACTATGTGTGTGTGTGTGTATTCCCAGCCATAGCTGCTCTCTAAAGACTACAACTCTGCTAATCTCTCTCTCTCTCTCTCTCTCTCTCTCTCTCTCTCTCTCTCTCTCCCCTCTCCCCACAGGTCCGTTCCCAGTCTTGTGTCTGATGATCGGCTCGGTGGTCACCAGGATGGTCCCGGACGAGGGTCCGCCCCTCAACATCACAGGCTTTGAAGGCCTCACCAGAGATGAACAGAGAGTCTTGGTGGCTTCTTCTGTGAGCTTCCTCGCCGGTATCATGCAGGTGAAATACACTTTATCTGGGTCAAAGTTTCCTCCCAGATCTGTTGCAAACCCTCTGACATCTGAAGTCATAATGTTTTTTTCACATACCACCACATCATCACCCCCACCTCTCTGTCTCCTCCAGCTGGGGATGGGCGTTCTGCAGGTAGGCTTCGTTGTCATGTACCTGTCCGACACTCTGGTGTCCGGCTTCACCACGGCAGCTGCGGTCCACATCCTGGTGTCCCAGCTGAAGTTTGTGTTAGGGCTGACCGTCCCAGGCATCAGTGGTCCACTCTCGCTCGTATATGTGAGTATGGAGCAGCCTCCTCGCTGTTCATCGCTGTCTGCATTCATCTGTTAGACTTTTAGTTTTTTTGGGTGTCTTTCAGACCCTGGAGATCATCTTCAATACGATCACCTCCACCAACGTGTGTGACGTGGTGATCTCCCTGGTGATCATGGTGGTGGTGTTCGTCGTGAAGGAGCTGAACGACCGATTCAAATCCAAGCTGCCAGTGCCCATCCCCATAGAGGTTATCATGGTGAGCTACACTGAGCTACACTGGGCAACATGATCCTTTTATATATATTTCTCAATAGCCTGAAGAGTGCCGTCTGTAACAATCATTAATCGGATGAGATAATTGATGACACTTAAAAGAAAAAGCGTTCATGTCAGTTCAAGGAAACAGCTCACATCAGCGGGAGTTAATGGAGATCTCTCATTTTGCCATGAATCCAATGGGTCAGGCCCTGACGACTCGTGTCTTCTCTCCTCCAGACTGTCATTGCATGTGGAGTTTCATACGCATTTGACTTCAAGACAAGATACGGCATTGATGTTGTCGGCCATATTCCAAAAGGGTGAGACATTTCAGCTAAAAGCGAGGGATTTTGTTTGTTATGTGCACAACAATGCCATCATGGATAATTAAGCTTGAAGGCCTAGCACCCTCTAGACAATAGGACTAGACCCAGACCGAAATGTTGAACTTGCCATCGGTGCTCCTGCTGTTATCCATCATGCCAAATGATATCAAACTTTTTTCACTTTTTATATTTTTGGTGCCGCAGCTGCAGCCATGTCAATGACACAGTCAACATAGAAGAATTACATTTCAGGTTTTAAAACGTAATTTTTTCGAACACCAAAACTGATGCTCACAGTCAACATTTACCTCCAATTCTGTTGATTTGCAGGGATACATTTCAGACTTTTGTACTGCAATTTCAAAATCTAGACAAATAATAAGAAAACTAACTACTAGAAGTTAGTTACTGTGTTTTTAAGCGTCTCAGTTCCCTATTAATTTTATTTGAGAGATACATGAAAAATTCTCTCTCAAACAGCCGTTCGGGCTCAATGCAACTGCTTCAGGAAAACATTTAGAAACACATTTGTTTCTGGGTCTCTCACTATCTGTCAGAGTCGACTTATTCATGGCCCATGACAGCCACAGTGCAAAGATAATGAGGGCGTAAAAAACAGCAATAGACATGTTTCTGTAAGGCCCATCAGTATTAGTGTGAGACATGTGTGAACTATGTTATCTGAGGTGGAATTGAAATTGAAGTTTTTTCGTTGACTATACTACAGAAACATTTTAGCACAACAGACTTACATCTGTTCTCAGGTACGAGCCTCCGATGGCACCAAACCTGCACATCTTCCAGGAGACAGCAGCGGAGGCGTTTCCCATGGCCATAGTGGGATTCGCTGTTGCCTTCTCCGTGGCAAAAGTCTATTCTGTGAAACACGATTACACCATAGACGGAAACCAGGTATGCGATAACGCTCAAATCTGCAACACAAAAGTAAGAGTGTAAAGTAAAAATGTTGAATCAGGATTCAAATGAAAAGACTGGTTTTCTGTAGGAGCTGATAGCTTTTGGAGCCAGCAACATCTTTGGAGCTTCCTTCAAGTCTTTTGCTGCGAGTACAGCCCTCTCCAGGAGCGCAGTGCAGGAGAGCACAGGTGGTAAGACTCAGGTAAACTACCTCCAAATGCTTATTTACCTTAATCTAAACTTTAATTTATCCTGACCCCAACCTCACTGTTGACCCTTGAGCCTAATCACAACTTTTACCCTTTGGCTGGCGATAACGTAGGCCTGTGCACAAACGATGTTACCCCGAACACAAACCAAAAACATCTTCCCCCAGACAAGTTTTATTTAGATCTGAGACAAAATCCAGTGAGTTTGAGCCAAGTTGAAGTTTTGTGTATGTATCTATAGTACATTTACTCACGTACAGTACATAGTAGGATAGATAGGCAGTGAGAAGATTAATACCACTCCCATGTTAGATATGTCACGTTAGCTAGAACTAGCAGCTGATTAGCTAGGTTTGGGGGGGGGGGGGGGTCTACTCGACTAATAATCTCATGTGGTTTATAACAGGATGGTGAAATAAAAGAGACTTTTATTTTGAGATATAACAAACTGGGACCAACATGTTGCAGCACAGGGAATCAAGTATCTGTAGTTTCACATACCTGCTCTGTCCTTTTTCAGGTGGCTGGTTTACTGTCAGCTCTCATAGTGATGATCGTCACACTGGCCATTGGATTCCTACTGGAGCCGCTCCCGAAGGTAAACCTCAGATCTTCTACCAACATACAAGTGAAGTCTTTGGAGTCTGGACTGGCTGAAATCTGATCTTTGACCCCTTATTTTACCAGTCTGTGCTGGGTGCTGTGGTCATCGTCAACCTGAAGGGCATGTTGATGCAGGTCAGAGACATCCCGTACCTGTGGAGGAGGGACAAACCAGACTGTGTACGTTCTCATACACTGACTCACAAAAATAGTTTTAAAAGCCAAACATCTTTGTATTTGAATGTTTATTCAAAATCTTTTTGTGCTACCGGCAATAAAAACAAAAAGATGCTATATTTCCATTTGGTACCATCATCTACATCCAGGTGGTGTGGTTAGCTACCTGTATTGCAGCCATTTTTCTGGGGCTGGACCTGGGATTGGCTGCAGGCCTCGGTGTGGAGCTGATCAGTGTGGTCCTCAGGGCTCAGTTGTAAGTATTACTTGATAAATGGAATGTGTGAACTGTTTCCTGAGCAGTTGATATCTTGTCTTCTTTTTTTCCCAGCCCTCGCTGCAGTGTGCTGGCCAACATCAAAGGAACTGATATCTACAAAGACAGAAAATATTATGTTAATGTAAGTGTGTGTGTGTGTGTGTGTGTGTGTGTGCGTGTGTGTTCTGTCATATCAGGCATCTTCTGTAAGTAATGTTTAAGGAATAGTTTAACATATTAGTATGCCTATTCACTTTCTGGGAGAGTGTTAGATGAGAAAAATGATACCATTTCCATACCGGCAACATATAAGGCTACATTTAGTTAGCTAAGCTAAAATACAAGATGTATTATGTGTTCATGAGCTTCAGAGGAGCTAGTAGGTTTTTGTTTGTTTTACAGTCTGATAAACTTGTTCTTAATATTGCATCCAGTCTTTGTGCAAAGCTAAGCTAGCCAGCTACTGGTTCTAGCTACGTATTTATTGGTCAAATAGAGTGTAGGATTCAGAGGGTTTGTTTTCATTCATTTTTTCATTCATTTGGAATGAGCAAGAGGAGGGATGTCATAAAAATGTCTTGCAGTTTTCTGGGAACCAGAGAGTTGATAAGAATCATCCCTGTGCATTTTAAAGTCAAGAGACTTTACCAAGGTTTGGGTCATAATTTGGGTATAAAGGTCATTACTCTCTCCAGATATATGAGCCTGAGGGAGTGAAGATCTTCAGGATACCATCACCAATCTTCTTTGCCAACATTGAGTTCTTCAGGAGCAAGCTGGTGGAAGCTGTGAGTACAAAAGCGACAACTGAACTTTTTTTAATGTGGTTTTAACTCAATGCCCGCAAGCAAGTTTTCTAAGCTTTTTATCACTACTTTTTAAAGGGCCTTTAATCTTCATTTTAACTTAGAGGAGCTGGGCTCCCTTTTTAATCACACCTGTCAGAGTGTCCTGGACTCTGTTGCCCCCTTGAAAGACTAAAAGTTAAATGGAACATTCCAGCCCTGGCTAAAGAAATCCACCCAAGAATTAAAGAGAGACTGTGGAGGAAAGGAACGAAAATGGAAAAAAAACATTTGATGCGATTTGGAAAGATTCAATAGAGATTTAGCAAAAATAGTTAAAGAAGGAAAAACTTGCTTCTACTCAAACTTAATTTCAGCAAACGGTTTTAGAGCTTCAATCCAATGATCTCCTTTTCGAAGCAGACGGGGGGAGAGCTCGATTTTAATTCCTTTAGACCCAAGTGCAGCCTTTGACACAGTAACCATGCCATTTGAATCAACCGTCTTAATTAAAGCCTGGGTTGGTATCACTGCACTGAGTTGGTTTTATTCTTACCTTTCAGAAGCTATTCAGTCACAATAGGTCATTTCTCGTCCTCTACATCTCACATTACCTGTGGTGAGCGGCAAGGCTCAATTTTAGGTCCAATTTTTATTTTCCATATATTTGGTCAAATCATCCAACGTCACAATGTCTCTTTTCATTGCTACGCAGACGACACACAGATATACCATCCCTTGAGTCCTGGTGACACGAGAGGCCTAGCTGCTATTTTAGACTGTCTTAGTGATACCAACTGTTGGATGGCACAAAATATTTTTATATTTATTTGTATTTCTTTATTTCTTAGTTTGTATCGATTGTTTTCTTTTTTGTTTCATCTATTGTACTGTTATCCGGGTTTAACTCTTATCTTAGTTAGACTTGCTTTGGGCCTCACTGTTGAGTTTTCCGTTTTATTGCCTTGCTTTATCTGTCAAAGCACTTTGTAAACTCTGTTTTAAAGGGGCTGTATAAATAAAGTTAATATTAATATTAACTGACTGATGTGATAAAAAAATTGTCACAAATAATAACTAATGTCCAAAATGCTGAACTTAGCCAATTCAGTTTGCAACACACCATCTCATTCACACCAATGTGTTTTCCCAGGTTGGGTTTAACCCGCTCAGAGTGTTGAGAAAGAGAAACAAAGCAGTGAGGATGATCCGGAAACTTCTAAAGAAGGGAGACCTTCAGTGGACATCAGTGAGTAATGACTTTGACCTTGTTCAGTAACAACAGCAAAACACTTTCACTCTTTTTCATGATGTTATTTTTGTCCCTTCCTGTTCTGGTTTGACATCGATTCAAATCAGCAGTGTAGAAAAACAAAAAATATATATATATGCATTAACATATTAATGCCGAAACGCTTTAGTTTAAAAGATTTGGAGAGCGGTAGTATTTGCTCAGCAGATGGGGCAAAGTTCACCTCCACTTATCTCAGATACAAGTGAATGTGTGAACATGATACGATGTGTTGTTTGGTTTACGACTAGTCACACAGCGTTTACAACATGCATCTGTTGGAGTATAAAAAGCTGAGTATTTCAAAGTACAGTTATATACCCCGATAAGTACGATCCCCTCCCCCCTCATGTTGTTAAAATAATAAAGTAATCCTATTTGTCCCAAAGTTGGAAGTAGTTTAACCTTCGTACATGTAGAAGGTTGCAATGCTGCTAACACTGTGCCAGGCAGCATTCCTTCGTCTTTCACCCATCGTGTAATGAGATGTGCCGCGTGTGTGTGAACCAAAGACAAGAGAGAAAGTGTACGAACAGTATTTCATTCCATTACAGAAAGGCTTCCTGAACACCTCAAGTCAACCCATCAAGGAGTCGGAGGATAAGAGCGACATGGAGGAGCTGGACCTGCCCACTGACTTCAAGGACCTTCCGGCCCGGATCGACTGGAGCGCCGAGCTTCCCTCCAACATCGTTGTTCCCAGAGTGGACATCCACAGCCTGGTCCTGGACTTTGCCGCCGTCTCCTTTCTGGACATCTCCGCTCTGAAGGGACTGAAAACGGTGAGACATTCGATCACGGCAGCAACAGAAGCAGTTACTTTGCACATCAGGCTATTTTTTTTTTAAACCATGATTTATTTAGTTTTCTATCTATTATTTTCTATCTTTTTTTATTATGTTTATTTTCATTTAATCTATTGTATTATTTACTCTAGTATAATTATTTTCATTTATTCTAATTTGGTTTATTGTTCGACAGATGCTGAAAGAGCTGATCCGAGTCGAAGTTGAGGTTTACATTGTGGCTTGTGATCGTGAGTATAAAACTACAGTATTTAAAGTTAAAAGTTGCTTTTGACACTT
Organism: Pholis gunnellus; assembly: GCF_910591455.1. Lineage (NCBI taxonomy): Eukaryota > Metazoa > Chordata > Actinopteri > Perciformes > Pholidae > Pholis > Pholis gunnellus. The sequence continues at coordinate 1,788,855 of NC_136549.1, forward strand.
CCAATATAAAAAAATAAATAAAATTGAAACGTGTAAATTATGTATTGAAAGAAAAACGCGTAGAACTCTAAGTGCGTTTGACTAACCTCCTGCTGTAGCTTACATCCTGGAGAAACTGCACGACTGTTGCTTCTTTGACAACGAAGTTCAGTCGTCAATGTTCTTCCTGACTCTGCACGACGCCATGCTGCACATCCTGGAGAAACATCCAGGGTCCACAGAGAAGAAATCTGACTTTGACAGGGTAAGAAAGACGCGTATTCACTCAGAGAAAGAAAGCATTATACAATAATATGAATGTAGGGAGGAGCCTTTAGGGCTGTGGATATGCACAGAATAATAAACGCTTCATGATGCTCTGCAGATTATCACAACGGTCACGGTTCATCACCCTGGAGGCAGCTTGAGGAGCAGAGACAGAAATGTACGTATCATGTGCTATACTGCGTGCAATTTGCAATTTTAACATTATTTCGATTATATTTATTTTGTTTAATCTAATTTTGTTTATTTTTGTGGGACAAGCCTATTTGATCAACAGACAAAAACTACAAAATGCACCAGACTTGGACAGCTTTATATCCAGACATATTCTCTTTTTAAAGTGGCAATAGACAAGTTTTCAACTACCCCCCCCCCCCCCTTCTTCTCCAAACTTTATCAAGGACATAGTAATATTACAATACAATTTACTCCAGTTGTTCCACCACCATCTGCGCTACCTGTACCTCACTGGAAAAACTAAAGCGCGTATCCTCCTTGGTTGTAGGGAACCAAACTAAATGCTGATGGCATCATTAGCCATTATATTGTGCAATCAACACTTTATTCATACTGATGAGTTGAATTAAAAACTAATTAAAACCTGTTTATTGCAAAGATATATTTTTGACAGGTAATTTGGTCTCTTGTCCACACGCACCTTTTAAGATGTTGATTTTTTTTAAACAGTTACTTTGTTTCCGTTTGGACATGTAAAACTGAGCGTTTGGGAAACGATGATGTCATCTCCCACTTTGCACATGCTCATTTCCTCACCTTCTCAGAGTCTTCATTGGCAGGATACCGTTCCTGAAAGGCCGCCGAGATGTCACAATATTTTCATGCAACCAGACTCACAATCAACGTTTTCTTGGGCTTTCATCGCCTTATATTGTGTTACAACCCGGCTCAACATAAACCACATTTATTTGAAGGATAACATTAACTAAATAAAACAAACAAGGAGAGTTAGTAATCAGTGATATGTCTGAAACAAACTAAACTAAACAGCATAATGAGCTACAGGCCCGGCGAGTCGTTTTTGTGTTCTTGTGTGGACAGAATTTTAGGAAAAACTCAGTTTAAAAAAATACCTGGACTGGACGGGACCTAAATGTGCCACTTTAAGCTGTGATGGAACACATGTTCAATAACTCTGAGTGCCTTCTTCACACACAGGCTCCAGATCCAGAAACCAGGTTCTAACTTCTGAATGAGAAGACGATGATTTCTGAAAAGCAAACACCGAAACCAAAGACAAAAAAACCACCAAAGACAAAAAGAGTAATTGTTTTACAGATTATGCTGTAGGCTGCAATACACTGATGTAGTGAATAACGCAATACTGTTTTTATACATTTGATGATCTAAGTTTACATATACAGTATCTACTGTAATGTAAAAAGAAATGCCATGCTATTGATGTTTTTATACTGTATGTATAATTGTACTGTATATAGTGGATTTGTAGGAATTGTAGATGCAATATATTCTGTCTTATAGTTATATTTTCATGATATTGAGAATAAATACCGGCACACTGTTCTCTAAAGTAATGTGAAAAAGATTGAATGTGCAGTGGCTGAGAGATGGAAATAAATATTTCATCACTCTAAATGATGGCCTTCAATGTTTCTGTGTATTTTTATTTGTAAGTTTACTGTGTTGCACTGGTTTGTTGATTAACGTCTAACCTCGTTTGAGAATCTGGGAATATGCACCACATGATACGGGCCTTAAAGCCCCTGAAAGCTTAGTTTGAAGTATTTCTCTATGTTGTTTAATCAGAGTACCACAGAGGAAACTTGAGCCCGTATAATAATATGGTAATATCTCCTGTCTGTCTCCTACTTGATCTAAGGTGAAGGTTGCTGTCCCCCTTGATGAAGAAGGTCTTGATTGAGGATTGATCACAGACATTTCAAAATCTGAATATTATAAAATAAAAATGATATGGCACCCACTAATATTCTTGGCCCGACACCTTATGATTAAACTCGGTGTGGTAAAGTCAACCTTGATATGACACTGCAGTGACGTCACCACCGGTGGACTCCACGTGTTTGAAAAATGTTGCCATGGAGATGTTCAATAGATATTTTTAAATTGGCTGCTGCACCATTAAGACCAATACTGTCAAATATGACCACATAGCAAAGCTGTGCAACTGTTGCAAGTTCACCCAAGTATCTCCGCATTTCTTACTCTCATTGCTTCCGTTTTTTGACGAACTTCAGGAAACCAACCTGGCGTGTCCCTTTTCAGTTAAACTCCCACTGACTATGGAGTGAGTACATTTCATTTTCCTAAACTGAATTTTGAGTTTTAGATTATGTAAAAGGCAAACTTCTAAAAGAAAATGAACATTTCAAACTGAAACTAACTAAACAACACAAATCTCAACGTGTTGGGATACCTCCCATCCATGATCTCAGCTTGAAGGTGTCTTCACCAAAGAACGGAAAGAAGATGAGATGAAATATCAACACAATGAATCATAAAATCTGTGTTAATGATTGAAAGGAACCAAGTGACCGGGGATGAGATTGATATCAGATTAGATACACTCAGATAAACCTTACAGGACGCATGGCCACAGGACAGATACGGGCAAAGGTTCTCTTCGGGATCTCTCCTCCAGAACCTTTGACATTAGACCAGCATTCCTCGGGCATCTGAGGTGTGAGGATGGTGACGTTGAGGAAACGATATGCGGTGGCCAGACCCGTGTACTCAGAGGACAGCTTGGCTGAAGATCATGAGAAAGTCTACAGGCTACGCAAAACCATCCTGGACCATGCGAGAGAGTACCTGACGTAAGAGAACCCTGCTTCTTTAGAGATTCAGATCCTCGTCTTTGATCTGACTTAATCTTCGTTTTTAATCTCCAGCAAAATAAGTGTCTATGACTGAGGGTTTGGTAAAAATTGTGAGGGAAATTCTTTGCTAACTTTAGGAAACAAAGTGCAAGAGCTTTTTTTTAATATCTGTTAAATCCAGCTGTGATTCGAAACGTGCCAAGAATGCGGCGCTCTCTCTTCTGCCCATCATCGGCTGGATGAGGATCTACAGAGTCAGAGAGTGGCTGCTGGGCGATGTGGTGTCTGGGATCAGCACTGGACTGGTGGCCATTATGCAAGGTGAGAGCTTCACTCTGTAGTAGCATTATTGGTGCATTCCGAAAAACAAAATCCATTTGGACAACTTCAGGGAAAAAATTGTGCTGACTTATACATGCATCTATTATCTAGACCTGCACCCTCACTTTTGCTGTACCGTATCAACATGTTCACGGAATATTGCCTAAGAATGTAGATTGCTGACTTAGAAACATTGCATATTAACGCAAAATCTGAATTTTGTGTTCAGATTATTTTATCCGTTGAAGTAATCGTCAACAAGATATTTCCTTTTTTAAATTAGCATTTTGCTCATTTCAGACAGTGTTGTATGTAAGAGGACTTCTCATATGGCTGCTTGCAACAGCATTTAAAATCATTGCTGCATCTGAGAGATTAAGCTTAAGATAAGATCAATCTTTATGGATCCCACACAGGGAAATGAACAAGTCGCAGTAGCATAAGGAAGTGCAAGAACAGCTGTATAGAACAGATAAGTAAGTTTAATACACTTGCATAGTCATTACAAGCATCTACTAAATAAAAAGTGTCAACTAAATACAAAGTCAAGCACACTCTTGAGTGTTTTGGTCAACTGTCTGGTCAAAAGGGAAAAGGGGAAGCCAATGCTGAAGTGCCTTAAAGCTGCATTCTCTCTAATGTCCACCAGGGGGCGACTCCTCTGGTTGTATAGAAGTCTATGAGAAAATGACTACTTCTCTCTTGATTTATTACCTCATTAAACATTGTAAACATGAGTTTATGGTCTCAATCTCTAGTTTCAAGTCTTCTTCAATGCAGCATGATGTTCATTTAGTAAATGATGGTCCATTTAAAGTCACACAGACCATAAAGCAGGGGATGCTTTAGGGCGGGGCTACACAGTGATTGACAGGTTGCTACCACGGTGTTGTCTGGTCTGGGGATTGTCCGTGTTTTCGTCTTCATGAAAAGTTAATTGAAACATTTTGTTCACCCATAAATGTCTTATTCAGCATAAGACAGCATATTATTTGAAGTCACAGTGAAGTCACTTTTAAGTAGACCACAGTCCATGGTCTACACCAAATGTTATCTACCAGACATTTCAATCTAATTTAAAAACTGACATTCAAAAACAAGTATTGGTCACTGATTTCGCTTCTTTTAGTCGACTATTTTTTCTTTATTTGACATGCAAAATACCCATTATTAAAATCTTCATTGTGTGTTGTTTTGCTGTGGTCTCACTCAGGACTGGCCTTCTCTCTAATGGCCTCGCTGCCTCCGAGCTACGGCCTCTACACAGCTTTCTTCCCCATGCTAACATACTTCTTCCTCGGTACTTCAAGACATATATCTGTAGGTATGTCATGCAATGCTGAGTCACTATAAAATATACATTTTTTTCTCTATAACAAGTAAAAAACTGTTTATTTTCCTAAATGTGTAGCACTTTGGAACAAAACTCTTTGTTTATCACAATTTCTTTCTTCACAAACTGTCCTCAACTGCCCAAAGTTTAAAACAGGTTTTCTGTTATCAAGCATAAACATCTCACTTTAAAAGGCCTGTTGATAAAAGTCATGGATCTTATCAAGAGGAGATAAGATTTAGTGTAATATGGCTTAACAGTGTCTCCCCACCCTTCCACACCCACAGGCGCTTTCCCAGTCCTGAGCCTGATGGTGGGAGCTGTGGTGACTCGCCTGGTCCCAGAGAACGGACCACCGGCCAACATCACTGGCTTTGAGGGCCTGACCCAGGACCAGCAGAGAGTCCTGGTGGCCTCCTCTGTAACCTTTCTTATGGGGATATTCCAGGTAGATCTGACTCCATAGCATAGCATAGCATACTGCGTGTTCTAGGAAGAATCTTCACGCTTCTTCTTCAAATTTCTTTTCTGTCCTATGCAGCTGGCAATGGGTATTCTGCAGGTGGGCTTTATTGTTGTGTACCTGTCCGACACTCTGGTGTCCGGCTTCACCACAGCAGCTGCCGTCCACATCCTGGTGTCCCAGCTCAAGTTTGTGTTAGGGCTGACCGTTCCAGGCATCAGCGGTCCACTCTCTGTCATATATGTAAGTCCAGGATGTGTCTCACAGTGATGGTAATATTGTCTATGCAATTTTAAATTTGGAACGAGCGGAGGTGGGCAACTCCAAATGTTTTCGTCATTGTTTGATAGTCATAGCAAGAAAGTTTCAAGGTCATTTTACTGTCATTGTACAACAGGGCTGCAAAACGAATAGCAGATTGTAGTCCCAGTTTGCTTCACAAAAAATATTATTAGTATTTCCCAAAATATCAAATTATTCCTTTAAAAGCAAGGAATTAAGCTCACGTTTTTATTTGCTAACTTCCATGGCATTTGTTACATCCTCTGGAAACGAATGTGTAGAACAGCCAACAGTTGTTCTGAGCACAAGCAAAACTAGAAAGCTAGCTTAAACCGGCGGGTAAATTCCACTCAGCTCCATTGTTTTATGATGTTGGCAAAGATTCGCAGATATCTCAACACGTAGTTTGGATAAAGTGATCATTTCTGCTGAGTAAACAGTGTTTGCTTCTTTTGCACAGACCCTGGAGAAGATCTTTGTCCAGATCACCTCCACCAACATCTGTGACCTGGTGATGTCCATACTGATTATGGTGGTGGTGTTCATCGTGAAGGAGCTCAGTGACAAATACAAAGCCAAGCTGCCTGTTCCCATTCCCATTGAAGTTGTCATGGTGAGTGAAACTTTAAAAGGACATATCATGAAAACTTTTTCAGTGCTTGTGCACTTATATATGGTTGTCTGGAGTACCTGCCAACCCACAAACTGTGAAATAAGACTACCATGCTTTTTGTGGGCTTCCCATCAGCAGAAATGTGATTCAATAAGACATTCAGATTTTGCTCCCCTTCATACAATACATGCAGGCTCATTAGAATAAACCACCCAAGGCTTGAGAACTACTATTGCAAAGGAGAACCTTATTCTTCTGGCAGGCCAATCAGAGCAGGCTGGGCTTTGGGAGGGGGGCTTAAACGTTAAACGGAGCGTTTCAGAAAGAGGGGATATACAGATATATTCAGACGGACAGTATGAGAAAAAGAATGTGTTTTTTTAACATTAGAGCATGTAAACGTGTTCTAGTAGAAACCCAAAATACAAGTGTGAACCTGAAAATGAGCATGTCCCCTTTAAAGGAAGATACTCCTCCTGCACAGTTTAATTTATCAACTGCAAATCATATATATTTTACAAACCATTTTCCCAAGCATAACAGTTTATGTGTTAGTTAAAACCATCAGTGTGTGGTAAGCAATACCTGGGATTTGAAAATTGTTTGTCTCTCTGGTGTCTTTCCTGCCGAACACAGACTGTCATAGCTTGTGGCGTGTCCTATGGGTTCAACTTCGAGACGAGATATGATGTTGATGTTGTTGGCAAAATGGTTAGTGGGTAAGTTTCAATTCTACACGTCTTCAATAGGTCAAAATCAGGCAGGCTGCTGTTTTCTCAGGTAATTTAGAACTCCTTTACTTAAAGGGTTTTCCCACATTTGTACAGTCTGAATATGAAAAGTAACTAGAAACCATAGCTGTCAGATAATTGTAGCGGACAAAATGTCCCACTATTTTTGAACTTGAAATGTCCTCAGCTACAGTCCACCACTGTTCAGATCCTATGAATGCACAATTTATCTTGCAGGTATGAGTCTCCCATTGCGCCCAACATGGAAGTCTTCCAGGAGAGTGCTGTGGAGGCCTTTCCTGTAGCCATAGTGGGGTTTGCTGTTGCCTTCTCTGTGGCCAAAGTCTACTCTATCAAACATGATTACACCATTGATGGGAACCAGGTGAGCTACCATGCGAGTACGAGCATAAGACTCCTCGTAATTCTGGTCATTAAGATATAAAATCACGTTGAATATTGCATTTATCTCATGGTTGGATGTGAGCTTTCCTGTGCTGCATGAATAAAAGTAGATCAAACAGAATCATTAAAGTCAAATTAAAAAGGTGACATTTTTCCATCAGGAGCTCATTGCATTTGGGGTTAGCAACATATTTGGCGCAAGCTTCAGGTCATTTGCAGCCAGCACAGCGCTCTCCAGGACGGCCGTGCAGGAGAGCTCGGGAGGCAAAACACAGGTCAGAAAACAAACCGCACTGTTTCCTGGGTCACAAACTTTTACTAGCTCACGACACGCAGCAATTTTTGTCTCCAAAAAGGTTCACTGCAATGTTACGATCTGGTTTATATGACATTCTTTTCTTCCATTGGAATGCTGAAACATTTAACTTTTTACAAATGCAGATTGCAGGGCTGATCTCAGCCATGATGGCGATGATTGTAACCGTGGCACTTGGCTTCCTGCTGGAACCACTTCCCACGGTGAGACTGATCTCTGTAATGTGAAGGCTTATGCCAATATGTATAGCATTTTAATTGTTTTGTTTAATTTACCTTTTTATGTCAAAAGTCAGTTTTTTTCCCCTTACATATACCCTTAATATTTGCCCCCACGCCAGTCTGTCCTGGGTGCCTTGGTCATTGTCAACCTGAAGGGCATGCTGATGCAATTCAGAGAAATCCCGTACTTGTGGAGGAGGGACAAACCAGAATGTGTAGGTGTTGTCTCATAGTTCACTGCCAAAGCCAAGCTGTACCGTATTTACGTGGTTATTTACTTGGCCTAGTCTGTTCTCTCTCAATGTTTGACCTCAGCTGTTTGTGTGAAGGTGGTGTGGATGGGAACATGTCTGGGTGCCACCCTGCTGGGACTGGATCTTGGTCTGGCAGTGGGCCTGGGGGTGGAACTGCTCACCGTGGTCTTCAGGACTCAATTGTAAGGACACAAGTTAAGGCTGATATTAATTTCAACGGCCATACGGCAAACTTATCAGACACGTTTTTCACCGGAACGTCTCATGCAAAAGATACATTTCCATCTATGCAGCTCTCTGCGTAACTGCACTGCGTAACGCTTCATGTTGGCTGTCAGTCCTGCTGTGTGTTTAGCTAGGATACCCTATAGTCCTGCTAGTACCTTTGGGGTACTAGCAGTAAGTGTTGGCTGGTATTTTTTTGCCTTCGCAGCATTTGTTAAATTCATTGCTGATGACAAAGATATGTGAGAGGCTGGTAGGGTTAGTAAGGATGGATGGCAGCCCTCTTGTATGGTGCTCTCATGTATAATCACAATGTCCTGATGATGGAAGAACATTTTTTCAATAGTGTTGCTATGCATGTTATACAGCTGAGGGATGGAGAAAATCACCACATTCTTGACAAAAATATATTGACCTCGATATCGATATTGCGACAAAATTGTAGGGTTGACTATTGGTGCTTTTACAAAATATTTGCCGTCGCCATCTTGTTTTTTTGGAAGCAATGAACAGAAGTTACTATATTTGGAATGTGGCGGAGTGATGTAGAGACGCCGTGTATGGCTCTGGTAGCAGCAGCGACCTGTCAATCACGGTAAGTCTGCCTTAAAGCATACCCTGCTTTATGGTCTGTTTGACTCTAAATGGACCATCATTTACTAAATGAACATCATGCTGTATTGAAGAAGACTTGAAACTAGAGATTGAGACCATAAACTCATGTTTACAATGTTTACTGAGGTAATAAATCAAGAGAGAAGTAGAGTCATTTTCTCATAGACTTCTAAACAACCAGAGGAGTCGCCCCCTGCTGGCCATTAGCAAGAATTAACGTTTTAAGACACTTCTGCATTGGCTTCACTCAGCAGAAAAGTAGCAAAGAGTCAATGTTTTACAAGAGACAATAAAATCTGTTGTCAATACATTTTCAGAATGTGTGAATTACTACAATAAAGGGATGTACTTGAGCATACAGTCATAAATGAGCACAACTAATATCAGGCTGATGGGTCCGGTAGTATGCAGGATTAGCCGTGGACAGACAGACACAGAGATGCACATCCACAACTGAATACATAATCTGGCGGAGAAAAAAATGGATATAAAGCAGTGGATGAAAAATCATATCAACACTCTGCATAGAGTAGTTAAAGTAGTTTTGCATCCCTTTAAAGGGGCATCCACCAATTTACTGTTTGACTTCCATAAAGGTGGGAACTCAAGTTTAACAAGAAACTGATGAAAAAAAAGAAAAAGGAATCCAAGCAGCAGCTCAAAAAACATTCATTAAGCCCCACGTGTTTATCCTAGATACCTGGTATTTAAAGTACAAAGAACAGTGTCCTTTACTGCCTAATGTTTGATAGATGTTTAATTTTAGTATTTTGTAAAACAATTTTAAACCTCTTCATGTCTTTTTAGCCCCCGCTGTTCCGTCCTAGCTAACATCCCAGGGACCGACCTCTACAAAGATCGCAAAGACTACATGCATGTAAGCATGTTAAATCAAATGAAATCAAAAAAGTTAAACACTGTTGAATAGATTCAGTTCATGATGCGACGTCTCTCTGAATCACATTTGTTTTATCATGACGCTTCCCTTCTCAGACATTCGAACCGAAGGGAGTGAAAATCTTCAGGATACCCTCGCCTATCTTCTTCGCCAATATTGAGTTCTTCAGGGACAAGCTGGTAGACGCTGTATGTACGACACATCCACTCTGCGTCCCAGAAAATACATGTGTATGAACATAATCAATACGATGTTGTTCCAGGTTGGGTTTAATCCGCTTAGGGTTTTGAGAAAGAGGAACAAGGCTCTTAGGAAAATCAAGAAACTGTTGAAAAAGGAGGACGATGTTACAGAGGTGAGACCTCAAATATACTAAAAACTACTTCAAAGTGTTCTTCCCCCAAAAGCTCTAAGCCTACTTTCTTACATCTGTCAATCAGAGAGGCTTGAGGGATTTATTCCGCCAGAGGACTGATGGGTCTCGCATGGACAGGGAGGAGCTCGATCGGCCCTCTGACATCAAGCACCTTCCTTTCCGGATGGACTGGAGAGCCGAGTTTCCCGGTAACGACACTGTTCCCAGAGTGGACCTCCACAGCCTGATCCTGGACTTCTCTGCCGTGTCCTTCCTGGACATCTCTGCTCTGAAGGGACTCAAAACGGTACGGAGTCATTCAGCAGGCTCCAACATACTGGAGCTCAATAGATGCTAGTGAGGTGGAGAAAGTGCAGGATGTCACAGTATTCACCTCCACCATTTCATCCAACCAGTCCACGGGGACTGCTTTTTCACTTCTCCTCCCTTACATTATTTAAAACTGAAATGTTAATGTCAACTTGTTGCTGTGTAGAGAGAAGGTGGCAGTCTCTACGAATACGACTAGGGCTGCAACTACTGATTATTATCAATTCATCTACAGATTATATTCTCAATTAGACATTTACTCTATAAAATGTTGGAAAAGTAAAAAAAAAATCAAGTTTTCCTAAACCCCAAGGTGCCGTGTTCAAATTGCCTGGCCAAAATTTGAAACCGCAAAAATTCTATTTAAAATCAAAGACGAGTAAAGTTTTTACCGTTAAAAACTGGAAATTTGAACAAAGTTTATTTTTATAAGTCAGAAGCAGGACATCCCTGCTGAGCTGCTGCTGACGTTTGCTCAGCTTGTTTCTCTGATACCTTCAGATCCAGAGGTCCGATGACTCACAGCCATCTTCCGGTTTGAATATAGATTAAAAAAAAGACCAAGATCTAAATCGTAAAAATGTGACTTAAAACTGATTAAAAACAGCTTCTGGCAGACAACCACAACGCCGACGCGTGCACAAAGAAGATATGCCCTGATTGACAGGTGACCAAATGAAACCGTTACCATGGTTCAAATTAGAGATTTCTTGAAACATTTGGGATTATGACAGGACACAACTCAACAGAACATATAGCACAGGTGTAGATGTTTTTAGACATTTTAAGGCTGAAAAGGGACATTATACCTTTAAACAATTATTCAAGTATAAAAATTTGTTGCCCACTCATTTTCTTTCAATGAACTGATCGATACATTGATAAATTATTTCAGCCCATCATAAATTCTAACTACTGTTCCTGGAGCACTTTCATACTAAAAGCCTTCATACGTCAGTTCGCCACCGAAGAGCAGGAAGTGTTTGCAATACAGCAATGACAGCCTTAACAATATGAACAATCCAAAGGTCAAATGTAAATACAGTCAACTTCTGTAAACAAACTTGGTTTTCTGAGCTGTTTTCTTTTGTTGCAACGCTCTACTGTGACACTTTCTGTTCACCGTATGTGAAAAGATCCCAAATAAGTAGGTAGTCAACAGGTGGGTGTTGCTGCAATAAAGTAGCGCCATCAGCTGCATTACGTAATTCTATACTCTATACACTGACGCATTACAACTCAGTGTATTCTCCACAGGCACTCAAAGAGTTCATCCATGTTGATGTGGATGTTTACGTTGCTTCTTGTGATGGTGAGTCTCATCTTAGATTCAGTGACAGCACATGCACACTGAGCACAAGGAGAATAATAAAAACTAAAGGTTTCCTGTGTGTTGACAGCGTGCATCCTGGAGAAACTACACAGCTGTACGTTCTTCGATGATGAGATTCTGACCTCCATGTTCTTCCCAACCCTTCATGACGCCATGCTGCATGTGCTAGACAAACACAAGGACAAAAGTCAAGGCTGGGTGGTAAGGGAAGCTATTTACTCTACAAATACTAGCGTCTTGTTAAGAAAACTAGATATGCATGCAGAAGCCCAGCACAGAAACAAACAGTCATGGAGCTGAAGAGGTCAGGTTTAGACAGAGGAGGAGAGGTCATAAAGGTCACTAGAATGAAAAGTTCAATTCCCTTGATATAATTAGATGAGTATGGAAGATTTAAAGAACCTAAATAAAAAACAAATCAAAGAAATTAAGTGAAATACAATTCAGAAAAACATATTTCCTTTTTATGCATGAAACGACTGTCATAATTGAAAACTAACACCTCTCACACTTTCTTTGTTGTTGCAGTTAACAGATAGCAAACTCTAGAGCAGCCGTCTCCAGAACATTCCTTTCATAAACATGCTGTTCTCTTCATACTACCACAACACAATTAATAAAACTATTTTGTGTATATAGTAAGTGAGTGAGTTTTATTTTGAAATGCTGTTTAGGTGAAAGTCATGTTTTTATAGGTGATCCAGTCTGTTACTTGTCGCTACTGTACTGTCCTTTTACGCAGTTACCAAAAATAAATGCATAACATAAATGTACTTTTTATAGAAAACAAGGATACCAAACAATTTGGCATAATGCGGTTATAAATGTGTTCATTGTGTTAAATACTCCACTAATGTGTAGCAGGGTTCAAACACTGGGACTAGCCGAAGGTTTATTAAACAGAAGCTAAATTTATAGGCTGAGATAAACAACCATGGCGTGTGTTAATCTGACTTTGACTGAAAAGCAAACTGACAAAAAACTCACAACAAGAATTATAAAACCTTCAACCTGGGGACGTAAACTTTGAAAGAAGTAGAAGAAGAAGAAGAAAAGAACCAAATAAAGAAAGCTTTGAATGTTAAATGCTAATTATTGTTCTCAACAGCCTCCATGGCGAACAAACCAGCTGGTGAGCCTTCAGTCATATCAAACAGAGATGAGATGCACATCTGCCATTAAAAATTTATTGAGACATAGTTGGCGTCTTTCAATGTACAGTACATATGTGTGAATTCAGCTGACATATATACAGAAATATTTACCATAAGCTATAAAAAAAAAAAGAAAAAAGGGACATTGCTGCTCCTCTCAAAGTCTATTCCAATTCAACTGTTCAGCGGGAGGTTCAGTACACTTAACTAAAATGTGCAGCACATACACATTTGCCTTTTGGGGGGGGGGGGGGGGGGGGTTGTCTTATCAAAATGAAAGTCCTAAAACCCTGAGGTCTACTATCACATTATTCAGACGAGTGGCATGGAACTGAATGAAGCAGGCTGTTGCCTGTTCATTCAGTTGGCAGTTTACTGATAATAAGGCCGGTAGCGGCCCTGATCTGGGTGGTGAGGTCCAGGCATCTGGCCCTGGGGAGGGCCCTGCATTCGTGGTGGTGGGGGCCCTCTCGGAGCAGGCCACATCCCGGGACTGAGCCCTCCTGGCTGGCTGAAAGGGGGACTGAGGGTTCCCTGGTCTTCGGGGAACTGCTGCATTGAGTTGGGGTTGTAGTGATGAGGCGGGGGGGCGTTGACTGGGGGGCCACTGTGTTGTGGTGGCGGTCCTGGGGGCGGGTGATTCATATAGGGGGGCATCTGGCCCATGATGTGCCCTGGCGGCGGAGTGATTGGTGGAGGAGCTGTGGACATGGGGGGAGGAGGGGCCTGGTTGTACACCATGTGTGGTGTACCGGAGGCCTGGGGCGGGTGCTGCATGGGGTGGCTGATGGGAGGAGGCGGGGGAGGTGGGGGGCCGAAGTGCTGCTGCGGTGGGGCCATCATGTGGTGAGAGTGGGACACTACAGGGGGCTGACCAGGATAGTCTCCCGGGTGGTGGTGTGGTGGCTGAGCGGGACCCGGCCCACCAGAGAGGGGCTCCCGAGAGGAAGAGTCATCTTGGATGGGCACGGTGATGAGATTGCTATGCTTGCGGGTGGTCACCGTGGAGATACGGAATGTCTCGGGACCGAGAACGGTCGGGGGCGGGGCTTCGTGGGCTGTGGGCGGGGGCGGCTGACTGTAGGGGTCGTGACTGCTGTGCTGGAGCGGGTTGGGCAGGTGAACGTGGTTCTTGGGCAGGTGAGGCGGATGCACGCGGAAACGGTCGGAGACCTCGGATTGGGGGGGCAGGTGCACGGGCTCCTGTCGGCCGGCAGACGACTTGGCCGCCCTGATGTGGCGGTGGTTGACGTGGGCCTGCAGGTCGCGCTGAGACAGGTAGGTGCGCTTGCATCCAGGCACGATGCTGCACATGTAGAGGGAACCACGTAGGCTCTGCTCGATGCGCTGCACCGGGTCTGTGCAGTTGAACATGGTGAGGCTGAACACAGAGCAAATAGAACTTTAAGCTGCTATACAAGACCATCACAAATTCTATATGTTATTGCTTTACTTTTTACAAGGTGCTTAGAGCTAGTGTTCAGAAGTTACACAGATCATAAACCCATCTCTTATATCCAGTTCATATTGCTGTGAAAACATCTCCTTCAAACAACTGGACTTGTTAAGTTTCTCACCACATACGACATTTTATATGATTACAATTGAACACATCATGATGATGTTATAATTTACTTTCTCCCAACATTCATTTTTACTGAATAGAGCATGAATGCATCATAATGTAACTCAATAGAATCGCCATATGTTAGCGGTTAGCTCAGGTGCTGCCAACGTTATAATCTCTCCTCCTGCCCATTTAAACAAGGACTTGTTCACAATGAAGCGCTAGCAGGGTGACAGTAAAAGCATATTTCACACTACGATGGTAAAACTGTCTTTAATCTGCGTGTGTAATTAACATGTGTGTGATTACAGATCAACTAGTCCGTTACACCACTAGCGATTCACCACTCAAAATCCTGCATTTATAATAAATGATGTCAAAACTAGAAGGAGTTGCCATATCCACTGAAACACATTGAAATGTTAAAATGTCTCCAGAAATCTCACCCAGGGCACATCTTATCTCCTTTCTTCTCATGAAGCAAAGCACAGTCATAACAGAACACATGTTTGCAGGGGATCTGAGGAGTCAGAGAACAAGAGTTACACATCAACATTCCTGTGTCTGCCTGCAGAGAAAGGTCACTTCAACGATAATACGTACCATTCGTCCATATAGGTGGATAGGAAGCCCACATTTATCACAAAAGTGAATTGGTACTTCATCCCTTTCTCCAATCAAATTTAACTGTTGAAAAAAGAGGGAGAGAAACACCGATAACTACCATTAACACACAATCATTTAGAGTTACTTGGATACAATTAGGACCACTGAGGATTTGTCTACTTTTTTTGTTTGCTCAAACTTTGAGACTGAATCTGAGAACACCGGGAACACTAGGAAGAGAATTGTTTAAGCCCGATATCAGGAAAACGTTTGATGGTCTGGAGGGGAGACGTCATGTACGTCATGAAAGACATCAGTGATGTTTGTCATTCATATCTGTCTAAACGCTGCAGCTGCCTTTGCATCGTTTTACTCCCCACAGGTGCTGTACCTTATAGTCCCAAAACAGTGCCTGGGGGAATCTCCTCTGAGTTGCGAACACATCACCAGATTTAGCTCCACAATCAAACCTCTCCTCCTGCTTAAAGCCAAAGTTATCTGTAACACACAAGAGACAAATATTAATGATGTAATGCAGAAAAACAGAGTCTAATTCAGTTGTTTCCAAAGCAGTGACCAAGGACCCTAATGAGGCTGTACTCTCTAGAACAGGGGTGTCAAACTCGTTGTTGCTCTGGGGCCGCATCGGCATCATGGTTGCCTCCAAAGGGCCGGTTGTCGGGGGGTGCTGCTGCCACATACGCTGGTGGAGGTGTGTGCGCACGGATCGGGGAGTAAACACACGGGCCGTATGTTTGACACCCCTGCTCTAGAATATAAACAACTAAAATGTATTTCTTTCTTGGAAATCACACATCAAACTGTTTGAGGTTTTGACATGATACACTTTAAAGTGTTATTGGAAAACAAGGCAGCCTTAATTGGAGATACTAACCCTTAAAGAGAAAATCCCTCACATATGTGGATGTCTAATCACTGTTAATACTGTTAATGTACGTGGTAGATTGAAGCAATAAATTCCTCAGAGTGCACTATACTGACATGTAGGCACTGCTGGCACGGCTCAGCAAGCAGGAGAACTCAGCTTTACTTGGTCAATACAGCATTTACATCAACATTGACTGGAAGTTCACATAAAAGGTGGCGAAGTCCGTCACAATGTAAAACTGCATTTGATACAACAATTGAGGAGACTATTATAGTGTGCAAGATCTTCTGAAGATTATTTGGCCTGAAGTCAAAGGTCAATTCTGGTCATGATGGGTGATACGCTGGCACCCTCTGGTGGTGCAAAGGTTAACTGCACGATGTCGCCACATAGTATAATATAAAGAACTAGCTTATAGTTACACTGTTTTATTATTCTAATGAACCTGTGAGTGAAAGAAGAGTAGTGGACAGGAAAATAGGAAAGAGTCAGATAAGGAAGAACTGTGATACGCACCTATTCCTAGAATCTGATTTAATTTGTCTCCTTTATTTTAGTTTGTACATATAATTTTATCTCTGTCGATCTTATTTAATGTAATTAGGGCCCGAGCAACCGGGCCATGAAGGCCCTATTGAAATTCGAATACACATAGTACACCGGGTGCATATTTGGGGGACTTAATACTCAAATTCACCAAATGTTGCACACTTGTCAGGCCTGGTGAATATAGCCATCTGCCATAGGTTGCATATTTGTGTGTAAAAAATGGCTCTCTAGCGCCCCCTACCAGTTGGACCGGTGACGCCCCTCGGCCAGTATGTCCGATTGACTTGAATTTCGACACATGTCCAAATCTGCTAGATCTACAAAAAAGCCTCTCAGATCTCTAAGCTCCGCCTGCTTAGATTTTCCACCATTTTGAATTTAGTGAAAAACACATTTTGCAAACTCCTCCTACACACAGTTTGATTGCTACAAAATCTTCTGTGGATCATTATTGGATCTACATCATCAAAATGTATCAAAAGCTTTTTGATTTCTCTTTGCGTTGACAAGATATGGACCAATGAACTTCTTAGGGGCGTGGCTTATATATCAATACACAACTTCTCAACCATTTTTCCTAAAATCACTAAATTTGTAGGATACGTGCACATTGCATCCTGTAACGTACCCTGACATTTTTATTTCATTCAACCACTAGGGGGCGCTACAGTAAACCCGGGATGTGCTTTTTTTTGTCACTTTTTGCATATTTCAGCCTTCGTACTTTAACGAACTCCTCCTACAAAATATATGCGATCGACTTCAAATTTGGTCAGGATGCTCTTAAGGCCTTTGTGACGAAAAGATGTCAAATTCGTGAGTTTTCATGCAAGAACCTTGACGTGGCGGCCATTTTGCCTCATTCGGCATGAAAAAGGAAGTTGTTATAACTCCAAATTCCATAATTCAATCTGCACAAAACTTCTTATGCATGATGCTACTTCAAGCCTGAACATACTTCAATGGAAAACATTTCAATAACTCATAGCGCCACCTACTGGCTAAAGGAAATGTCACATTTTATATACTTTTATTTATTCCTCCTAGCCAGGTGACTTGATGAGTCTCAAATTTGGTAAGGATAGCCTTAAGACATTGATGATGCATCTTCATGAATATTGTGAGTTTACGTTGAACACTTGCCGTGGCAACGCATCATTCGCCATGAAAAAGGAAGCTGATGGTTTAGTGGCTTGGGATGCTCAAAAACTCATGGAACTTTGTACAGGTGCCAAAGGTCATTGGAAGAAATATTTTATACGATTTATTTGGCTTGGTCGTTTTAAATTGCCTCTATAGCGCCCCCTGCAATATTTCAAAAGAGCAGCCCCAGCACTACGTTTGCGCTACATATACGACACTTGGTAGGCACATGTATCCTATGGAGATTAAAATTAAGTCTCTTGGGACCATGCTCTAAACCAGGCATGGGCTAACTACGGCCCGCGGGCCATATACGGCCCGTTGGGCTTTTTAATCCGGCCCATCAAATATTGGTACAAAATTGTCCAAATTATAGTAAAGACCGCATTCATTTTGCCTTTTTCCTGCAATACCCGGCGTTTCAGTTGATCCCACTAGATGGCGCACTCCAGACACAATTGACCTTTGCTGAGGTCTGGTCCATTCTCTCTAGATCACGCCCACACCCGCGTTCACTACTTGATTGGTTCTTAGCAGTCACGACTGTATTTCCCTGGTTCTTCACATGTCTATCACGTGACCCGTACCCGGAAGCTCACAAACAACAACAGCATTGATTACTGATCGGCTACCAGGTTAATTCAACATGGACAACTGATTGCAGGTGTTACTGACCGTGTTTGTCTTTACTAGCAGCTGTTGTCCAGTAAAAGTCTGCATTATTACGGAGGAAGCAGCTGTTAATGGAGCGATTAGCGAGCAGCGTGACCAGCGGCGTTATCAGCGCTATGGAGCGGACGTCTGAAGTCACGGTTAGCGGCTTTAGGGAGGATGATGGACACAAAACGGAGGACTTTCCTGTCCTTATTAATGCTTATTTTGTTCTGCACAACTATTGTGAAGTCTGCAGATAAAATGTAAAGGAACAAAACAGTAATTGCTCTCCAGTAGGACAGAGACTTCAGACACCAGCAGAGCTACGAGTGAGAACAGACAACGAAACGAGTGAGACGTGTTGACCACATTTATGGATCCATAATCTAGTATATGTGTAAGTGTTGATTTTAAAGTAAATTTGATGTGCGAGAGAGATAGATCGAGCAAGACCCGCAGCGCTGTAGCTAACGTTAAGTCTGAAAAATAAAACTTCTAAAACTTTCCACTAAATGTGTCTGAGTTCATAGAGGAAGATTTTAGAGAAGATTTAGAGAAGAAGTATCAAACACGACCTTTCATTATTAAAGACTACTTTATTACTCTGTCGTATTTTGTTTAGCTAAGCAACCAATCTACTTCCTTTTACACGGCACCCACATGCCCAGTATACGTGAATAGTCACGGGATATTCGTTTTCAGGCATTTTAGTCTGGATGGAGATCATTTCTAAAACGATGCTGAAACGCCGTGTTCAACTCCCTTAAACTGGATGAGTTTTATGTTTCACTAAGCGAAGTTAAGTTTCCAAACATCAGGAGGATGGCACAGAGGATGCTGGTGTTGTTTGGCTCTACCTACGTGTGTGAGCAGACGTTCAGCGTGATGAACATCAACAAATCACGTCACAGGTCCCAGTTAACTGATGAACACCTCAGATCTGTACTGAGAATTGCCACAACCAAACTGACACCAAACGTTGATGCACTGGCAAAAAAGAGTGACCAACACTGTTCCCACTGACTAGTCCTGAGACCCCCAGTTAAGAAAATCCAAGTAAAACAAGGACATCTAAAACGTTGCTCATTACATTAACTGCTAACACTTTTATTAGAATGGTCATATACATACATACAAGTAACCACTAGGGCCGCAACTAACGATTATTTTAATAATCGATTAATCTGTCGATTATTTGTTCGATTAATCGATGAATCGGATACAAAAAACAAAAAAGCATTAATTTCCAACCCTGAACTGACAGTGCACATTCACAGAGCAACACATCTTCACAAAGTGCACAAACAGGTTGAACATCCCTGAGCTGTTAAAGTAATTATTTAAAAAATAAGTGGACTAATATCAGGAGTGGGGTTCAGCGGGTTTACCCACGCCTCTCAGTGAAGGGTAGACACGCGCTGATCCATCAGTGAACGGCTTTTTCAGGCCGATAAGCCACGCCCCCTCTCCGGCGCGATGCACGCGAATGAACACAAATAGTCCCCGGAGATACCGGCCGCGTTCATCGCGTTCGTCACGTTTGGTGTTCACACACCTGTGTGAATAGGTCCCTGGCGATTGCGACCAAACGCGAGGTCCCCGGCGGCGGTGGCGCGAATGACGCGAAAATAATACAAATTGCGTAAATCAACTTCCGGTGTTGTCATGGCAACGTTTAAACGCCGGTCAGCGTCAGCTACAGAACCGGAGTCCTGTTCCGTTATTCACTCAAACATCTCCGCCACTTATTGAGTGGCGTAATAATCGCCGACACAACGAATCGATAATGAAATTCGTTGCCAACTCTTCTAATAATCGATTTTTATCGATTTTATCGATTCGTTGTTGCAGCCCTAGTAACCACGGATCAAACCGCCAACATTGTGGTTAAAGAACGACTGACCCACTGAGCCACAGCAAAAGTCTTTGTTGTTTGTGTGAGTACTGTCATCGTTCGTTTGTGCTCCACTGCAAGCCAAATTTTCACCCAGTGGGACAATAACAAATTGAACTGACATATGTCAGAACAGGAGAACTACCATCACTGACTGAAAGACAACAACAACACTATCTTAGGGTGCTTTCACACCTGTAGCTGGGTTCATTTGATCCAGACTTGGGGGGGGGACGACGACGACGACGACGACAAGTGATACGTTGATGCATTTTAGTTCTGATTCATGTTCACACTGACATTTTACCAACGAGTACGAGGAGTAAGCATGAAGTTCTACAGACTGAAAGGTAACTTGTTGATTGGACAGTTTTAGCGATTGTCATCCTGCATCATCAGGACCATCACGATCAGTAGATGTATTTATTAGTTGTTTAACTTTTGAAATCACATGTCTGCTATCATAAAGTCCTGTGGTTGGTTAGTTAGCTTTCACACCACAAACAAAATGCACCAGAGTCCACTTGGAAGCGTCCTGAGACTCAACATTTCAGGCGGTCTAGGTTTAATTGTTTGGTTCGCACCAGGGCTCGATTGACAGCTTTCATATCAGCCCAAATTAATCATACTTACGGGGAAAACAGGCCTGGGTTTGTTTAAACCGAACCAAATGGTTTAGGTGTGAAAGCACCCTTAGCTACTGCAGAATGTGCCTACCGTTTTCTCCACCCTCATTTTTAGATGGCCGGCTGCTGGGTCTCTGGGTGCGGGGCGGAGGTTTGCTCCTTAAGGGCTGCTTGGATATGAGTTTAATGGGGATTCGTCTGCGGACATCTGGGCCACCCAAACTCCCAGATCCATCACTTCCTTGAAGATCATTGTCTGCTGGGGAAAGAGGTAGTACACAAAACACTGCTTTAGAGTCTTATAGTCTAATTATTACAAAACTATACAACATGTACTCAAAGGAAATGACAACAATTAGTCAGAGGTGCACCCGTTTGATATGATTTGTGTTAATGATATTACATAATTAAAATGACCAGTGGAAAACGAGAAATGCGACTGAATAGTCGATTTTTTTCAATTGGCTTTCAGGTAATTATGGTCCAAGTTAGGATGTGCAACAAGCACCGAGACCCGGCGTGTGACAGAGGCACCTTACAAGGCTCAAAGTTAATTTACAAAATGACAAGTCCTTATTTTGCTGGAGAAGAATCATCACCATGATTGGGATATAGCAAGAATGACACACTCAAAGTTAGTAACATCTGATAATGTCTAGTAACTTTGGGTATAAGTACTTTCACTGGTTAATGCTGAGTACTTTCACTAAATGTCAGCAAACGTTCTTAAGACATGCAATTAGTTGTGTCAGCTCTTAGCTAACGTTAGTTTAATTAGCATTATGCTAACGTTGAGCAAGTCAATCGAAGCTAGCGGTTACGCCTACCAACATGTGGAAATTAAACGTTTGCCATTTAATATACGGTAGTAACTGTCTAAACTTGTTGTGAAAGGTGCATGTGACCTTACAGGTTCATTTATAACTTAACGTTAACTTATTGTGGGCACAAGTGTTCTAGCGTTACTCCATCGCTAGCTAGTTTCTAGCTAACGTTAGCCTGAACCACGCTAGCTTTAACGCTACTCTGGAACAACATGTTACGTCGTACCATAACAGTGTAGGGAGCGGATGATGTGTCGTTATTTGAAGAGATGATACAACAACAAATATAACTGCGAGGTAAAATTATATCACATTAAAGAAGTTTGCTAATGTCCGCCCTACTCGGTATTTGGCTTACCGCTTTGGTCCATGATCCAACGAGTGAACACAATGCATTGTGGGATAGAGAAGGCAAGGAGAATTTGTGAGGTGAAGGGAGAGGAAAGGAAGGAACAGAGGAGAGAAGGAAAATAAGAAGGGAGGTGAAGAAGGTGAGAGATGAATACAATATCAAAAAACAATAGAAAGTAAACATTTCCTATCAGGAGTAGGAGGTAACCTCTGAAACCACAAACTCAAGGATATTGTTTATCATTCATTGCTGATATAATATAAGGACTTAATCAGTTATTAATACATTCTGCTGGGGATGAATGGTTTTTTAAAGAATAAGACTATATCACGTAGATTTAACATTTAAAACAATCTTATAAATGAGAGGAGTTCCCGCTTTCATGTCATATGGAACATAACACTTTATTGTGAAATCTAATCACTATTCATTTTGGAAACCATGTATCTGAGTTTAGGTGGTTTGAATTTCCCTCTTTCAAATTTCCAAAAGGTAATTTCAAGTTATGCATTTTCAAAAATATTATTTGTTTAGAGTACACAAATTCAAATATTCAGGTTGCTCAAAAAATATCTAATTGTATTGGTGACCCTCATAATGTCATATAGACCTAAAAAACTAATATGAAAATGTCAAACTGTAAAATCCAGGCTACTGGATAAACAATCAAGCCTGAATGGAATTGATCAGACCTTTGTGACTGGAAAAGCACCTGAACTTGATTCTGTTTTTTTTTGAAATGGCACTACTTGGAAATCTTCATCTGACAATTTCGAGGAGGACATCATATATTCAGATGGGTTTTCAAGGTAATATATTTCAATGCTATTCATTTAGTGCTATTTAAATTGAATCATTGGGGTTGAATTTCACAATTGGGTATTCAGTTACTTATACACTAATAATTACAGACTCCATACTAATAACTTGTAGAAATGTGTAATTATTTTGTAATTATTTATAAATAAAATTATATAATTAAAGAAATATTTATTTATTTAATCAGTGACGATATGATTGGCGACTGCTGCCAAAACACCTTGCCTTTCAATCCACTTCACCCAACTTAAAAAATATATATTTTACTTTGCAAATCTGCCTGCCCTGATTATCTACTCTCCCAAATGTAGTCCACAATGTGTAATATATAAAGTATATCTTAATACTCTTAGTTTAGAGGTCAGACTAAGCAACAAAACACTCTTGTCAAAGTACCTCCTCATAGTGAGCACTACATTTATTATATCTAACTTAATGGCACTCAACAAAGAAAAAAGCTAGAGTGGAGCTTAATCTTCATACATTTACAGAAAACAAACGTATAAATGTATTGGCTATGATACAATGCAACCCATTGTGCAATTCATTTCATACAGTATTTTCATTATTTGAAGAAATAATTGTGACCCAAATTTCTGTACATTGGAACCTACATATCACATCTTAGAATTGTGTTAAAACTGTATAACATTGTATAGTAAGAATACCATAACATGGTACATAGGCACATAGGTCCCTAAGGAAACATTATTTTAGCTGAATTTGACATGTACAACAGTGTCGCATCACTCAGTACTCCAACATGCTTTGCTGTGTTCAGTGTCTGAAGTCAATGCTCGTGCACCATGGAGCTCTACTGCGCGTTCCCGTAACCATGTCGCCATTTTGATTCGAAAAATATGACTGAGTTTTTCCTGCTTTGCATGCTAAACTTAGCCCCGCGTTTGAATTACTTTGTGCGTGAGTACGAATCATACACTCTATCTGAAATAACTGCTATTGTTATTAACGTCAAGTAGCCATTAATGTTTGGGAACTGTTTATTTGATAGACTTCAAAGCCACATTATACTAACGTTAGCTAAGTTGAGCTAGCTAACGGTAGCCTGTCGCAGACTGACCCCTTCTTCAAAACAAATCACTATTCACAGGCTAATATATGTAAGCTAACACAGCTAGCTCATAGTTAGCTGGATAGCTAGTGACTTAGAAGCTGGCTGCTGGACGGACAACTCCAGTAACAATCTCATACAAACGGAAGGAATAGCAATTAAATCAAAGGTAAGTTTTGGACAGATCGGCATGAGTTTGAGCAACGAGCTAACGTGAACTCTGCTACTGCATCGACAAAGTTGAGTCTAAGTTGAAGAGCTATTTAAGTTGGCTAGCTGAGCTCAGTAACGTTACACGGTAACTGTAAGTAGCTCATTAATATTAGCTTACGTGCTAAGCAGGGGGAAGGAGGAACTAACGTAAAGTTAGCTAAATTGGTTGCTCGCTTAACTTTATGTCTTAAACTCGCCAGTTAATAGTAAGCGTGGTTTAAGAAACTAATGTTGGCTAATCGGCTAACGTCGCCGTAGGAATCGGTTTAGCTGTCCGATTACTTAACGCTAGTTAACGTAACATAGTCGATAAGTTATGTTTAACAGTTGTAGCTGATCGACATAAACGTAACTCATTTTCTCATCGATATGTTCTTTACAATACTGCTGAACTTTAAACGTCGTTGCTGTTTGGTAACTACCGAGCTAGAAGTTGTTTAAGTTGTTCTTCAGTGCAGCCATTGGGAGTTAGCTGAGGCCAACAGCGACGATCTGCTGGTTTCTAGGTTCATGTTTAAGTTACTTACGGGTGGATAAAGAAGAAAGGGACCGGTGCTTAAACGACAGCGGTGACGTCTGTAATTAGCCGTAAAGTAAATCTACCGTGTGTGTTTTTTTAATCTTGTATTATTTGTTAGTGATGTCTCTACTGGAGTTGAAGTAAACAGAAATCTGAGCTCCTACCGCGAGTCAGTTGATGTGCACTTCATGCCAAAACTACAGTAGCTCAGTTAAGCGTTAACAACACACCAGCGTCTCTCTCATTGGTTGACTCTTAATAAAAGGGGACCCCCTTCCTTACCTACCAAAATATTATAAAGGAGTGATGCAGATACATCATTTATCATTAGCTATCACATGTTAGAAAATAGTCAAGTGCCCATCTCAAGTTATCAAAGTCTGAAGCAATGGCTTATTTAGTTTGACAGCCAACAAACCCAAAGGTAATCAATAACGTGAATGGAAGAACCCCGGGACCTCTTTACATTTGTGAAGCAGTATACAAACTACAAGTGAAGTCACTGGCTTTTTATACTCATCAAGAACTCTCAGTAGGTTGGATGAGAGACAGGTCTGTCCACACCATTTTACAACTTCAGTGCAAGTAAGCAGCAACAGCGTCAAACTGTCCTCAAAAGTGCACCATTGCAGATTGTTAGATCGTTTGGTAGTGTGTGTCAACATGATAAACATTGAGTTGCCACCAGTTGCATCTTTTACATTTACATTTAGCAAGTAAAGGAGCGTTCATGTGAAAGTGTAGGGGGAATTTCCTTTTGTTAGATTTCACTGCTTTTTAACTTGCCTAATTACAGAGTATTGTTGGCTCATGACATCCACATGTATGCCCTCAGTGTGTGCCATTGTTCCTCTTTTCAACGTCTAACTGTGCCAGTAGACTGTTTTTGTTGAGGTTGCCTCTGGTGGGTTCTATTTTGGATGTAAAGTCAAGCATTTGCTTTCCTGCTCAGTGTCCACAGGGAGCGTTCGGCGGGTTATTATTGCACTTGTGTACTCTGTAAATGTATGCCAGATGGACGCTGCTGCATGTGCATGAAAGGGTCCTCCTCAAGAAAAAAAAGGGAAACAAAAAAGGAGGAAGCGCTTCGATTTCCCCCTTCAGTTTTACTTCCACGATCAACAGTTGATAGCATGTTGCTCTGAGAGACACGTTGGCTTCGACGAAGCCAACAGATGTACATTTTTGTTTTTCGCTGCTGGTGTGTTGGGTTGTCTAGATTAACTGCCACGGTAACCACACGAGGAAAAACAAACTAAACATGCTTGCATTGTCACAAAAGCATCAACTAGCTATGCTTTGCTGGACTAAAGTTTGTAGAACTTTGATGTTCCCAAATGTTAAATTATTTTAAAGTTGAATACTTGAATACTTTTTTTCCTTCCTTTCATTGAAACTGATACCACACTGATTGAAATGAAGGAAATATATAAATCCATGCATTTGTATATTTCACCATTACGTATTATACTATGAAGAGTTCTAGATGTGTGATGTATAGTTTTATGTAACTCTGCTATCTTTTTTGACTACATTTTGAGGAAAAAAATTGCATGTTTGAAACATTTGTTTTTGCACGTTCACAACATAATAGTATAATGATAGACCCACTAAAACATATGTGAAGTTATTGTACAGGTTAATATTGGGGATGTGTGCAAAATAAATGTAGCCCCTGACCCATGCAGATAACATTTAAAATATTTTTTTGTACATTTTTCTTAAATGATATTGTTGCAAATAGTAGGCCTAAATAAGAAAAAAATACGTTAATCTGTATATGTTTTTAATGTGACTTTGTTTAATGGAACAAACTCTTCCTCATGTTTACTCTCACATACAGCACTTATGCAGATCTGAAATGATGTCTGAATAGTATTATTAACAGTGTAATTTCTTCTAAAGTCAGTTGATGTAATAATGTCTGCTGTGTTTGGTGTGGTGCAGGTTATGGTGAGCCTCTCAGCGTCTCATCTCCTAAAGAGGCCTGCGTTTTAAGAGGAGCCCCATGCTGATAAATGCCAGGCCTCGCCACACTCTCTGTCGTCTGCACAAACACAAATGCCTGCCTGCCCGTGGGGGAGGTCTGATTAAAGATATCCACATTTCATCCACTGGTATGTGTGAGCATTTTACTATGTGGCATTTTTGTAAGTGCACAGTCCATGACTACATTTACCGTGACCACAATAATGTAACTGTTGTCCTTATTGTAAACATAGTATTTTGAGTGAACTGGCTACATGAGTTGCCAATAGATGTATTCAATTCCTGCTTTACGTTTAAATTCTATAGAGCACAGCTAGATTAGTGACTGAAGATGTCACTTCCACATTACATCACAGCACCAGTTACCCTCCTGTATTTAATAATAGCATAAATGGGAATAATCCATCTTAATTTGATCATAATTGCTTTTTACAATTATTTTTATTTAATGAATGCAAACATCGTCTGTGATATAAAAGGACTTACAGCAAGTGATAGTGCTGTCTTGTTGTTCCAGCTATTATTGGTTTAATCCTTTTACCGTATATCTTTGTTTACATCCATCTCTCTCCCCTGCTTCCTTCCCCACCTATGCCTCCACTCTTCCCTTTCCTACCCCTTTCTTTTGTTGTTCTGGCTACTGCTGGGCCCCCAGTTTCCCCCCACCCTCCTCACCTCTGTGTTGTTTTTTGCCTTTACCTTCCCTCAGGGCTGTGTCCCCCATCCCAGCAGCCACCATGTTTTGGAAGTTCGACCTGCACACCACCTCCCACATCGATCAGCTGCTGGACAGGGAGGACGTGACGCTGAGAGAGCTGATGGAGGAGGACGACGTCCTGCAGGAGTGCAAGGCCCAAAACCGCCGGCTGCTCCTCTTCCTCTCCCAGGACCACTGCATGCAGGAGCTGGTCAGCCTCATCACCACCGAGCCGCCCGCCGACCTGGAGGAGCGGAGCCGTTTCAAGTGAGTCTTCAGGGCCACAAAAGATGATGATGGGGACTAGTGAGGGGTTCCAGGATAACCATGTGAATGGTGAAAAAGACAGCGTGTGGTTATAGTCAGTGCCTTCATTATAAAATATTATCAATACAAGGCAGAATTAATGTTTTTATTTTCATCAGATAACTTGAAAGAGTTCTCATGCAAAGAAGACACTAGATTTAATCAAATGAATAGAAAACTATAAAAGCCTCTGATAAACCAGAGCCAGACATCTTGACACAATAATTCATCTCTTTTCAGAGTTTTCATTAGACTGAGGCATCAGGGCAGTATTTTAATCAATCAGATCTTCTTCTTGTTAACGATGTGGTTTTAAATGTATGTAATGTCCTTTCATTAGTTTTTGAGTTGTAGCTACTTTATGTGTTCAGTACTCCTTTCTGCTCAGATTTGATTTATTTTACTTTGTTACAAAGTTCACTGCTCTGGTCAGTGAAATGCTGGACGGGAACCATTAAGATTAGGTTTAATATAATCAACTCTTTTGAAGTTCCACTTTAAAATGAGTAATTGCACTGATGACTTCTCCTCATCGTCATTCTGTGTCACATTCTTTTGTAAGGTTTCCCAACGTGGCTTGTGAGCTCCTGACATCAGATGTGTCCATCATAAACGATAAGCTGGGCGCGGACGAGTCTCTCCTTGAGGTGCTCTATCACTTCCTGGAGCAGGACCCACCCCTCAACCCGCTACTGGCCAGCTTCTTCAGCAAAACCATCGGCAATCTCATTGCCAGGAAAACCGAACAGGTATAATGGAAATGGTTGTGGCTTGAGCAACGGTGTCTTAATTTGTAATCAAGCAATCAAAAGCACTGTTAATCCATTGTACTGGATAGTAAAACACTGATGTACAGTAGGAAACAGAAGTGTGGTGTTTTGGAAAAGATGTTAAAAATCCCACGTTCAGATTCACCCAGCTTGGTGCTTCTACGTGGAACCAAAAATATTGAGCGCTTTGTTTTGTTTTGTGGGCGACTGTGGCTAAGTGGATAGCAGGGCCGTCCCTCCCTTCAATCAGGGGATCGGCGGTTCGATCCCCGGCTCCGCTAGTCGCATGTCAATGTGTCCTTGAGCAAGACACTTAACCCCCAAAAAGTTGCTCCTGTAACTGTGCCTATGTGTATGTGATAGAATCTGAATTGTAAGTCGCTTTGGATAAAAGCGTCTGCTAAATGACTGTAATGTAATGTTTTCCAGGTGATTACCTTTCTAAAGAAAAAGGAAGGCTTCATTGGTCTGGTGCTGAAACATATTGACGCCTCTGCCATGATGGACCTGCTGCTTCGCCTCATCAGTTGTGTGGAGCCCGCCCCCTTAAGGCAGGAAGTCCTCCATGTAAGCGCTACTGTACTTCCCATGAGTAAACACCAGCCTTTAAAGGTTCTCCATACGATATTTCAGAGCATCAATACAGCAGCAAACAACTCTTGACTATAAAAGATATAGTGGAGTAATGTGTAGTCACTCTCTCTCTGTGTGTGTGTGTGTGTGTGTGTGTGTGTGTGTGTGTGTGTGTGTGTGTGTGTGTGTGGGGGTGGGGGTGGGTGGGTGGTAATCAGAGCTTCTCTGTGCCCTGTTTACATAGCCGGGACGGCCGCATGTGCATGTGAGTCTGTCACCATGTTCAGAGGCAATAGATATGCACTGAGTTTCGTATTGAGCACATTTTAAATTAACACCGTTTGTTTTTTCCCCCCAAGTGGCTGAACGAGGAGAAGTTAGTACAAAGACTCACAGAGCTCATCCATACTGGCAAAGATGAGGAGGTGAGTGTCCTGTCACCATGTTGTCATGATGCTCTCTATAACTCTGTACACATGCATTAACATTATTTAAAGGCGTTAATGAGGATTTTCTAATTCATTGATTTACGTTTCAGAGACAATCAAATGCATCCCAAACGCTTTGTGACATCATCCGCCTTAGTCGAGACCAGGCCAATCAGATGCAGGAGAATATGGAGGCCGACCCACTATTGGCTGTACTAGAGTCGTAAGTTGACAAAGCTTTTTGGTTTGAGTGCGAGGAGGAAGTGTCCAGTGGCTGGTGGTGTTTAGAGTGAGTGTATTGAAAAACCTGGCATTTATCTGGCTGCAGTACACTAGAAACTAAATAAATACATGGCACCGGATCGGCTTTGATGACTAAGCTAGTCAAACCCTCTGCTTCCCATCTGCTGTTGGTTAATGGTGTCACATAATTGGCAGGTTCTTTTCATGTGTTTTTTGTCTTTGACTAAGTTTGACGGTAGACGTGGAAAGAAGTGAGCTCTTACATGTCGACACAAGCAAGGATTGTAAACATACGGAAACACTCCGATGTCGTCCATGACTCCCAATGTGCAGCACAGCGTTCTTTAAATGCTTGCTCTGTGTGCAAGGCTTTGCTGGCACAGCCTGTTTGACAACAGTTTTGAGTTTGTGTCCTTCGTAATGTGTCCTCGGTGTACAACACGTCACCCATGAGTTTCCACACATTAGTATCAACAATAGCAAAGAAATGCTATATAATTTCCTCATCAGTGTGTCAACGTGGTCTAGTTTGGGTCTTCTTGCTACTGAGATAAACCCATTGTCTTTCAGGCAGGAGAGTGTAGCGGGGCTCCTCAAGAACATGTTTGAGGGGGAGAGGAGTGAGGCCTCCATTGTTAACGGAACTCAAGTGCTACTTACCTTACTGGAGACCAGGAGGTCTGGGTGAGTCAAAATGTTTCCTGTCCAGTTTTTCACTGTCAGCTTTGGGAGCATTCATGTCTAATGTTTTTGTCTCCTTGCGTGTCCCAGGTTGGAAGGGCTGATGGATCTGTATTCTCAGGGTTATGAAAGGTCTTACACTGTCAGCAGCAGTATTTTAAATGCCATTGAGCCCCATTTAAAGGACTTCCAGCAGCTTCTTCTGGATCCCCCCAAGGTAAAGCTGTAGAGCAGTGACGAGTCATGAAGCAAAATACATTCTAAACATAGGCACTGTTATTAGTATTTGATTGACTTATTTTATAGCATTGACACTCTGGGTTCTTGTGCATCAAAAACAACATTTTGCTTTTCACATTCCCTCTGCAGAAAAGTGCAATATTGACGACCGTTGGCCTTCTCGAGCAGCCACTGGGGAACGCCCGCCTTCACGTGGCCCGGCTGGTGGCTGCCCTGCTGCAAACCAGTGCCCCCAGTATCTGCCTGGAGCTCTGCAATCTTGCCACCATGGACCTACTACTGGTAGGCTAAAGCCTGGCTTGACTCTGCACATTGAAACTCTGTAGCTCCTCTGCCTGAGCCCTCCTACAATTTTTTTTTGGGGTTCTATCTGAAAAAAGTTGCGTCAGATTTTCACAAGGTTAGTCGTGAGGCAGGGGAGCACTGATTACCTAATCACACCACCTGACCAAAGGGCAGTGGGTGGGGCTTATTTGCAGCAGGCTCATATAAGACCATCGAGCTTTGTTTGTATTGCAGCAGATGGGGGGATTCAAACCCTCCTGTTAACCAGCATGGAGTCACTGGATAAGTCATCTCTGGTCCAGATATTACCACCACTCTTGTAAATAACCATGTTAGCTGATTCTGAGAAGGGCACAGAGCCATGTGGTGTTAAAAACTGACATTAGTACATATTAACATCTGTATGGGAGGTGTCCAGTCAATTCAGGGCCGCTAACAGTTCTGTCTCTCACAGGCTTTCACAGCGTGTCACCGACGTTGTTCTCCATCTCTCTCTCTGAATAGGATCTGTTCTTCAAATACTCCTGGAATAACTTTTTGCACTTCCAAGTGGAGCTGTGTGTGGCGGCAATCCTGAGCCATCCTTCCTCAGAGGAGCAGCCCAGCCCAGCCCTCCAGAACCACGACGGGCAGCCTGCAGCATCCAGCCCTGAGGTGCAGGAGGAGGCAATGGAGACGGGCAGGACCAGTGACCCACACGCCTCCATCCACAACGCCCTCATAGCACATGTAGGTGGCTTTAGCAGCTTGACGTCCTGACTTTGCCATCAACACAAAACTTTCTCTTTCTGAATTATTCCCACACTTACCTTCATTCTGTCTTTCTGTTGAACCTCAGCTCTTCCAGAAGTGTCAACTGGTACAGAGGATCCTTGACGCCTGGGAGGAGAATGATAAGATACAGTAAGGATCTCTTTTCATCCAAAGCAGTGTGCTCACATACCCATTTGTTTAAAAACAGAATATAAATTACATTTATATGACCCCCAATAACCATAACCTCAATGAAAGTTTGTCAAAATTACGTTTGACGACCTGGACTCAACGATGAGCCATGAGATATATTTTGTTTTGGTCATAACTCGAGAATTCTTATAATTGACAATTTCACACACATAGGATTACATTTGGGACAAACATGGATGTAAACTGTAACTTGACAGTTGGTGGAGGCTAAAACTGTGAGGCGCTAATGCTAGTTGAGTGTGATTAATCTATGCGGCAATACTTCGATTGGTAACTGTTTCTGATCTGAACCTTAACACCATGGCTCTTGGATCTCAGCAAACGGTTTGCTGCAACATCAGTGTATTACAGATTAGTCGTGACAAGCATAGTTGTGGTGTTGTAGTGAACTTAATCGTATTTGTGAATCTCAGGGGTGAGGGCGGCACCAGGAGAGGCAACATGGGTCACCTGACCAGAATTGCCAACATGGTGGTCCAGAACCTGGAGAAAGGACCAGTACAGGCCCAGATCACTGACCTCATCAAAGGTGAGCAGATACTGCTGCCGGCCTGATGCTGAAAATGAGTTAACAGAAGTGGAGTTAACTGAAAAGTTAGTGAAAATGAATGTCCCTGTGTTCGCAGAGCTGCCAGAAGACTGCAGAGGTCGCTGGGAGAGCTTCGTGGACGAGACGCTGAGAGAGACTAACAGGAGGAACACGGTCGAGCTGGTGAGACGTCACTCAGCAGCACTTGGGTCCTTCTGCATGCAAAGCTTTCTTTTAATTTCCTCTTCTCTCCCAGTTTTAGCCCGCTGAGTTCAGAGCAGCCAGTTAATCAGGACAGGACCGAGCAGCCCAGCACAGTGTCAGAGCAGATGTTACAGCTTCTTTTCAAATGTCATTTAATAAATCTAAGAATACAAGCAACAAAAGTCTGAGGTGTTGTTTTAATTGATGAACAATCACTTTGAAGATTTAAAGTGAGGTCACAGACTGTCTTCACAGGAGGAAACTGAACTCTGCATTTTTATAATTGCAGACGGGCATTTGCATTGCAAGAAAGTGTATTTGCTGCATGGAATTCAAAAAGACCTTTAGGATGCATCTTGATGAAGCCTATGTAGGCTGAGGCCCAGTGGACTGTAGGATGATGCTCTTGGTGTAACTTGAAAAGAAACTCATTTGTATTCTCATTTTTCCATGAGTTTTATGTCAAAGCACAAATGCTAGCATTTGTTTTCTCTTCGCTATGTTTTTAAAGTATTTGTTATTAAATGTGCAGCATGATGTGCAAATGTGTCCCGTATAAAGTTTACCAAACCCTGTCCTGCAGGTCAGCACCCACAACATGCACTCGTCCAGTGAAGACGACGACATGGAGAGCCCCTTCCCCAACGACCTGTCTCTCCAGCAGGTAGGGTAGACGCCACCATGGAGACTAAGTAACACACCACTGTTACTTTTCAAATGAAAAACATATCCTTAAGAAGTTACCCTTTGACCTTCCCAGGCCTTCTCTGACTATCAGATCCAACAGATGACTGCCAACTTTGTGGATCAGTTTGGCTTCAATGACGAGGAGTTCAGCGAGCACGATGAAAATATCAAGTAAGTAGTCAAAGTCTCACATGGCTCGTTGCCCTTCTCAAAGTTCACCCCAAAATCATAAATACACTTTGGTCCTCTTACTTGCAGTGATGTTTAGCAACCTTGATTGTTTTGGTGTGAGATGGCTCGTGTATATAGTTTGGAGCTAACCGATACTGCTAGCTCACCTAGCACCACTGAGCTAACGTTACAGCTGAGCCGAGAAAGATGACATTAATGTCTACATCTCGCTCTGTCATGAGCCTCTCGTCCATCAGTAGTTCCATCATATTAGAGAGAAGATGTACATCTCTACGACTTATCTAACACTTGGCAACTCACACCAAAACTATCTAGATTGATAAATAGAACTACAGGGAAGAGGAAAGAGCTCAGGCTGAACTGTCCCTTGAAGGGTTTGCTGCTGGGCGTCGAATCACTCTGCATCCCAACCTGAACAGAATACCTCCACACCAGAGCTCAGACACCGTATTCATTCTCAGTTCAACTATTTGATGTGATGCTTGTTGTATTACTTTAATACTTCTGTGTAGGTGTGTTATTCTTTGTTGCCTAACCCGTTCAGTTGTTGGCTAATATTTTAATATTTTCTCTTTCCTCAGCGCCACATTTGACAGGATTGCCGAAATAAACTTCAATCTAGATGCTGATGATAATGGTGTAAGTGTTTTGCTGTTGTTTGGGTCTTAATTAGAGAATGTGAACTATCAAACTGAATCTGCTCTCACTGTCAGTGATGTTTATATAGCAGTTACTACTACAGAACTAGCTGCATATTGGTAATCCGTCTAAGCATGGTCACATAGACGACAGACTGACTTCATTCAAATATGTGTGTGCAGGCCAATTCGGCTGCTTTTGAAGCCTGCTGTAAAGAGAGGATACGCCAGTTTGATGATGCTGAAGAAGAAGAGGACATTTGGGAGGAGAAGGAGATGAACTATGCAACACAAGCTAAATCCAGAACAAGGTAAACCTGGTTGTTTTCTAGTTTTCATCCCGTCAAAGCAGTTTTTAGAACACCAAGCGTTTCCGTCTTCTATCTGTTAACCCTTTCATCTCTCAACTTCTATCCATTGTCATTCTCCACCAGGTTTGGGGTCTCCCAAACCTCAGAGGAGAGCTCCAGGAGCAGCATGGAGAACGGAGGTAGGGAGCGGGACCACGGATCTGAATCTGATGAGGATGAGGACTGTGAGCAGAACACATCAGAAACAGGTCGGTCCGAGGACAGCAGCTACCCACAGAACACATCAGAAACAGGTCGGTCCGAGGACAGCAGCTACCCACAGAACACAGCCAAATCTCATGTAAACCGAGGAACTTTGAGAACAGCCTCTTGTCTTAGTTTGAAAGAGCATTTTTATTCTTTGGTCTTGTTTCCAGGTCCAGGCTGGACAGCACATTTCAGGGACTCTGGAGGGACCGCAGCATCCCAAACCCCAGCAGGGTGGGACAGCTCATCCAGGAGTGGAGCAGAGACGCAGGGAAGTGGCTGGGCCAACTTCACTGAGTTCCAGCCTTTCTCCGGGTGAGAAGCCAACATGTTGAACCACATTAGCAGGTCTGCTAGGTGATGGAAAATGTATTGTCTGCTCTCAGGGTAGTGCTCTCTAGGTGTTCAGAAACATTAGAGGCAAAGTTTCGACAATCGCTGATTCAACACAAACCCTGCAGATAAAGTTGAACACTCGCTCTTCTTTTCCACCTCTTCATGTCCTTTTCATTCCATCCAGCTCAAACATCACAGTGACACAGCAGTAAACACGAAGGACATCAGCTGTGTCTCAAACACAGCTGCTTTTTAATCCATCGGTCTGATTTGTCTAATCTGCGTGGTTCTTCAAACAAACAGGAAATGCATAAAGGACTTCAGACAGTAGTAGAGTGTACGGGACAATCTCACATTGTTTGACCTGTAGTGACACAACCGTCTCAAACCTTTGTCTAAAGTGTGCAGAGGGACAACTTCCTTCCTCCGAAAGCTTTAGAATTGCAAAAAGAAAAGGTCAACATTTAGAGAAATCTGAAAGTTTGTCCCTTTTTATAGTGGACATGTGAACACAAATGTGCTATGGCTGAAGTACTTCAGCTTCAATACTGTGAGGAAAACAAAAGCTCTAAAACGTAAAGACTATCAGATGATCCACACGACACGTTTAGTGATCATGATCTATTGAATAGCTCGTCTTTTCACACAGTGGAAAGTTGTTCATCTGTAGACTGAGGTGTGCCATTAAACAGTTGTATTATATTATTTTACGGTTTGAGTAATTGGTCACAGATGGTGTCATTCTTCACCACTTGTTAACTCTCTGCTTTCCTCTGGATTGTCTACAGTACAGAGAGTGATCCCAGGTGCAGCTCTCCTGTGGACTCGAGCAGCAGTGACGCAGAAAAACAAGCCAAACAAAACCCCGAGAAGAGTGGTGAGTGTTTCCCTGCATCCTCAGAGCTCCGCTGACAACAGCCCGTGTCTGTTAGAGGTGCACACTTAAGCCCCCGAACGGCTCATACACACATCATGATTGACAAACAAACTCATGTGTTCTGTCTTTGTTTCTGCTTCAGCAGATGCGAGTGCCTCCTCTGGAGTCTGGCCGGTGGGAGAAGGGAGGAAGGCTCCTCTCGTGGCCTCAGACAGCAGCTCCTCCGGGGGATCCGACAGCGAGGAGGACGACAAAAACGCCGGTGCTGCTCCTCCTGCCACTGCCGTCGCCTCGGAAACAGCCGGCACCCCCGGCAACAAGACAGCTGACCTCAAAAGGTTTGTAACTTTTTAGCTGGAAGCTCTGCTGACAGATGCTGAGCGGTGAAATCCTCCCCTGGTGACCAGTCCACTCTTCAGCCACACAAACAGCTGGTCTGTGAGTAGAAACAGCTATATTTGAAACATAATTACCACATTGAGGTAATGATAGACTGGACTGGGATCTGAAATTGCTAGATTCATTCAGTTTTGCCTTTTTTAAGTCCTGAGAGCTTCTCTGGTTCTCTACAGAAAGTAACAGAAGTTTGTAGCTTGACAGCTGGGTAGCAAATGCAATATTATGTTTTGCAGTCAGGGGAAAAAAATCCTGCTAATTTTGAACTATTTTTCTGACTAATAGCCGACACTCATTAACGGATCATTAACCGTTAAGATCAGTGCCTTGCATGCAGGGCTGCTGTGGTTGAACGACAAACCGGTTAAATCATTCAACACCAGCCTAGTGAATGCCCAAAACAGGCTAACTCGGGTTAGCCCTGAAGTTGGCGACAACTCTAGCACAGCCCACTTAAGGTGGAATTTTTTTATTCTTCTTACTGTTAGCATCGGTTATGGTTAATAATTAATATCCCCAGTTTTTTCGGTGCCGTGTCCGCATCATTAACGTAGCTTGGTCTTGGATGCGTGCTACACACCCAGTGTCCAAAGGCTGATCCCAGAGAAGTCCTAAACACAGCAAATTGACAAGAAAAGAGAAAATCCAGGCAGATACACGACCACACGCCTCTGTTGGGTCAGAAGTGAGCATGGAGAGGGATACTGGTATGAGTAACTGCTTTCTAAAGAACATCCTGCATATAATCCTGTAGCAATATTAGGTTAACACAGCTCCGGTTATCTAGGAGAGTGGAAGACTTTCTGATGGCAGAGTGGACGTGAATCCCAGGATGCTTTGTTTACTGAGCCCAAAATAGAATGTTCTCTTTTACTGTGGCTGACATTTTGCAGAGTCAAAGGTCAACAAAAATGAAGCACAAGTTCAAAGACACTGACTTGACTTGAACCTGAAGTGTACTACAGTGGACTAATGGGTGACGTTGGTCTGTGTCCTGCAGTGAGGAGAGTCCGGTGTCTCTGGAGAAGCTCTCTCTGTCAGATCCTCCTAAAGCGTCGGAGCAGCAGCCTGCTGAGGATTCACCCGCCACCACACAGACAGACAGGAAGTACGTGCCCTTCTGCTGACACTGTATACAAGCTAGGGCTGTCCTCAACCAAAGAAGCTCTTCATAAGCGTTTGTGGCTACTCATCAATTAGTTGATTTAGTTAAATCTTGTGTTTACCAGAGATGTGCTTATGAGTTTCTTGAAATAAGTCAAAGCATAAAAACGACATATCGACTTATTGACTAGGAGGGGACAGGACGAGCTGAGATAAGGAGTTAACTCTTTGATTACTCACGCTGGAGAAATGTAATCAATGCTACTTTTATTTGATAATGGAATTCATATTTTTAAGTTTTGGAACATTGGTCAGACTAAAGCCATTTGATCACTTTGGGCCTTAAGAACTTGTGAGGAGCATTTCTTTACTATTTTATTCAGATTAATGGAGTCAAAGCACCGCACAGGAAGTGTTTACAGCTGTGTAGCTGCACTAAATAGTTGACAGTTTTATAGGTGACGTATTTTTGTAAAGAAACCCAGAAGTTAGCATCGCACTCGCTTTCGACAAAAATTCAAATCGGATTTTTCCATTGGCTTTTGGATTATTGGCTTTTGGATTATTGCAGAAAATAAACTGTTTACCACAAGTTGGTGTGACCTGTATGTTTTGTTCAGCAAGATCATTTTCACCAATGAAACTGTCTGAGGTTTACTACAGAGAGCATCGAGTATGTAATTCAAACTTTTTGGGAATGTGGTCAGGGAGGGATGAGGGTTAAAGGCTGTGTGTAGCCGTGTTGTCACAGTTAAAGCTCTCCAGTGGCTGCTCATCCTCTCAGGTTGTGTGTTTATGTGACCGTGTTCCTCTGTTCCTAACAGAGAGGAAACGCCACCGCCCCAGGAAGTGTCGGTCAACGGGCCGGTCTGAGCTACACTGCTAACCATCAGTGACGGTGCCGTGGACTGTCAGCCTCCTCCAGAGGGACTCCTCCCCTAAATAACCTCACTGCAACTACGGTGTTTTTTTACTGAATCACTCGGCCACGTTATTGGACCTGGACACTGCCAATCAACACCAATAATGAGGCGGCGGGCCATGTAAAAAAGAATGACAAACAAAACCAACAGACAGAAGAGTGTAGAGGAATCATCTTCAAACGCCTTTTTTGATGTTGCACACGATTACGTGCGGTTTTAATGTAGCAGCGATCTTTGAAACGAGGGGTAACATCATTATTATTATTTTTCTATGTCCAGAAAGATTTCTCTCCCACTTGTCCGAAGCTGTTGGAATCCCATTGTTAGGGATTTTACATCGTCACCCCTGAATGGATAGCACAGGCTAACTTTTAATGATGCCTCAACAATAAATACTTTGGTTTTTTTTGGAAAACATTTTTTTTTTTTTCAAGCTTAAGAAAAAGCACTTATGCAGCCATTTACTGTACATTATAGCACAATGTAAGTGTTGTCCCCTCATCCCGTCTGTCCTCTCAGATCAAGGTTTCTCTCCTTCGGTTGCGTGTTTCTTTCGTCTCTGGTAGCGGTTGATGGAACATCTCCAGGTTTCTGAATGTTCTCAAGTGCTTCAGGAAGAGCGAGGAGGTGGTGGAGGGGCAGGTCGTTGAACAGAGCTCTAATAGTATTACTGTCTTTTGCTCATGTGCAATAATGTCAATTAGCCATTTATATTTAAAAATGAAATTCAACTTTTTTTTTGGTCTTTTTAAAAAGAATCAATCTAGCGCCGGAGACTTGATTTGGTGGAGTTCTGGGCCGATACATTTGGATATAATCTCAACTTGATCGTTCTGATTTTTAAATTTTTCTTTTTGGTTCTTTTAGTGCATGTATAACCGGTTCTGTTGACCTAGCTAGTGAGCTAAGACCTTCTGATTGTATTGACCTTTTAAGTTCTTATTGCTATCCCCCTTAAATCAACCAAACATTATCTACCTATATACAAATATTATCTACATTTAAAAGTAATTTTACAAGCAATCTTGAGATTACTATTGTCTGTTCCTTTTTTCTCTCTCTCCACCAAGCACTTACTCACAGGGCGAGAGTGACGCTGTGTGTGTGTGTGTGTTTTAAGTTGTAATCTTATTTGTCTCTGAGCAGCAGGATTGGAAAGAGGGCAGGTCTGGGTTCTGCAGAGCTCCGGGCCTCTTTGGTGTACTTACTTCAATCATTTGACAGCGATCAGGTTCTACGATCATTGTTAAAAAACAAATTTGAAATTAAAAGTGTCTGGTTGACCACATTAATACCAAAAGCTTTGCCCGTCTGGTTGTTGTCTTTCCACCTCTGCAAAGATCCGTCTGTTCATTTAAAGAGCCTGCACCCTCACAGCTCCTCTGGTGGAGCAGACCTCTGGTTAGGTCACGGGTCTCCATAGAAAGATGATAAAAGGTGGAACAAAGCTGTCAGGAGAGTGAGTCTGCACATAGAGAAGAGGTATACAGGGAGGTCAGAGGTCAGCCACTAAACATCACTGTGAGGTACTTCATGAATCAGACGAACTGAGTTCAGATGATTAGAAGTGGTTGTATGAGGTACTTCTTCATAGACAGTGTATTACTACGGTATATGTAGCAATGTACTGCTGTGGACGTATTTTAGACACAAAATCTATATCAGTTTAACTCTAGCTTTTATTTAGAAGCTGTTACATCATCTATGTGCTCCTCAAAGCCACAGACTCCATTGACAAAAACAGTTTTACCTCGGAACACAAGTCGCTGCTCTACTGCTGCCTACATTGTTTAGTTTGTATTATGTGACTTTGGTAAATCTGAACTAACCCTTTAAAATTCCAAAGGCACACATTAACACAGGTAGTAGCACCGACTATAAATAAGTACCTCATACAACCCCACTGGGAAAGATCTGAACTATCCCTTTAAAGTCAGGCTGCTCTCAGTACTAAGTCAGTCAGCTGAACAGCAGCCTTTTCAGGTTTAGTCCCTAAACTACAAATTGGGTTCATATTTCTGTTATTACCACTTTCCCAACCGTATCCTTATATTTATTTCTAAATTCAAGGCAGCCATTGATTTCAGTACAATATGAAATTCAACTTGTAGACGTCTGAGATAGGGAATCCATCCCAGTCAACAAGTAATAGCCTTAATAGTGATCCCGATGTCGGAAAGCAACACGTCAAATGTGAGTGTCCTGCTTGTAACTGCAGATCCTCTTACCAAATAAAAAGCAGCCAGCGTTCAGTGGTGGTTCCCCTGTTTTCAAAGCTGCTCTTTATCTACCTTTACATCATCGGTGCATAAAATGATGATGCGTGTGTGAACGTTGTTCCTTGTAACTCGCACGCACGCACGCACGCACCTGTTTGAGCATCTTTAAGATCATCGTTTGGTTTCACAGCCCTCGTTACTGTTTTGGTTCAGTCTCACTCATTTACACTACCTGCTCAGCACAGACAGACGGACGGAGTCAGTTAGCAGCTAATGAGTCAGATTTCCCTCAGGAGATGGTGGAGACCAAAACAGAGCGTCAAGCGACTGCTAGCAAGCAATTGAAATAAACCATCGTTTTTTTTACGATAACTACATTTATATCCATGTATTGTTTTTGTTACATTTTGCTTTACAATGTTATGAAATCAATGTTAGTACATAAGAGTAACCCCGGTCACTTCCACACAGTGAGGCATACAGCTCAGTGATTCAACACTGATACATAAAACCCAGGTATCACTGTTGGGACTGAAAAAGGTGGATCGGTGCATCCCTACTTTTTCACATTATATACTGTGAGAAGCAGCGGTTGTCCAGTTTGTGTGTGTGATAGGGTACCTAAACAGGATATGCCACAGCAGCCTACAGAAAGAAGATCAACTTGTGAGAGATACAGACTTTTAAGTTGTGCCATCTTTGGATCACTCCACCTTGTGCTCCGTCATGACTGGATGTATTTTAGGGAGTCAAAAAGAAATTCCTCTCCATCAAGACTGCTCACTTCAAGTCCAGTAAACTGCTTCCTGCTATGTTGACTCATAGTGCGCGACAGGATTCTCCTTTTCTTTCCTTGGACTTGTAACTGCTGTCTGAGGCTTTTAGTGCAGAAGGTCACAGAGCTTCCCCAGAAATATGTGTCTGTATGATCAGATTTAGTGCCTTTATTCAAACATTCTATACTCTTCTTCTGATGAGAAGTCCTCTGGTGAGACCGCCAAAACATACTTTTCCTTTAAGGAATAGGATCTCTCAAGCAGGACTCATTTTTCTATTTGCAGGTCATCCATTATATTCATGGCTTCTGTGACCTCAGTATCAATACACAGGCCTTCCTTCCTTGCTTTAAATTCAAGTTCTCCCTTTTCTTATTACATTTTGTATTCTAATGCGGCAGCACACGCAAGCAACTCTACTTTCCTGGCCTTTTATTGACGAGTTAGTGGATGTTTTTTCCCCCTTTGGATGCAACTGAAGCCTTTTTCCTTCTTAATTCCACGAGGCTGCATCACACCCGAAGGAGCACATTCAATCCAGTTTTCCACCTTGTTTTAAGGCAACTTGTAGAATACACTCATAACGTAAAAAAATTGATCAGATTGTCATACGTGCAAAGAAGTTGCTCAATCTTGCGTTTTATCGGTTTAGTTACATCTTCTGAGTTTCTCTCTCGCGCTATGCGCGCTCCATTTGAATACTTTCGGGGTCGCGCATCTCTTTCAGGCATTCTAACAGGCTACAAAATTAGCTACAGATCATCAAACTTATTTTCTTTCATGAGTTTTTTTTTTACCTCACATTCACTGACATGACTTCCTTCTATCGAGAAGAACGTGTACAACAACGTTTGTGTAACTCAAGTTCCGTTCATTCAGCAGGTTACTCACGGTTTGATGTCCAGTTGATGAATTAAAAGAACGGTAACGTGTTTATGGGTTGATTTAGTCGATAACAACCAAAATAGGGTATGCCGCGGCACCCAAAGTAAAGACAAAAGATCAACTTTCACTTTATCAAAAGAACAAGTAACGTTATTTTAAACTAGCTCGGCTCCTGGTGTCCTGAAGCAGCGTGCTGCGCACAGCTGCAACTAATTACGATGACGCAATCAACAGGTGCCAATTAACCAACCATGCAATGCCACGGTTGGCCACAATG
The DNA here is from genome assembly GCF_910591455.1 of Pholis gunnellus. Taxonomy (NCBI): domain Eukaryota; kingdom Metazoa; phylum Chordata; class Actinopteri; order Perciformes; family Pholidae; genus Pholis; species Pholis gunnellus. Next base: position 1,831,290 of record NC_136549.1, read on the forward strand.
GGGCGCAAATAAGCCAACCAGTCTAACAGCATAGTTCTTCACAATGAGGAGTTAAGTGTCCTTTTGTGCTCCTACAACTATACAGTGACTTTTGTATGACTATCTGACAAACTATGACTTGTTTGATATATGTTATCATATATTACCAAAATGTCTGTCTGAAAGGAAATTAAACAATACTCAGCTATTGTGGTGTGTGGAGACCATTTCTAAATGCTTTTTCCACTCTAAAGTAGCTCATATTTTGGGAATATCTACAAAAATAAGGTGAAACTAATTAAAGTTTTCAACATACACACAAGACAGATGAACATTTAAACCCACAGTTTTTATTTGGATTCTAAAAACTATATTGACATGATTGACAACATAACCCGGCTCAGAAAGTCATTTCTAATAAGAATAAAAGGAGAAAAATAAATAAAAAGTCTTATGTCATGTTGTTGTGGTTAATGTTGGCTGCTGGAGAGAGGAGTACACTAGAGTGAAAAGGTGAGCTGGGTCTAACTGGATGCAGACTGCAGTCAGAACACGAGGACAGTCTTCCTTCGGGCCGGTTCTGGCTGCTGCAGAGGTTCCTGCTGTCACTTTGGTCCACCTGTTCCTCAGGGGATCAATTACTTTAAGCGGTGACACGGTCACCTGGAACTTAACCATGTATGATGCTGGCAGTGTGCTTTAGGTTTCTTGGTCACCAGACCTCCAGTAAACTGTTCATGGACACTGATGTCTCTATAACTGACGAAGCAATGATTCAGTCTGTCGGTACGACGACAATGAAAACACCACAGGATCCTTAAGCTGGACCTCGCTGTTAACGTTAGCATCTGGAGACGGTTAGTCGGTTAAAAAAAGCAAGTTAAAAACATCACCTGTGAATCACTAGTTTGCAGCCCTACGTCTCTCCTTGCCATAGATGTGTGATGTAGAAATGTACATGCAGGGTGGGTCAGTACACCGTGACATCACGGTTGGCTGTTACAACTGAATTGAAACTTTCAACCAGAGGGCATAGAACAATTAATTCCTGATAAAGTACTAAACATACAGAATACATATTAAACAATATTAGCATGTTTGGCATCGCTAAACTATTTTTTGCTACACCGTGCATATTAAATGGCTTTCTGACATTCTTCATTTAATTATGGAGACTGACATACAGCACATGAGGCAGCCCGACTGGTCACGATGACTCACGTCGTCACTGACTATTGAACAAACAGCAGCCCAGTCAGCAGAACCCAGCACCAGGAGAACTTCCTCTGTCCACATGTATTGTGACTGTAACCTGGATCCAGAACATCCCATCAGTGTGAGCAACAGCGTCACATCCAAGCAGCCCAGAGGCGTCCTGCTCCACTAAACACACCACTTTACACTCCTGCATTAACGGATGGTATTGCGTAAGGACAACCGCGTTTAAAACGAAAAAGAAGAAAAAACATCCGAGGGTTTACTTGTACATTAAAAAAAAAAAGCATTAGTCACAATACAGAAATAAACAAATGGCACATTGAATTCCTAATTTAAAAATAAAGTGGTGCTTGAGGAACTTTCTTACTGAGGAGACAAGTTAAATAAATTACTACCATAAACGTTACATACAAATCTGGAGTAGTATATACAAAGGAGTTATTAGACAAAAAAAAGAAAAGAAATCTACAATTTCAAATTTGAAGTTCAACAAAGACAGCAGTAGAACCGTATTTTACAAAGCAGGGTTGTGTTAACAAGTGTGGGTCAGAGTGGTTTGTTTGTGTGTGTGTGTGTGTGGAGGAAAGGGGGGGGGGGGGGTCTCTCTGACAGACGCAGACTGTCCATGTTCAAGCTGCAGCTGGAGGAAACAGTGGTGTGATGCGTCCGGAACAGCCTCACGCTCATGTCTGAGACAAGTGAGCACCAGGGATGTGACGGAAGCATCCTCAAAAGAAAAAGTACACTATTTTTCAACCCGAGTCTGATTTCCATAGTTAGACGAGACTCTCGAAACAGATGAAGCTAAATAAAACTTTAAAAACATTACATTATGAGCACTAAAATACGACAATGCAGGTGCCCCTCTTTTAACAAATTAGCTTGAGGCTAGCTAATCTAGAGGGTACATTTCTGTGGTTAAATTGATCTGGAAAGCTTTTGGTGGCTGACACGGCTCGCACCGATATACAGTACAATACTCGGCTGTTCACCGGAGTCCGAACACGTAACTTCAAGCTAATAAAATGCAAAAGTCAGACCGTCCCATCATGAAAATAAGACCTCGGTTGAAAAACACCTGAACCTTTAACAAACATCCAGTTTCCGACACTGAGCACTGTGGCTAGTAGTCCGTCTCTAAAAGGGCCGTAGTCTATCCGAAGCATCCAATAATATCCCTCCGCTCGTTAGTATCCCTCCACTAAAATCTTCCAAAAATCTTTTTTTTTTTTAGATATCGCTATAAAATAAATCCCTCCTTTTTCCTTCAGCATCCCTTAAAAAACCCTGAACGTTAATAGAGGTCGTTACTGATTAAAAAACACGCGGGTGAAGAGCAGTTTAGTTTAGTGAGGAAGGGGGGGGGGGGGTCTCCTTTGTAAACACTCTCAGCGACAGTTTCACCGACACACTCAATACCTGACAGAGTGGTTTGATCTCTGCGACTGAATCACATCTTTCACAGCTATATACATACATACATAAGTATATGTGTATGTATGTATGTATGTATGTGTCATTTTGGAACAGAAAACAATGAAATCCTTCATGAACCGTTGAGGAGCCTCCCCCCCTCCCTCCCCCTTCCCCTCGCAGCGTCAAACTCCAGCTCCTTCTTTGAACGGGCTACGTCAGGCAGTGAGCGGCAAAGAGAGGCAAGCACGTGTGGTCCTCGGGGTTGTTTTGGTTCCGGTAGAACCCTCCGATAGACCGGGAGCCGCCAGGTGGGCTCCCTGTCTCGTGTCTGTAAAAGGGCGGGCGGGGTTTTGGTAGGATGGAGAGAGGGTTACAGGTGGAGGTTCTGGAAAGATCTTGACGCTGGTCCAAGCCACAGGACGCGTCACAGAAATGCAACGTGCTCCAATAAAGTTTTTCACGTGCATGCGCACATAGTGGTAAGACTGTTGAGGAGAGGGGGGGGGGGGGGTGACAGGCTGCAGCTACTTGGTGAGACGACAGCGAGTGGTTCTTCACGGACATTGTTCTTTTTTAGTACTTTTTCTGATATTTTTTATATAACAAAAACACTGAAACGTGGTGACGCAAAGTTATTAGTTCGACACTAGCGAACAGAACGGGGCTTAAGTGGTGAAAGCCCCCCGGCCCGCTGGGATCGGCCCCGTCGACCGCCGCAGCTCGTGGTCATGTTCCTGGGGGCATCGCTCCTTTTTTCCTTCTTTTTCTTGTCTTAAAGAGTCCCGCCTCCTCTCTAGGCGTCCGACAGGCAGCTCTGGACACTGTCCATCCACAGCTGCGCGTTCAGGCTGTCCTGGGCGCAGAAGTTGTACACTCGTTTGGTCGTCTTGAGCTGAAAGACAATGGAAGAGACATGAATTACAGCGATCTGTGCACATGAATGAAAACAGTGGTGACATGAAAACACACGGCAGACGACAAGGAGCAAAGTGATGCCGTGCTGGATTTAAGCACGCATCAGTCCTTTCCTTGAAACACCTTCAGATTGTTATTGACATCCACTTTGGATCATCGTTTTATATGTTGGATTTTTTTACGATTGGTGGAGCAAAAGCATTGAAGACGGAGACTTTCTGGGGAAATGTTATGGACAATTTTCAGGTATCTCCTGCTGCATGAAAAGAACTACGTAGGTGTCAACAAACCGGAGAAAAAATAGCTACAAAGATCAAATTCTTTATTTACCCCGATACAGCAGGTGGTTTAACGGTTTAACGGTTTAACACTGCTGTATGTACCACAATTATTTAGGTTTATTCTTATTTATCTGCTGGTGTGACTGCGGCGCTATAAAAAGGGGGTAACCGTCTTGGAATAATGCATGAAGATTTCTATAAATACACTAAGGTGAACTTACATCGAAGAAGGCTTTCTCCTCGATGTTTTTCGGCGCTCCCATGGTGGGCGTTCCTGGAATGACGGACTCCACGTCGGCCAGCTCGATCACCCCTTTACACTCCTTGTCCTGCCTGCTCTCGTAGTATCTCAGCTGGGGACAGGGGGGGTGCATCGTTAGAGACAGAGGACATTATAAGCTCATTCTTTTGCTTTAAGAGTGTCATTCTATTTAATTTTTTCCAAGGATTTGCGGGCTTTGAACTTTGACCTGAACCACCTTGTCTTACCTGATGCTTGGTCTTGTCCAGCACAAACCACCGCGGTTTCCATGGTTTCAATAATGCCCCTTTCTTAAACAGGATGCCTTCAAAACTCCTGATGGGGGAATAGTCAAAAGCAAAGATGAAGACGATGATTTTTCTGACAATGGTATTTACGCAGTTGCCAAACTGGCAACCAACAAAAGTAGTTCAGCTGTTGACCAAACGGCCGAGTGATGTCTTGGTTTATGAATGCAACATTAAATAAATTAGGCCTCAGAATAGAACACTTGAGCAGCCCTCCCGTCAGCGCCCCCCGTGGGTACAGACCTGTTCTCGCTCTCCGTGCTCTGGAACTGGCTGTAGAGCGTGCTGGTGCTGGGGCGGCCGGCGGCGGGCGTGGAGGTGGCGCTGGCCTCGCAGTCCAGGGCCAGGTTGATGGAGGATCCCCCGCCGCTCTCCTGCAGGTAGACGCCCTGAGAGCGCCGCTGGTGGCTCAGGTTGGACGACATCAGCAGCGAGCTGGAGAACGACGGCTGCGGAGGAGGGAGAGACGGGAAAAGGTTCGGTGAGAGTTTGGATCGATGAACGCGCGACGCTTCAGTATACTTTAACAATAGTCCGTGGTGATGAAAATGTGCCTGATTTGGGTCTAAAACATACAAACACCAAAGTAGGATCCTCTAATTTCTTAAGTGCCTTCTGCTTTCTCACCACAAGATGTCAGAGGAAAACATTTCCCACCATCTGTCTTCATCTTTACACCTGATTTCAAACATTCTGTCAGTAAATAAATTTCATGGTGACAGAGACACAGTTGGTTACTGTGAACCAGTTGATCACATCTCTTTGTTTTTATTGATGTAAACAGTGTGCTGAAGTCACTAGAGTGTGGTTATAGTCAACTTAAAAAAGACATTTGATATCCAACACTAAATATTTAACTGCAGATCTGATGAATAAAAAAAGTAGTAGTTGAGATCTCAGAAGATACTTGAAAGTTTAGGTTTACACACACAGGGTTTATCATTCAAATATTCAATTGTATGAAATATCTTCCTTTGTTCATTATGTTCCAGATGTGACATAATGGAGGACACATTCAAATCATCCTTTGGTCACTGGTTAAAAAGAGCAGAAAAGGTTTTTATATGAAACAGCTTCAACTGTTCAAATGAAAAAGATTTCTCTCTGGAGTCTTTAAAGATACGGCTCCGTTTCCTTTATTTCTTCAGAAATAATGCTCAACATTTATGACATGATTTGATTAATGTGTTTTTAATTTGGTCTGGAAATAAGTCGTTTTTTCAGGAGATACAATTTATTGTAAAAGTTGGATCCATGTTTTTAAAGTCATCTGTGCAGCATTTGAAGTGCTTTAGAGACAATTTGCGGGAAATACATTTTTCTTATTGTCAATAACTCAAATAGTGTAAATACTAAAATGCTTAAGAAACATACAGCACGTGGACGTATATGTGAGCAATATTTACACAATAATGAATCAGAATTTGTCTGTGAAAGTCCTACAATAGAGTGCAGTGTTTCCGAGAATGTATTTGTGGAGGTCAAATGAAATCGGTGGTCTCACCTTGCTTTCCAGTTTGGCCTCAGTTCTCTGTGCGGTCTTCATTTTATCCCACGTGTCCTTCCACTTCTCGGACGTCTGGCCAAGCTCCGCCTCCAGACTCTGCAGATCTTGCAGCAGCTTGGTGATGGCGTCGGGCACCGCCTTGCTCAGGCTGTCGTAGCACGGCCACACGATGTGGCGCTGCGACTTGGGGCCGCTGCTGTCGGCTTTATCGGGCGTCTCCTCCGCCGCGCGCTCCTGCCGGCCCCTCAGCTCCCAGTCATAGGACGGCCCCTCTGACAGAGTCTCCTCCATGTAGAAGTCCCACACCTTCAGGTTGGAGTTGAAGGTGTACGGCCTCAGAACCTGGAACACACAATGACTCACTTTAAAGTGACAGACTAATGGGTCTCCTTTGTGTCATTGCTTCCATGATGTTCATTGAATGAACTTGACTGTAGTTAGTTAGAGTAACTAAAGCCCAGAGTTTTGGCTGAAGGGCCTCTTTGATGAAGAATTGTTTTTTTTCATTAAACGGCTGGCTACTTAGCTAGCTAGCTTGCTAATTCCACCATGATTTCTTCACAACACAAAAAGCACCACATGAACAGCTGTTTTTGAATTAAAGTGTTTCAACCAGAAGAGGGCAGTCGCTATGTATATTTATAACACAATACAGTTGCACTAAAATATCAAGAGTTGGACCTGAATCCATCAACAACAGAACTAAATACCCAGTGTGCGAATAAACAGGGTTTGATTGAGAATTTAGACCCATTTGAAAGCATTAATAGCAACATTTTGGGGTCTCTAAAATCTTTAAGAAATATACATTTTGAGAAGTGGCGCAAGGAGAGCCTGTTCTGGATAACTTTGATGCATTGTTTGTGACCTGGATTTAGGCAGGACATGGTCTCTCCTCTTTTTGGATAGCAGGACGGAATGAGAAGAAGCCGAGCTGAAGTCTGTGTGTCGGAGTGTGAGAGTCTTGTGTACCGTGTGGGTTTTTGTGCAGGGCATCATTGTTTTTTTGTGAGTGGCCTTATTTTTAACATTATTAGCTTGGTGGTGTTTGTGCAAGGGTTGTATAGTAAATTCCTTTGGCTTCCATCCATTTAATCTTGAATATTAAGACTATGTAAGACTTCAGCACGGACACTGGAGGGCGGATGCCCCTCTCAATTACCACCTGGTACTTCGCACACTGTAACTACCCATTCATTCTGTTTACTGTAGCTGGTCACTTGCAGTCACTGTGAGGCCTTATATCATCTTAAAAGCTAAAAGGCTGGTTAAAGTGTGTGCAGAGACCACGCACTCACCTCCTCGTCTTCAGGAGAGAACATGTAGTTGTAGAAGACGGGTGTTTTCTTGTTGAGTCGGTCGATGTAGTCCCACACGGACTTGCAGACCTGAGGGCTTTTCCTCTCTCCTTTCTCCTCATACAGCACTCCTGCGCACACACACGGCTCGTCAGGAACACAGACACTTCATCTAGGACTATGAGTTTCTGAAGAGTTACTTAAAACAAACAGCAGCATTTTAGAGACTTGGGACTGTTCTCACCCAGCTCGATGCGTTCGTAGTCGGAGTCGAGCAGGAAGGTGCGGAAGCGGTTGGACACGTAGTGGTAGGCCAAGAACTTCAGGTAGTACTGACTGAACTCAAACTCCATGGGGAACTGCAGGTGGATCTGAGGGTGGGGGGGAAAGGGATTCACAGGTCAGGGTTACAGTTTAAAAGGGGGACGCCGACATGGTTCGGACTGCATACATGCTCGTGTTCACACATACAATGTTGCGCAGTCATACATTTTGGGCTGGGTCCAGACCTTTGCATCCGCCCACTCAATAGTCATCTAAAGTCCAAGTCAGTAAACTTGATTTGTCTGGCATCATGACATGAAACAGCTGTTTCTAGATTAATAAGCTCAAATAGCCAATGAGCTCTGGTGGGCTAACACCGTTGTTAAGAGTTGCTTCACATCCTGTCTCTCTTCCTATTCTTGACAAAGGTGCTACGTTCGCACTGCACACAGGCTGAACAGAGAGCGGAAACAACCACCACACCACCGTCTGATGTGTCGGACAGCCACTGACGATAAGTGAAGCCGCACTTCCTGCATGTGATAAGAGGGCAGAACCCACGTCACTGATCTCAAAACAGGAAATAAAGTCGGAAGTACAGGTAATCACACACAGCATTGGACATAAACACAGTAAGAGGAAGACATATGTATCATTATACACTGCTTCTAGGCTCAGCTGTTATAATGTTGTGTTGTCCTTATTGTCTTTTCTGTGTTAGTTGTTCATTTTTCAATTATATTTTTCATACACAAATTCCTTGTGCGTGGACTGAGGATTTAAAGTGCTTCTAACTTTTTCTAAAAGTGCATTATTTAAATAAACCTACCGGTATTATCAGTCGGATTCTGATCTTCATGTGTTCTTAGATGTTTTTAAATATTATTTGCATCGCAGCAAAAAGCAGTAAAGATACTGATATCTGCTGACCTCTGACCTTCCATATCTCTTATTAAAACAACAGCATCTCTGCTGTGAAAAAAAGGCAGAAGCCTCACAGGCTGCGCTGCAGACCCACCTGGTGTACGCAGTCCAGGAACTGCAGGAAGACGGGGGTGAAGCCGCTGCTCTGGCTGCCCAGCGTCTGCGCTCCGCGGTGGCTGAACCGGTGGCCGAATGACAGCCACTCCTTCTCCACCAGCAGCCGGAAGCCATCGAACGTGCGGTAGTATGGATCAGACAGCAGCTGCACCAACGACACCACCTGTACACACACAGAGCGCCGTGTCAGTCTTGAGCCTCGCTCACAGTTTATTTTCAGAATAAAGCCGAAGCTTCTGCATGTGAGTCAAACCTGCGTGGTGACATCCCAGCCGTCCTCCAGGCTGACCATGACCGACGAGCCCGTATCCAGGAGCTCCACCACCAGCACGGACACCTGCAGCACCCTGTGTAGCTGCACACACACACACACACACACACACACACACATACACACACACACACACAAACACACACACACACAAGGGTAAGAACAACGCCCGGAGGTCACAGAATGAGCGCTGCATGCGCTGAAGCGGGGAGCACTAACCAGAGCCATCCACTCCGACTCCTCCAGGCAGCGCAAGAAGCTCATGTTGGGGTCAGAGGTCGAGGAGCTCGGCACGCAGGCCTTCATCAGCTTCTTGAAGCTGTTCTTCACCTGCCGAACATCACACACCTCGATGGGAACCACCTCCCACTGCTGGAACGAGTCCTGCTTCCCGCCCTGAACGCAACGACACCAAGTCAATACTGGCAATCTTTTTCCAGCCTTTCATCACAGTTGACCCCGAAAACATCAGCGTGTCTCTGGTTACCTTGAGCTGGGCCTTGTCTCCGATGATGTAGAGGTAGGCCTTCTGCTGGCGGAGAAACAGCGCCTCGCTCGGCCCTCCGTTGGGCTGTGGGGACTCCTTCCCTGCCAGACGCGTTCCCACGTCTGGGTTGTAGGCACTTAGGCGCCCGCTGCCTCGGATGCTGCCCCATTTACCTGCAATAAACACACAAACACACACAGTAAGGTAGTCTTCAGAAGAATCGCGACAGGAAAACGGAAATGTCAGAGCTAATGTGGAAGTCTTGTCCACTTTAAACAGCCATTTAAAGATCGGAATGATCCTTTAAAACACACCGACGTGTATAACGTCCTCAGCTACTGATAGCCATGCTGCATAACAAGGCAGAAATTACTGAAAAGTACTCAGCCCAGCTCATTACGTCTAGCTCAGTGACAGCTACATTATGACGTTGACTCTGATTGCTGCTGACATTCAACAGAGGGAAGAATCAAACAGGAAATGACAAACAAGACGTCAGACAGCAGAGCTGCGGCAGCAGCATGCACGAACAGCACACCATTAGTCCGCGCAGACAACACAGAACCATGGCAAACACACTGACGCTACTGTTAGAGAGATCTGATTGGTTAGACAGGAGTGGAGGGATGTGGGTGGGGGCGTGGCCTACTGTACCTCTAGGAGGGTTCCTGGCCTTGCCAGACACTTTGGGCTGAGAGAGGGAGATGACTTTCGCCCTTTGACCGAGAGCTGAGGTCAAACGACAGAGACGACCAGTTAACCAACAACGCCACACAATGGAGGACGGTTTCACACACACACACACACACACCCTCCTCCTACAATTTGTTCTGAAACCAGGAACTGCAACAGACTAAAGCTAACAGAAAAAACGACAGGAGCACTGTGGGACGCACACACGTCTTACCTCCTCTGCTGAAGGTTCCGGGAACGTCCTCCTTGGTGCCCATCACCTGCTTCATCAGAGCGCCGATCTTGGGCTGCCTCAGCTTGTCTGAGGAGTCTGTGGACGGGAGAAACCCATCAGCCGTGTGACCCCACAGTCCCAGTGACAAGTAACATGTGTGAGTGTGTGTGTGTCCACCCACCAGAGGTGCTCATATGAGTGGAGGTGAAGCCGCTGAGTGTGTTCCTGCCGCTGCTCTCGCTGTAAGAAGGCATGGAGCTGATGATGGCCTGCAGGTATTTCTCCTGCTCCAGACTGGTGGAGTCGGCCTGCGAGGGCCCTGCACAGAAAAGACACATTAACCAACATATCATCATATCATGCTTCACGCTACGATATGCTTTTTGTTAGTTACATTTTGTTGCAAAAGATTGCAGATCTTTCTCTAGATCTCTAGGGAAAGACAAAAAAAATACATCTTATCACTTAATCGCATCTTTTCCAGGTAATATCTGGACCGCTAGGGTCAGAGTAACAGCTTGTCATGACCTCTGACACCTGTACTCCTTACTACCGGTCGAGTCAAGGCAGCTAACTTCTAAAGGCCTGGTGAGGACATATGTACAAAGTGCCTAAAATAGATTTATGTTTAGTTTTTTTTGTACCTGAAGCAGGGGCATTAGGGGACTTGAAGAAGCCCACCACTCCCTTCGCATGGAGGCCTGCAGATCGCAGCAGGACGGCTTTGGTTCGCGGATTCCTCCAGCAAACCACGGGGAAGCGATTCTGCCGGTAGCAGCGGCAGATTCTCTGGATGGTCGTGTCTGGGATGCTCTGAGGCACAATCAGCAGGCCCGGGTAGCTGTGACACACACACACACACACACACACACACACACACACACACACACACACACACACAGACACACACACACACACACACACACACACTGTTAAGCACTGGAGAAACACAACCCCTTGTCTCTGTGTGCTGTCTTCCGGCGGGCTCCCACCTCCTGCAGACGGTGTACATGCGGTTGACGGTCGAGATGCGGAACGGCTCGTTTTTCGAGCGCGTCAGGCTGTTACTGAGCGTGCCCAGGCCCAGGCGCTGGTAGTCACGGCAACAGGCGCGCTCCACGACGTTGCTCATGGTCTGCCTGTCAGACGAGCGCATGGTGGAGGAGAGGGTGAGGGAGCTCTGGTCCACTTCCTCTGAAACTGTGGCATAAGACACGGAGAACTGTGATGTCAGCCCACTGCACAACAATGTAAAAAACAAAATCAAAGAAGTTCTGACAAAGAGCGCAAAGCGATTACCTGAGATTTCATCCTCGTCCAGCTCTGACTGGAAGCTGCTGCGGTTCTCCCAGGTGGGGGGGGAGTACTTCTTCCTGGTCACATACTGCCGGCCGATGGTCCTCTTGGCACTCTTCACCAGGTTTTTGGAAAGTGTCCTGACGAGGATAAGGGGGAAAAAAGGGAACGTTAAGCCATACATCGCTGTGCTGATTCAATAGCGTATCCCATTCAAAGTCACTTGGCGTCCACTTCCTTTCGGGTTTTTCGCTCAGATTTGAAGCGGTGTCCAGACATTCACATGTCTGAATGAAACTGTTTCTTAGCACACACAAAGAGCAGAGATGGAAAGAACAGGGCCGATAAAACGGCTGCTACATTTTCCACCGATTAAATATTCAACTGCTGCTCCCATGCTCCTTTATATTCTCCAGAAAGGAAAGCGCGCGTGTGTGTGTGTGTGTGTGTGTGTGTGTGTGTGTGTGTGTGTGTGTGTGCGTGCGTTGGGAGGGGAATGAGAATTGGTTGCTGAGACTTTAAATAAAGAGGTGACAAATAAAAACTAACACAGAAAGGAAACTAATAGGTACGATATCAAAACATAAAGTCACATTGTGGGTAGACCGGGGCATTCACCACTATATTATATTCATCCAGAAAATTATAAGAAACCGAGAATATTACGCTTAAAAAAAGGGGAAAGATAACAGCAATCTTTTCTCAATGCATCATATTTATGAATGTGACAGGATGCAGCCAGTGTGAAGTCCCTGCAGACCTGAGAGCATGTTTTCACACTCGCACCCCAGGAGTGATGCCTCTGACAGAGGAGACTGGACACGATGATGCACATGGACCACATAACAAGAGGCACTTTAGAATGATGCAGTTTCTGTAGCTGCAGGAGAAACCCTCCTGTTTGTGCACACACCGTTTAGGTTCACACGGCCGAATCACAAGGGAACCGGCTTCTGTTTACTGACATGTACTCATGCGACTTGTGCAGATTTGCAGAGACATCAGCTGACAATAGTGTGGACAGACTATACGGGCAGAGGCTTGGCATGTAAAAGGCCTTTAAGTTGCGTCTGCCCGTAACAATGCAAACATCAATCTGAAAGACACAAAAATCCCTCTACATGTGTTTGTTTTTTTCAATCTTTTTCTGGACTTTTAGCTGTTAACATCTTTCTCATCAACACATCCCAGATGTATTCTCATGTCATGTATGTTCTGTAGTTTGAAGCTAGATACTCTGGTTCCAATGGGTCACTACAGAAATGTAGTCAAATCCTGATTGATTTTAGCTCTGACTGGTTTTAACTTGTTTAAACTGACTAGTGTTGTATCATGTGAATTTTATTATTTACATTTTTTCATATTGTATTATTGTGTTTCTAAAAAAGGTTAGTTTTATGTTTTATTGATACACCTATGAACTTATGTCTCTCTTGAAAATGAGATCTTGATCTCAACCTCATGATATAAAGTGTATATTTTAATGTAGCGGGTCAACTGAGTTCACTGATTCTCACATTTTAACATGTGACTGATGAAATCTGGTACCATAAGCCTTTAAAACAATGAATAACCTGGTAAATGCAACAGCTGTGAAGCATCATCACTGAGTTACGGTAATGAAACCCTCTGTGCTGACCCACGAGATGTTATGAGTCGGTTCCTTGATCGACGCGGTGCTCGTGTTGCTGATGGATGGCTCCAACTAGCAGTCTTTGTAGTTCTTTAGTTTCTCTTGCATAAAAGCATGTGTTCTACATGGAGGGCTCCTTACTTGAGGGACTGGTTCTTGTCCTTGGTCTTGTGCTCCACCACCATCTTCCCGCACTGACCCATGGTGAAGGCGAAGGTGCCCTGGACGTGCTGAGGATAGCGCAGCTTGTGCATGTGCTTCCTGAAAACTTCGGCCAGGTCTGACGCGACCTCCTCGTCAAACGCAATCTTCATCAGCTGCAGGGGCAGACAGAGAAAGAAAACAGGTGAAATCTGGGAAACGAGCACGAGAGAGGAGCCGGATATTTGCTATGGGAGTTGAGGATGTGAGGGTACCTGGAAGGTGCAGGACCGTAGCTGGAGCCCCTCCTGGACAAACTGGTCCATGGGTAAAGTGACGGAGATCCTTTTCTCCTTGGTCAGAGAGGCGATGGGGAACGAGCGAGTCACCACCTGCTCACCCACTGCAGGAGACAGACACGCAGACAAGGAACAGGGTTTAGAGAACCCACAGGCCTGACATGGAAGCTTTCACAGTTTGTGTGTGTGTGTGTGTGTGTGTGTGTGTGTGTGTGTGTGTGTGTGTGTGTGTGTGTGTGTGTGTGTGTGTGTGTGTGTGTGTGTGTGTGTGTGTGTGTGTGTGTGTGTGTGTGTGTGTGTGTGTGTGTGTGTGTGTCATCTCTCACCCAGCGGGTCGTTGGGCGTGCCCTTGAAGATGAGCCGGTAGGTGGTGAGGAAGATGGCGCCCTCGGCAGGGAGCAGGGGCGGACCTCCCATCAGCCCCGTGGCCTCCTCGCGGCCGTCGGGAATCAAGTGGACTCGCATGCCGTCCATCACCAGCTCCTCACCGGGCAACAGCATCGGCCTCAGCAGCTTGGGCTGCGCAGAGATAGAAAGAGCGGCGGGAGATTAATCATAAAGATTCTTTAGCCAAATATTTTCATAGCAACAGTTTAATATAATTTAGCAATGAATGAAGCTGACAATTTGTCATTGAGTTCATATGGATCTCTGACTGTAAAAACCCTCAAAGCACTAAAACGACCCCGATAGTGTTCATTTAAAACCCTCTAGTCCTGTGGTTCCAGGACCCCACAAGGGGTCTTGAGTTGAATCCAAGGGGTCAGGAAAAGTAGTTAAAAAAAAAATAATAATAATAAAAATAATCCTTCCTGTATAGTTAAACATGGTTTACGTTGACCCTTTCAGGTCTTTGAAAATGGTTCACATAAAACGGTCTAACATGCTGCTCTTATTAAATGTGACACCTGCAACTGTAATATACAATAACACATGAGTAACTGTGCATATATATATATATATATATTTCATGGCCACTCATCAAAATGTCATGCGTTCACAAGCATGCTGAGGTTACTGTCTGGACGATGACCTGCACTGTTTGTGAAGTTTAGCTAATGTTGAAATGATCGTTGCATAACACACAACATGATCTGCAATTGGTGGGATCTTGGCACAAACGATAAAAAACAGATAAATAAACAGACTGTATAATAATATTCATTTGGGTGTGTTTATGCAATGGGACATTCACTTTGGTATTTCTTTGGTAGCACTGTCATGTTTTGAACGGTCCCCGAGGATCAGAGGCTCGATCACAGAGGCCTCTGTGGGCTGCTGAGCTCTTCTGAATATCAACAGTATGAAATATGAAGCTGGCTTTGTCCTCAGATCATTAAATCACTCCCTGTTCCCCCCAGCGGGGCCCAGAGAGCTTCCTAAGGAACTCCACCTCTGATAGGAAATGAATTACAACTCTGGTAACCTGTTTCCTAATCTGTTACGCAACACCTACTGCCACACATGACCGCCCTCCAGCTGCAGAAAAAAGGGCGGAGTTTCCTCTGGAGGCATTTAATTGCGAAGACCTCAATGGTTACAAATTGCACACAAATGTTTTTTTGTGTGTGTTTCTGCTCAGCCCATGATCTAATATCCACTAGCTAAACGGATCCTGAACCTCACGACAAAAGAAACTGCTGATGGGACATTGTGAGGTCAGATGCAGGGAGGAAAGACATTCCCGGGGGGGCGGGGCAATGAGCACAAGTCTTTAGTGGAATGACAAAGCATGTCACGTTAAGCCCCGCGTAGCCACCGACACACTGCACGCAGGACTAACAGCACCCTTCGGAATGAAGGCACTCAGCTCCGCAGGGCCTCGGAGAAACCAAACGGCACAACAAGGCAGAGCAGTCAACCCGGCATGCACTGCTGGGAGCGTGCTTGCGAGTCACGCAGTTTCTGCCTCTGGCGGACAGACGTACCTGCTGTGACACTCTGAGCCTGCGCGGTGGGGATTGGTGGAGAGGGGATTGGGCGGGGCTGGCTGGGGTTCTGCGCGGCCTTTGTCCAGCGGAACGTAAAAATAGGAATTGGTTACCTTTTGGATCGGAGGCAGTCTCTTGCTCTCCCTGTGGACTGCGTCCAACGTCTCGATGTGCATCTGAACGATGTCTGCAGGGAGACGGACAGAAGGACGGAGACGGAGATCAGAGATGAAAGATCAGTGAGTGAGTGTGACGGGTGCTGGTGCCGCCGTACCTGGTATCATGGTGTGGAGGGCCTTCAGGTGCTCGTTGGTCACGCCGCTCTCGTTGCACACTTTGTCCACGAAGCGGTTGATGAAGCGCACCACCGAGTTCGCCACGTCGGAGCTCTCGGCATCTTCGAAGCCACTCTCCGTGTCGTAGCTCTCCGCCATGCTGCCTGCAATACTACAAGACCAAACAAACCTTTATGTTTCCAAACTCTAAAGGACCCGCTTCAGAACGGCACCAGTGTCTGAGCTTAGCTTCATGTGCGCTCACCAGACACAGGAACAGCTTCTGTCCAGTGGCCGTCACTCTGATGAACAATTAATCAGACATATTGCATCTTCATTTGAACTATTTGCACTATTATCACCTTCTGCACTAATATCCCAAATCCATTGTCATTGTTGTTGTTCTTTATGCTCATATATATTCTTAGATATATATTTATATTGTACATAGTACTTAAATGTTAATGCTTAGTTTCTCTGTTCTACTTTGTTGTCTTTAATGTCCTTGTTTTTCTTATATTTCTCTTGTTTATTGTATATGTTGGTGTCTGACTATGTGGCTTCGACATGTGCTGTGAGACAAAGAGAATCAGGCCTTCCCGTTGGCAAGCAAAGGTTTCATCCTGATTTTAGTTTGATAAGCACCAAACCCCCAACCAAGGAAAGTTCACACTCGGGTGTGAACTTGCCCCCGATCGCACCGTTGCAATCTAATTGGCCGAGGGCCAAGACACCCCAGCGGTTCAGCCTCTGTTTCTACAAAACAGCCTTTCTCCCTCAGCTCCATGCTTTTTCCCTCGATCTCGGTCGACAAGGGAGCACACTGCAACGTTTGCTGATAAGATAAGAAGAAGTAGAGGTCATTGTGTTTTATTTATCTTGTTTGGTGTGCTTAAGTTCCTGTCATTTGTATAACATGGTGTATGCTCAATAATCGCCGACACTAGCGATCGCTGGTGTTGTGTAGAAGTTACTGTGTATTTCATGCCGTGATTCGTGTTGAGATAGCCGCCGCTTGTGAGTTCGGAAGTTGTTTCTCATTAGTTCAGAACCGCGGCTGTGCTCCTCTGGCTGAGAGAGCAGTCTTCCAAACTCCAGCCGGCCGTACCTGTTCGTGACGTAGCTGTTGCTAACGCTCTCCACGTCTGCGAGGCCGGTGGTCCTCAGCAGGCGGTTCTTGCTGGTGTCCAGCGGTAGCAGCAGGTAGCTCATCCTGTTGGCGTAGTGGATGGCCTGGCTGAACACCGTGCTCTCCTCCTTCTGCACGCGTTCCGTCTGCATCTCCTTGCTGAGTGTCGGCCACAGCCGGCTCTGCTCCGATGCCAGCTCCAGGGCGCTGATTTCCCTCCTGCTGTCCGACCCGTCCGGCTGCTCCTGAGAACCAATCAGAGAGAGGCTCGTTAGTGATTTATCATCAGAGACAAAAATGACCCTCGGCTCAGCAGGTTGGGGGACTGACTCATTAGTCTACTTGCTGCGGGGGTTAGATTTCTTCCAAGAAATTCACCCAAACTTTTTACATCACTTCTTTGTTCACTCTGGAACCATATGGAGTGTGACGTAGGTGCTCACATGGTTGTTCTGCTGCTCTCCCTCCTCTGTCTCCAGGTACAGAGCTCTGATGTGGTTCTGGACATCGCTGTAGAACATGGCCTCCCAGAACTGCATGGTGGTCCACACCATGTGCTCTTGAACGCAGCTGTAGGCAAACTGAGTGATGCCTGCGCCCATTTTCTGTCAGGCAAACACAGGGAGAGACTTTTATGAGGGGGACCAGCTACTTGGAATGACATTCAGATCTGTAGAATTCATGTTCAGACAAAGACATTCCACCGACCTCAAAACAGCCCTCACCACAAAATCCCCTCACTCAGTCAAATGTAAAACCATGACGGGATCACTGGATTTTGAATGGCTTAATGGGTTCTTTGCTGTGGTTGAGGCTAATTTTGGGCAATGTGGAATGACTTTGGTGATGCTGGTTATGAACTTACTCTGCAGAAGGCTGTGACCAGTGGAAGGAGGGCAGCTGCAATACCGTGTTCATCTATATGTGAGCAGTCCTGAACAGAAATAAAGAAGCAATGAATGATGTGACAGCTTGCAAACCATGAAACACAATTGTATTTATCATCTGAGGCTCGTCATTGGACTATTCATTGTATCTGCTTTAAATACAGATAGATCTTGTATGTTAGATCTTGTAAATGACTTCTCCTTTAGAATCATTAAAGTCCAACTGAAACAACAGAACTGATCATTCTATGGCATCATTTTTAAGTAAGAACTTTGGTCGCGGGAGAATGATGAGACATCGGGCCCCTGGGCACAGACAAGCAAAAGGCCCCACCACCTCTCCTACACATAGGAGCAACACACTCAGACTTTAGAACTGTTCCTATAAAAGACTCTTTTTGTTGTTGTTTTGTGTCTTTTTGTAGTCTTTAAGCATATCTCTGTGTTTTGTGTCACTTTGTAATTGTTTGGTCTTTTTGAAGTTTTTTGTCTGTGGTTGTTTTGCACCTTTAAGCAGTCATTTGTGTCTCTTTGTAGTTGTTTTGTTTCTATTTTGCGACTGGGCCTGTGCACAGTACGGCCGTTCAGTAAATCATCAATGACTTTGGTGATATTCTGGCTTTTCCAAATTTGCTATTTGTTGGCCAAATACATGAAAAACTGACATGGCATTCTAATCCTCATCTGTGTATCTCTATGTTTTCTTGCCATGCTTCCGTTTGTCATAGCAGTTTGATGAAGACGAACATCTCATCTAGTGTTTGTTTTTTTAATATACTGTTGATTTCAGTGACATTCTAGTACGTGCAGACTCACCTGTAAGGTGCAGTTCATCATTCGGACAATGTAGTCAAACTGCTGGTCATCCAGCACAGCTCGGTTCTGCAGGACGTGCTGATTGAGCTCCTGGGTCAAACAAACCCGGGCTGCCCGACCCTTCAACGCCCGCAGCACAGCCGGCATCAACTGGACAGAGGAGATGAAAATAACCGCAACAGCTGAATCACACACATAAAACCAACAGGACAGATTACACGCTTTGAGGTAAACATAGGTAAGTTATGTTCCTGAGGGACAAGACACTTACAGGTTTAGGAGCAAAAATGAACCGTTTTGTCATGCGTCAGGAATGAGTCACTCTTACCTTCTTGGCCTCCAGCATCTTGTTCTCGAAGATGTACGTGATGCAGTTCCTGACCACCTCCAGCCTGCGGGCACTGTTGGCCATCACGTTGCCGTTCCTGTCCACGGTGTCTCCTGTGGAGACGCGATAGAAGTGATCAGACCCTCATTCATCACTGCGACACCAAGCTCAACCCCATTAAACACACACTGTGAGACAGACTGTCGGGAGGGAAAAGTTCACACAGCAAGTTTGAGGTGAAAGTGGAGGTATTGAACTGTCAAACCCAACACCCGCTGCCTTGCAACAAACTTTTGTCAAGTGTTTAGCACTTTCTTAACACCTGCACACTGCTTCTTATTTCATTTGATCCATTTTCAAGACCTGGAATTGAGCAAATTACCAACTCACACAAACACAAACAAACAATCATTCTCAGTCCTCTCCCCAGCTCACCCAGTGGGGGCCCAGATGGCACCATGCCCTTGAGCTCCGCCTTGACCACGGGAGGTGCAGTCTTGAGCTTGGCGGCGGCGTGGTCGATAAAGAGCTGCACCGCGACATCGTCCATCGAGGGGAACGGCGACCGATTCTGTGCAGTGTTCTGGCTGTTTTCCGATGGTCGCTGGACTTTGTGCATCGCAACGGCGGGGTAAGGATTCTCCTAGAGGGAGGGAAAGATGGAGAGAGAATATGAAAAAAGGGGGTCAACAGGGAAAACTGAGGGAGTGAGATAAGGAAAGCAGAGAAGTGACTTAATGAAAACAGAGCTATAAAAAAGGAGGATATGTCTCACACTATTAGTTATTAGAGACGCAGGACTCAACAATAGGCTTTGCCCGATTGCACGGGGCAAGTAAAATGCCTCGTCAGGCTAGTACAGACCCGGGCATTGTACGGCCCCCGGGCCATATCCGGCCTGTTGGCTGCCGCCGACCGGCCCGCGGGACGTCAATGGGAAATTAGGAATAAAACGTAAATAATTGTACAACATGCACGGAATACAGCTGCATTGCTTATATTTTGAAGGCAACTGCTGCTGTTTTGATTTCTCAATTTACGTACGTTAGTACGTTTGTGGATGTGTGAGAGCAGCAGCTTCACTGCAATCCCAATAATAGCAGTGTTGGCGGCCCGACGTGTTTCTTCCGGCATGCCGAGCTTACGCCAGAGCTGGGCCAGGTCATTTTGGCTACCTGAGATGTGTCGACTGATGCGGAGCGGACACGGACATCTGAGGCTTTGCTAGCTAAGCTGCAAAGTCAACTTGCGCAGAAGACCTACATATGTGAACAAGCACTGTCCGCGATGAAGTTTAATTAATCCAGACCTAGATCCCCTCTCTGAAGCTGTCCTTCACATCTCACCTCACACATTCAACCTGACTTCAGTGCACTTGCTCACTGTACTGACAAACAGAAAATGAGGTCATTGGACGACAAAAAAATAGTGATAAAAGTACTAATTTATCAGAAACATGATCCCTGTCAGTGTTATATATATATTATATATGGATATTACAAATGTATATTTGTTTGGATCATTATTCCTGCTGCAGATTTTAACTCCTTTATCTCTGTTGTTCAGTTTGGGTAGTTAGGAAAGGTTTGACAAATTATAATGTGCAAAGTAACTAAAGCTGCCAGACAAATGTAGTGGAGTAAAAAGTACAATATTTCCCTCTGAGATATAGTGGAGTGGAAGTACAAAGTTGAGTAAAATAGAAATATTCAGGTAAAGTACCTTGAATTTGTACATAAGTACAGTACTTAAGCAAATATACTTCGTTACATTCCACCACTGATCATAATATTTACTCTTATCACTCACAGCTTATCAAAACCATACAATTTACTATTTATAAGGAGGCGGAATAATATAGAGCAGGATTGAGTTCAGTCTATTGGTCCCACGCCTGGGCTAGTAAATCAAGCAACTCGCTTACCTATTCCGACAAGTGGTAAAAAAAGAATTAAACACATGGATGGAAATAGCAACGAGTGAGCCATCGTGCTTCCTCTAACTTTAGTTTTTGTTGTTATTTGATATCCTCTAAAAAAAATAAAGCAATTTGTGTAGGGGCAAGTAAAAATCGACTTTGGTCAAGAAGATTTCTGACCAAAAAAACATTAGCGTTGAACCCTGCAGCAATAGAAAAAGGAAAAGAAAGAAAGAAAGAAACTGGGCCAAAAAAGTCACAGAGAAGAGGATCACAAGAGGAAACTGATGAGAAAAAAGGAGGACTAACAGGAAACCAGCAGAATAAGGGGTAAGTGAAGGGTATTCATTTGTCATCAGTTTGCTGCGAGAACATACATTTTTAAAGAGCTGCTCAGCCAGTTCCTTGACGTGGTTCATGACTTTGTGCGGACAGGCCTCCTCTTGTCGTATCCGCTCAACGTGATTGGCCACCAGCTGTGGAAACGGGACAAAGAAGTTATCTTTCATATCCGAGCCGTGTTGCGTTCAATCACCCTCAGTCAAACGGGGGGAAAAACAAAAAGGTCTAGCTGTGCACAATGCGCTGACAGACTCACGTCATCGAACAGGTCGGTGGCTCTGTAAGGAGGCCCTCGCTCTGACACGAAGCCTGCGAACGCCATGCCGTCCAACACCTTCATGAGGAAGTCGTCCTCCGTCAGCGACCTCTGACCCAGGAAGGCAGCCTGCGGGAACACACGTCACACTAATCTGATGCCGACCTCTCATACAGGCGCTCTTTTCTCTTTAGAACACACAGGCGATTGGTTGGAGGGGATAATGGCATGCAGTATTCTTTACAGACCTTATGGAAGCGGATCACCGGTTCTGGATGAATGCGGATGATGTGTAAACACCAGCGGTAGCCCTGGAAGAGCCGAGCGAACAGCCACAGGAAGACTCCCCGGATCTCCTTGTCCTGGAACACACAGTCAAGTTAAAGTACACACTAACAAACCGAAGGAATGATGGAATGAGGAACTGAACAGGACACGGGGTCTGGAAACAATCCTGGACCCGCAGATTTAATCCAGTTACATTTTTGACCTTTTAACACTCTTTTCATGGCAAAATGTAAAATCTACCCTGCTAGTTAGACACTAGGCCTCTCAGAGCAGCAAGAGTGTAGAGATTTAGACAACAGTTTTGGTTAAGGGTGTCAGCAGTTTGGCTGCAACAATAGTTTACTCTGGGGACATCTCAGATTCTCTCTATTGAAGTGTTGCCATTGTGCTGACTTTACAAGCTACATTTAAAGTTTACTGACTTTTTCATTTGGTTAATTCCTCACCATAAATATAGCAAAGAGACTTGAATGTTTTTAAAACCTCAAAATAAATGTAAATATATTTTGGGATTGTTTTTAGAACAAAGCTGCTGAGAGTAGAGTGGTTTTCTTACCTGGATCTTGAGAGCGGAGGGTTGAGTGGAGAGTGGGGGAAAGGCTTGATCAGCGATTTCCAGCTCCGGATCCAAAACCTACACACAACAAACACAAAAACACCTCAGTAACTTAATCGAGACCAGCGGGCCAGTAGAAACCTACCAGCTATGGCCGAGGACAGGATCAAACCACTGTGTGATGAATTTCAAAAATGTTGGCAATCCACAGAATACTGTTTCCTGTTAACCGTACAGAACCAGGGATCACCCGTCTACTACTACGACTATTACCATTCATTTCATTGTATACAAACACAAATATTCTTCAAGAAAACAATTGCTGGTCTGGCTATTCATATGGGTCACCAATGACCACAAAAATATAAGGCTCATAAAAAACACTGATTAGTTATTATTTGTGCCTTTGAATGCCTTTTACTCGAGTCAATTTCTTAGAGATTTGTCTTAATACGCTCAGTTTTTGCTCAAAAGCTTTCATGTCTATCTCTACGGAAAACGAAACCATTTGGAGAGGGTCATTACCAGCGGGAAGATATCCAGAACACTACCTTGGAAACAGTCTGTGGTCTTAGGCCACTGCGCAAAAACCCAATCAGCTAAGTGGAAGGAGAGCACAGCACCTAAGCCCCGACTCATGGTTGCTGCCCAACAATCTGCAGCATCGAGTCTCCAACGACCTTCAACCAAACCAGCTTCTACATTCTACAAATAAAGTGCTACTCGAACCTCCCGCCCACTTTTCCAGCTTTGCAGTAGTCTCATCTCTCCATGTGAGCTGATCGGACTTGGCTGATACTTTTCGGGTTTGTAGAAGTCTGTGTTGGTGTCTGTACACACAGGTCCGTGACCGGGTGAACTCCTCTTCCACTTGTTTCCAGCTCTCATTCCATCCATGCAGAGCAAGGACCACAAAACACAAGAGTCTCCGGGTTAGAAGCCACGGAGCACACAAGAGCAGCCGGTCACAGGAACTCTCCACAACACAAAAACATGTGGGACGATCCCGAGGTTTCACAATAAAATCCCTCTTTCATTAGATGAATGTATTGTTGAGCCGAGTCATCTTAGGCATGTAGTGGAGGCTCCGGTCAGTGTGTCCAGGTTCAGTGTCTTGCTTGAGGACACTTTGACACACAGCCGGTGGCAGCAACAAAATAAGCTGCTGTTGGGATTGTACACAATAGTTTTAATAGGACGGTAGTTAAAACTGGGTTTACAGATCTATCTGTTCTATTCCATGAGCACCTAAACCACAGGTGTGACTCTAACCACTGTCATCTCTCCATGTGATGACAGTGGTTAATGAAATTAACATCTTGAGTAAAAATCTAATTGCTTCCTCCCAAAACACCGCACCACCGACCATGTATATACCCTTCACACTTTAATTAACAAACATGTACACCAAACTATTTTTTTTTAAATATTTGCAAAGAAAGCTCTGGACTCTATTTGGCATGAAGGGCTCTGTTACAGACTTCTACAATGTGGGATAGCGGGCAAATGTATGATCTGGTTAAATCAATGTATTTGGAAAAAAGGCGTGTTGTTAAAATTGGAGACAAACAAACTGAATTCTTCACCCAGAAAAGAGGTGTTAGTCAGGGTTGCAATTTAAGTCTGACTTTATTTAATGTATATATCAATGAACTCGCTGTTGAGTTGGATCAATGTGCTGTTCCTGGGCTCTCCCTCCTAGATAGAAATGGTGAAATGTCTGTTTTATGCCGATGACCTGGTTCTACGGTCTCCTACTGAACCAGGACTACAGCAACAGCTGGACAGAGTAGAAAAGTTCTGTCACAACTGGGCCCTGGCAGTAAGTATGAAGAAAACTAATGTCAGGACAGAGAGAGAGAGAGAGAGAGAGACAGAGAGAGAGAGACAGAGAGAGAGAGAGAGAGAGAGACAGAGAGAGACAATCTCGAGGCTACTCGCTGCATCCAAATACACAGTGGAGTTGAGATGGAGCAGTGAATACCAGCTCCAGCCTCTCCCAAATAAACACAACCCAGCCTCTGCATCTCCCAACAAAAAAACCTCCAACCCCATGCAAACCAGCAGAGGGAAGCAGCCTCTTTTACTAGAAACCCATCAGTCAGAGACAGTAATCTAATAAAGTGAATCATCGGCTTTTAAACGTGACTGCAAACAAACAAACCACACTCTCCAGGAAGAGATGACTCGGCATCGTAACACACCCACGACCGAGTGAGTGTAATCAAGATAGCTGGAAGCCATCCACCTCATAGAGAGATGGATTTACATTGTTTGGCCTGAACGGATTTCATTTTAAGTAGTTGGTTTTAGCTTTAATGGTTTCATGTTTTACAATATTGAGTTTCTGTGAATTAAGACTTTTTTTACACACGGATAAAAAGAAAAAGACTAATGGCAAAAAACGTAAACCCTTTTAAAAATGTCTCTAAATATAAAAGAGAGAAAATGAACCCCCTGAAGACAACCTTTATTAGAGGCAGGCGTACAGAGTCTCATTAGTCTGTATTAGCTTTACACGAGGACACTGAGATGTCTTCAGACAGTAAGTGAACAACAAACGTCCTGGACATCCACATGTTTCTAATCCACTCCTGTGTAGTTTGGGCTTTATGTTTGGGGTTGTTGTCTTGCAGTCAGTTTGTGGAGATTTGTTTTCACCTCGACATTAAAACAGTGTTTTTTAGCCATGTTAGCGGCATGTTAGCAGCATGCAAGTTTCAGTCGGTAAGTCCAGCACTTTGGTCCAGACTGAAATATCTCTTAATGGATGTCAGCGAGCATTTAGCTGAAGCGCAGCCTCACAGAGTCTTAGTCTTGTTTTCTGGTAATCGGTGTCATAAAATCTAAATGACATCTACTGCACATCAATGCAGTAAAATAATCCAACGTGAAAAAGCTGCGGGGAGTGAATGCTTTTTTATGAGCGCTGTAAAATTCTGTAAAACAAACAGTGTCACCATTACTAGTTTACTCAGCACTAAAAACTGTATCCGAGACATTCAATCAAACATGACCAAGCGCCAGACAAGCGGAACAATATATTGTGTTAACCCATTATTCCTGACTCAGTTATGGTTGTATTCACGTGTAAAAACAATCTACAGTTTATATAGTAAATTGATCATAAACAGAGTGATTTCCAGCAACAGCTCCATCGTGATCCGCATAGCTGAGACAACAGGTGCACTGCTGTACGGTGTCATCACACATCTGTTATGACACGTGCACACAGTCAACAGAAGCAACAACAGGGAAGCAGGAAAGAAATCCGTGTACAAATAAGAGAATAAGGAAGCTGGGAAATCATTTGTCAGAATGGGCTGGCTCTGGAATACTGGAAGGGGCCGAAGCTGCATGCTTGATATGAGCTGGCAATATTTGATGTGTGGGAATGTGCAGGAATACTACTGATAGGACATTCTTTATTGTGTGTGTGTGTGAGGGTGATCCGGTGAGTTGGTTGCATCATAGCACCAAGCTTCAACTAAAATGTAACTAAAGTGCAAACTAAAAACAGAGTACAGAAAGCACACTTTATTGAAGTTGCTCACCCAATTTCATTTTCAGAGATGGAGAATATTTGTGATGTTTTTAGTTTTTTCTTTTCTATCTTTTACAAGCTTCCAAAATTTGCACAATACTTTTTCTGTATGTGTTGAAATTAAACAGAAATCAAATCCACCACTTCAAACTTAAAGTGGTGGACTTAAAACTGTAAAAACGTATCTTCACCAAAAATCTAAACTCAACCTAAAATAAAGTCATCTCAAGAAGAAGGAGGTAAAACCAATCCTTTTCCAGCTTCCTGGCATCCCGACACATAAAGCACCGCTGGGGAATTTATTGCTTGGTAGAAACCACCCACTGGATGAGATTTCCCAGTGCTCACCAGTCATGTGTCTCTGTGTGTGTGTGTGTGTGTGTGTGTGTGTGTGTGTGTGTGTGTGTGTGTGTGTGTGTGTGTGTGTGTGTGTGTGTGTGCGTGTGTGTGTGTGTCTGTCTCTGTGTGTGTGTGTGTGTGTGTGTGTGTGTGTGTGTGTGTGTGTGTGTGTGTGTGTGTGTGTGTGTGTGTGTGTGTGTGTGTGTGTGTGTGTGTGTTCAGAGTTTTGGGCTGCAGCTCTTACCATGGAGAGCACAGTCTGGGTCTGCTGGAGCATCGGCTCGGGCAGCAGGGAGATGTGGACGCACTCAGGGATGGTGACGGTGCCTCCGTCCAGGTCGGCGATGATCACATCCAACTGAAAACATACAAAATACACTTTTCACGTCTGCCTCCCAGACTGTTGACGATACACGAACAAAGTGGTCTCTGTCGGCGGCTGCTCATTACAGGACGCTTGTTATCAAGCAACAAAACACAGTCAGATTTCAGAGTGGACGGCGGGGAGAGGCTGCCCCAACGATAACCTCTGACCGCTCGCACACTGAATAAAAAGGCATGCGACTACTGTACAAAACACTGAGTCTCCTTGTGATGGGAGGCAACGGCTCCATCAGGGCGGACATCTCTAACGGGGGTTCATTACACCTTCATCGAGCTTTAATAAAGACAACAGCCAATGGTTTTCTCTGATCATGAGATCCAGACAGTAATTATCGTCTTGTATATTTTGGTATCATTTATCTTGGCGCGGTCTGTAAAGAGTCTTAAGGTAAGGCAGGAGCAGCGGTTTATTAAAAGATGAATGAAGTACTGCTTAATGGGTCAGTGAGAGTTTACATGAAACATTCTCTCCATTGTAATCAAATAGCTCCAGGTATTATGTAAGTATAATAGATCATTCTGGTCCCTTTTTGGGGAGAAAGTTTGTTCAACTACCAATATTGTATTTTATTAAAATCACGTTTCTTCCCAACAGCTGAAAACTGGCAGCAGGTGTTCCCACTAGTCTGTCTTTCACACTGTGCATGCTGGGTATTTAAATGACGCTGGTTGTTTGTCTATTGTTGATGGAGTGGGTTCATGCATGTAGTTTGTGTCATTTTGTTCTCCAGCTGTGTGGTGCCGACATTTCCTGCAGCTTCTGACTGCCCCGCGGGTTTTCTCTTTTTGAGCGCGTTGCCGACGTTGTAATGGGACAATAAGGGACAATGAGGGACAATAAGGGACAATGAGGGACAATGAGGGACAGGCATCAGGTGAAGGCGGCGTACGGTCCAGACCTGTGACCAATTTCTGAGAATATATAATAATCTTCAGCTTTTTTTTTACCAACGGCTGCATCTTTAACTTGTGAGCACCTACACATGTACATGATAGGTGACTACATTCAAGATACAAACTACTGGAAGGACAGAAAGTAGAAAAAAAAAGATGTAAAAATGGCCAAAATCGGAAAATGTCGTTTTTTTAATTCATTTTATTCAGAATATTCTGTCTTGCTTTATTGAACTTGAAGTGTAGGCCATAAGTTAATTGGACTAATTGAATTCATAGTTAAGACAGCTTTTCTTTTCCAGATAAGTTAAATGTGTCTGTGTTATGTCTGTGTCTATGTTAAAAGCATCCTACTTTACATATTAGTTGAAATGATATAGAAATGCACATTGTTGATTGTATTTGATAGTAACTGGACCTCTTTGAATATGAATTGATGATGTAGACCTTCATCAGGAAATCTTCCAGATAGAATATCAAAAAAAGAAGTGTCAAATCAGAGGTGCTGTTTGGAGACAACATACTCCAGTATAGTTTGCAAATATACAGCAGCACTGTGACGCTGGTCTAATCGTACTGCAGTGATGGGAACCCACCAGCTCTTGTGTCTCCGAGCGGAAGAATGAATTGACACCGATGATGAAGGGGGTGGGGGTGCTCAGGACCTCCAGCAGTTTCCCCGGCAGGATGGGAACGTAGGTGAAGCTGAGAGGGACACAAACAGGAATGAGATTCAGCACATCTGACATGTGTCCTGAGATAAAGAGCACCCAGAGAAACATCTAAAGCAGGGGTCTCAAACTCAAGGCCCGCGGGCCGAATCCGGCCCGCCGCGTCATTCTATGTGGCCCGCAAATCCGCCAGCAAAAAAATTAATTATTAAAAGTTAGACTTGAGAATAGAAATATCCACATAGTCGAAATGATGAGATAGAAAGTCAAAATTATGATAGAAAGTCATAATTCTGAGATACTTAAACAGACGTCATAGAAGCAGCTCATCATAGGTTACATTTGAAATGTATTGTGAGTACATTGAAGACTACTTTAAACGTGGCTACAACACATTAAATACTTCACGTGGGATTGTGCAAACGCACCCTTGAAAGGATTTTAAGCTTTGAACAAAGTTATTGTAATAACTTGTGTTTGATATTTGTCTTTGCTATTTTCTTTAAAGGTTTGACAGAGTAATGTGGGTTTCTTAACCCTAAATTAAAAGGATTTAAGTTATAACAGAAATGTGCTTAAATATATTTTTACATTTATATAACTGCATGTACAATATTTTAACACTTGAATAAACAATAATCAAATGCAGAGACAGTTATTTACCAATATGTTAGAAGTTACATTTACACAGTCTGACATTTACAACCGGCCCTTTGAGGGCGACCGTGATGCTGATGTGGCCCAGAGTGAAGAGGAGTTTGAGACCCCTGCTCTAAAGACAATATGGAGAGACTGAGGAGTGGAAGCCCACCTGTATTCTAGGGGGAACATGATGGCCAGCAGTCCGCGGCAGGCGTCCGTTAGTCTCTGGTAGCTGCTGGACAGGAACAGGATCTTGTGTTCCGTCAGGGCGGCGCAGAACAGATACAACACGTTGACTATACCTGAGGGGGGAGAGGGCACGGACGAGGCGTCACACCGAGTCCAGGACACAAACCACATTCATACTCGTATGTTCGACCAGCAGTAACTCAGTTAAACTAATGATCCAAAAAGTCTGAAACAACATTTAGGGTTTTTGAGTCCCTCGATTACTGATTGGGCGAGTAACAGGCTTTCTATGCAGTTCTGGAAATTCTTTTAAATAATAAATAATGTATTTGATTATTTCCAGTTTGTTTGTTTTTTAATAGCAGAAAAAGATATAGACCGTCTATCAGTTCAAAACCTGACATTCACTAGAATGACTAACTTTACACTGCCTTTAGCAAAACAGGAGTTATAATCCCCACATTAACATTTGAAAAAAACCTATTTGGAGTTAACTACATATTTATAAGCCACCGTACCAAGCTGTCTGAAGAGCTGGGCCACGCTGCTGCCGCTGACAGGAAGCGCGTCATCGATGGGAGTCTGGATGACTTGCCGGTCACCAGCACCTAACGTTATGGTCCTCTATAGATTAAGAGAGAGAGAGGAGAGAAAAGAAGGATTTAGAAGACCAAAGAACACACAGTGTTAATCAGACGATCTGGGTTTTAATCAGTTTGTGCGTGTCGGATGCGCAGCGTGAGTCAGCAACAGAGAGATGGAGGATCCCAGAAAGGCTTAGCAGGTACATCACAAATAAAATGCAAGTCATTCCAGCCAATCGAGACGTGAATGGAGCCGGGCAGGGCTCCATGCCAACGACCTTACTGCAAAAAAAAAAAAAACTTCACCACCAACGTGTCAAATGGGATTTTATGGGAGAGAGAAATCCAAGCAACGTGGCAGCTGTCATGCGCGGGCGATTTTCCCCGGCAGCCTATGGAAAGCACAAGCAGGAAGGAGGTAGACCGGGGCCAATCTGTATGGATGATTCATTTAGGGCCGTGAAGCAAGTTCTGGGATAAAATGAACCCCCTTCAACGTTTAACACGCTGGAAACACTTATCTCATCTTTTTTTATTCTGCTCATGTCTGGATCTCTGATTTGCACTACACTCTGTGTCTAATAACCACGTCCTCCATTACAGATAACCAAACTGACTTTGAAGAGCTGGACATCTACTTTGTTCCAGACAAAGCCAATAAATATTGATTTGTGTGTGGTTTGGGTAACTAGCATATCCGGGAGTGGAAATGAGGATGATTTAGACGGCGAGAATATAAATCGATCCAGTATGAGCACAATAATACGGCACAACTGAGCATTACCAAAAAATAATCTAGAGTTTGATCTAAATTGTTTTCTGTCCTGTGCTTATGACTTCAGAACAGGTGGAAAAAATGTTTGGACAAAATTCTTCTTTCACCTGTGAAAAAAACTAAAGTTTTGAGAGGTGAAATATAATTTTGCTGTTGTGATTATTTTAAGCGCTTGTTGTTGTAGTAACCATTTCGGCCACAAGAGGCTGAAGTGCAGCGCTGCCCTATAATCATGCTTCCTACATTAAGTAGCGCAGTGATTCTCAACTGGTGGGTCGCCACACAAAAGTGGGTCGTGGACCCGTTTTCAGTGGGTCGCGGGCCTTTGCCTGAAAAATGAAAAAAAAGGGATTTTTTTAATGCAGCGGAGAGCCGTCTATTCACACTCCTTAGCAATATTTGCCGTTAATGCCTTGTAATGCTAATATCAGCAGAGGATAAACTGAAAACTATACCTGTATGGACGAATCTACAGACATAAACAAAGCCGTTTTACTCGTTTACGTGAAACAGGTGTGACGGGGACTTACAGGAACAATTTATCTGCACAAGAGAGCTCCTACACTACGACTGCAGAGGACGTGTTCAGCTCAGGTTCAAACTGCTCCATCTTTACATTAAATACATTTGAGAAGCTGAACATTTTCCTCGATTTGGGTCGCGGCTTGTCATTAAGGGGTGATGGTGGGTCCCGCAGCCAGACCAGTTGAGAACCACTGAAGTAGTAGATTCTGCTATTGAGTTTCATTGTTTTTACTTTTAGAGCCTTTGTTTGCTGTAAAGTACGATATAAGATTATTGCTGGTTGAATTAGAGCTATGCCATTTAAATGAATCATTCTTTGTCTTGACAGACATAACTTGGTTACATAACTTGCTAACACACAATATATTTACCTTGTGTTTAGAGAGCACGGAGAACTTAAAACTGACCTGGATGAAAACGTGAGCGCTTCGAGCTGTATTTAAAATATAGGGGTGCACTTCAGCCTCTTGTGGCCAACATGTGTATTACTACAATAAACATTTTTCACCTTCCAAAACAATTTGTTTCTCACCTGTTTTCACAGAAAAAGAAGAAGAAAATGCTTAATCAAACAATGCAGCTAAAACTATCCTGGCAAAACTTTTATTTTTGCCTGTTTCACAGATGGAACAAATAATAATAATGGACGGAATTTAGAAAGAATACTGTAAAAGATGTTTTCTCACCTTTTTTAAAGTCATAAACACGGGGGGGGGATTTAGATTTTTCTATCACTAGCCTCTCAGGGCTCCCATATTTCCTGACCGTGTGCATGGAGAAAATACAATTATATGAAAGCACTTAATCTTAATCTTGTCAGAGGGCTTTCAGGGTGTACAAACCAGTTGGATATGCAATCCGTTTCTGAAAAAATAAGGAAAAGCTTCACCTGAAGTGGTTCTAATGGACCCGGTCAGTGTGTGCGGCTGGGAGGGAAAAGTGCAGCATTATTTCATGCTCTCTACAGCAGCAGCAATAGCGTCGGCATCCACAGGTGAGCTGCTACCCAACATCTGATCATCAGGTGCGTTCCAATTCATGGTTTGGCTTCTGAGATAATAAGAGGCAGATATGTTCACTTGTTAACCTGCATGGCCAGAGAGACTACTCTGCATGGCATTTATATCTGCATGGCTCTGATGTAGCATCTTAAACTAACTGAAGGCAACACTTTACTTAAATTCGGCATTTATAAGCAGGGACTTGTATATGACGTATTATGAAGTGAATGATCAGTTGTCGGTCACACATTGAGCGTGTATCAAAGCATTTTAATTGGGACTCCTGCAGCAGGAGGTGTGCATGGATTGGCTGAGGGGAATGGGAGGAGCACAGGAAGCCGAGAAAGCTCAGAGCTGATTGGTGTCGGAACGGGGGGGGGGGGGGGGGGGGGGGT